>NC_137604.1:50673735-50741235 GCF_963280865.1 Gymnoscopelus braueri | reverse complement strand
CACAGGCACCACCCTGGCCACAAACTGTTCATACCCCTACAACCACTACCATGCAAGGAGGCCTACCGTAGTATCAAGGGCAAGACCACCAGGTTTATGAACAGCTTGCACCCGGCTACCATCAGACTGTTGAACACCGCCTGTCACCAGGCTGGGCTTGGAATACATTTTTTCCTCATGGATCTACAATTACCATGTGGATTTTACCTGTGAAAGTTACCACTCTATATGCGAGTCTTTCACCAGGCGGGCCATGGACTTTACTTTTCCATGTGGATTGTACCTTTGTAGAGATGTGGTTGGAACTGATGCTCTCTCTGCACCTTAATCTCACGCACAATGCACTGATACTCCTTTGCACCTTAATGTCCAACCTCATGTTCATACTGTACCAGCTGGATTATGCTATGTGTATCTAATGTAGATATATTTGATTTTTGCTTCTCCTAGACATGTTTTTTTTCTAGTGTTTTTTTCTCCGCCCCCCCCCCCCCCCCCACACACATTCTTCTTTTTTTCTTTTTCTCTTTCTGAAACGATGGAGCGCAGTTTGGACTTATCAGTGATAGGATAGAGAGAATGCTTTTTAACTTTTCTAAATGAGCAGTTTCTAGATACTGTATATAGATCAATCAGTGGAGTTTATTTCTGTGCATTTCAGTTCTTATATAGTATATTATGTACATTCTGGTGGGTGAGATGTCAACCATTGATCTCTCACTCTCATTCCAATCTCACCCCATATCATCCATTTCCTGTCTATATATATATTTTAGAATCAACATTGGGGGTTATTGCGCTGGTGACGTTTCAATCAGTGTGTTCAGGTATAGGTACCCATTGGCAAGGTTATTGCGTGGGTGCCTGCACATCACTTACTGTATGTTGCCCGGGTTGTTGCGTGGGTCAAATAGGTTCACACTCCCTCCCTCTCTCTCCCTCCCTCCCTCTCTATTTATATTTAACGTGTCAAGGTAGACAAGGTTGTATTGTCTTACAGTTGTACTGTATGTTGCTGGCATACAACCTCTGTATGACGGTTAGAGGTGAGCAGAGGTGTTATCTTCTAAGTACCATCTATCTGTATCTCTTCAATCAATAAAGCAGTTCTTATTTTTAGCCAAGTAACATTTACACAGTCTGTAAAACGTGTCTGAAAGCCTTCTTACTAAACGTTTGGGTTTCAGCCTAGCAGTAGCACTGGACTGAAACATTTGTATTTCTTCAACATTGCAACAGACAGATACTTATCCCCACATAACAGTTCCATCATGTTTTCTACATTGTTAGAATTTTAAGGACAACCTGGAGAGTAAAAGTACGTTATTATTCAGGAATGCCCACAGGCCACGCTATTCAGTAATTCAATAGGTGCCTTGATCTCTATCGAGATGAAACTTAGTTTCATAGACCTAGAAATGATTAGTCATGTGGATTCATAACTGTGTGATGAAGGAGGCCACATGGGATGGCAGCGTTTGGTTTGAAAATGATGATGCTAGACTAATAGTCACAGTGAGTGTGCTGGCATGAGTGTTTTTTGTACACTTTCTCTTGGTTTGTTTCTAATCCCAGGGCAGAAATGCCGTCAGGGAACACACTTAACTTTTTGGCTTACCAGCCAAAGAGGCCATTAGAAAGAAAACAAACTACAAGCCACGCAGATGTTTTATTGATAAAAAACGCTTTTTGGTGAATTGAAATGTGTTGATATTACTAGGTAATACTGTCATATGTAATTTCCAATGACTATCATAAACAAAATAAGGAATATTAGCATAATTGTTAGTGGAATGAAGACAGACCTGCAAACTCATAAGGGCTGAAATAGGTGACATGTCCCTAAATCCAACCCCTGTTGCAGGGGTCTGGGCCATGGCTTGATAATCTACCCCGGCAAATGTAAAGGAGCAGCCATAGCTGAGTGGTTAGTGAGCCCGCCTAGGGAACCAGAGGCCCTGGTTGCCCCAGGTTCGATTCCAGGCCAGGTCAGCATATGTGTCGATGAAATGAAATTTGTCCCTGAGCAAGACGCTTAACCCCTAATTGCTCACAGGTTCTCATTGGAAACAAGACCGCAAGGACTTTCATGAACGACCTGTTAAAAGGAATTATCCTTATCCTTATCAAAGTAAAACAGCAGCAAACCACAATGCAATGTACACAGTACACACAACCTCTATACAACTTCTTTTCAGAGCCATCCTCAAACATTATCAGCCCCTCTGAAGTAAATACATAAGAAAATGATTAGATTTGTCTGTGTGTGTGTGTGTGTGTGTGTGTGTGTGTGTGTGTGTGTGCACAAGACTATTCAAAAAGGTATAATCTTGCAAGGTTTCCACTCATACTGAACAAAATCCTAAATCTATTTGGCTCACATACTGTACATCTTCAGGTGTAAGAAATACATTGTATTGAAGGCAAGGCAGCACAGTAGCAGGGAAATGCTTAACCTTGCTGTCTGGGTTTGTTACCTGGTTTGTCG
The DNA here is from genome assembly GCF_963280865.1 of Gymnoscopelus braueri. Lineage (NCBI taxonomy): Eukaryota > Metazoa > Chordata > Actinopteri > Myctophiformes > Myctophidae > Gymnoscopelus > Gymnoscopelus braueri. The sequence goes on along the minus strand of NC_137604.1, from coordinate 50,738,747 downwards.
CAGCGGGATGGGCAGAGAGATACACAAGAACGGGTCAAAGGTGTTACTCTGCTTAAGGCAATGAGGGCACGTCAGGGAGGACCTGGATAGACACAGAGGGAGGGAAGGAGACAAGGAGAGAGAGAGAGAGAGAGAGAGAGAGAGAGAGAGAGAGAGAGAGAGAGAGAGAGAGAGAGAAGGGGTGAGATAGAGGAAGGGAGAGACAGAGGGTGGAGATACATTTTACTTAAGCAATAATCCATTCAATCCAAAGTGATCTCATCAATGCACTAAAAACTTTGACATTTGATATAATTAAGAGAAAGTACCAAGAAAAACCATTAGAGAGAGAAATTCACATCATCTCCGTTATACTTTTCCATTTCTGAAATATGTATCCAATAAAGAAATATGGAAAGAAGCTGGTTAAAGATTGGAAGAGTTCAGTAGCTATGAAAAACTAAACCTAATACCACCATTGAAACGGAGTTGGCTGAAAACGCTAAAGGTGCTGCTGGCGGCCTGCCTCACTATTATGCAGTCATTCTGTTAATGCTGCTAATTTTCAGCTATTTGTATTGGTTCCTTTCCATATACTGTACGTAGATAAACTCCAGTGTCTCCTCAGCTGTGAAATTTACCAAGCCATCCACAGCAACCGTGTTTGGTTACCAACGTTTGACATTATTCACTTCCTTCTGCAGCGAGGTGCACCCACGTTGACAGTTCAGCACATAATGCACTGACTGGTCAGCTGCAGTATTATCCCTATAGGGAAGATACGGCTTTAGCTTGCACTGATTAGTAGGCTGTGAAATTATCTCTAGGGAAGATACAGCAGCTAACCAATCAGCGCAAGCTCGCCACCTTCTCTGTCCTTTCGTCACTCCCTGACCCCAGGAAGAATAGTCTCCACTACTGGGTTGTTAAAAAGGTTAAAGTACTATATTCTGATAGTAATCATTGCTACAGAGCGTTTGTTCGGTCACAGGGCACTCTCCAGCTCTTTAGTAAACAGAATATACTACATTTTCAGGTAGGTGACACATTTTAAGCCAATCAGGAGAGAGCCCTGAAAATGCATTTTCTGTTTAATAAAGAGCTGGAGAGACATGGGAGACTCCTTATATGGACAGGACACTCTATAGTAACGAGCACTATCAGAACATAGACCCATTTTGCAATTATTTGAATAATTGCAAATCACTTACCCTACCTTTAACCTTGGATTTTATATATCACTGGATTGGATCATGTTCACTCTTTCCCGAAGTAAGAACATCATTTTTGTGGAAATATTTCATTTTGGTGGAGTAGAATTCAACTTTGAACTTAAGTCGCTGCAGCTTTGTGAATGTTTGTTTGTTTGTGTATGTCGGACTTCGGTGTTGATTGTAGTGTCAGTTTTGATGCTATCTTGGTATAGTTTGCATACTTTTTTATCACAAGACCTGTACCTTTAAAATGGTATATGCCTTGGTAGGTGACACACACACTTGTGTACACCTGTTTGTTTGTCTGAAAAAATGCTAAAACGTCTCAGATCCCGCGGGAGGGACGGCGGGTTGTTAAACAATTAACAACAATAAACGCATGGCAAATAAAGGCTGGGGTGTGCGATAAATTATTGTCACAACAAGTACTTTTATCTTCCAGTCGACTGGTAGTAAGTGATATTTTTTGGGTTGTTAAAAAGGTTAAAGTACTATATTCTGATAGTAATCATTGCTACAGAGCGTTTGTTCGGTCACAGGGCACTCTCCAGCTCTTTAGTAAACAGAATATACTACATTTTCAGGTAGGTGACACATTTTAAGCCAATCAGGAGAGAGCCCTGAAAATGCATTTTCTGTTTAATAAAGAGCTGGAGAGACATGGGAGACTCCTTATATGGACAGGACACTCTATAGTAACGAGCACTATCAGAACATAGACCCATTTTGCAATTATTTGAATAATTGCAAATCACTTACCCTACCTTTAACCTTGGATTTTATATATCACTGGATTGGATCATGTTCACTCTTTCCCGAAGTAAGAACATCATTTTTGTGGAAATATTTCATTTTGGTGGAGTAGAATTCAACTTTGAACTTAAGTCGCTGCAGCTTTGTGAATGTTTGTTTGTTTGTGTATGTCGGACTTCGGTGTTGATTGTAGTGTCAGTTTTGATGCTATCTTGGTATAGTTTGCATACTTTTTTATCACAAGACCTGTACCTTTAAAATGGTATATGCCTTGGTAGGTGACACACACACTTGTGTACACCTGTTTGTTTGTCTGAAAAAATGCTAAAACGTCTCAGATCCCGCGGGAGGGACGGCGGGTTGTTAAACAATTAACAACAATAAACGCATGGCAAATAAAGGCTGGGGTGTGCGATAAATTATTGTCACAACAAGTACTTTTATCTTCCAGTCGACTGGTCACCGTGTCGCTGCTGTAGTTTTATCATGGCTCGAAAGAGATGGAAAAAAGGTCCCAATTCCTCTTGGGGGTGGAATAATAAATACAGAAGCTGAAATTTACAGGTTCACGCTGGGAAAAAGAATACTTCCACAATGGCAGAGGGGAGAGCATTAAGTGGAGATGCAGGCTCATGGGACTTATTAATTCCTACAGAGAGTGCACTGAAGCAAAAGAAAAAGTTAGCAAAATAAAACGTCAGTGATTTATTAGTGTGACACACGGCTCACCACTGGCAGAGGGTCACAATAGCAGGGACAGTGGGAGGGAGAGAACGAAAGGAGAAGGTATAGGGAGGTAAGGAAACAGGTGAAGGGTATAGCGAGAAATATAGGCGAGCGAAGGAATAGAGGGAAGCAGATCAGAATGAGGGCAGCGCAGCGAGCAGGAGGTGCAACGGGTCGAGGAAGCAAGAGAAAAGCAATGAGTTCAAAGCAGAAATAAGACAAGATACTATAGGATGCAGGTCTTGAGTGAAGACAAATGAAAGAAGAAATGGGGGGGGAGAGTGGATTGTGAACAGAAAAGGTCAGACCGAGTATTAAGCCTGAATTATGCTTCATCAAGATTCACTGATTTAAGAAGTTTGATTTGTCACTGACAAGCAGCGAAATGTTGTGCCAGGTATAACGAAAAAAACATTAAAACAAGAACATCTTAAAAAGATTTCGATGATCTACAAGCTCACATCGTCGTACGAAGTATAAATTAGTAATAAATTAGGTCTTAGGAGAAATACATGGAGGAAAACAAACCAAGTGAAATGTGACTAGATTCATACAGTACATTCATAAAACATCATAAAGCATCTAAGCAAGAATAGCAGAGATATCACACAAGCATTATAGTGTGCTTTATGACTCCCCAGTGGTCAAATGGAAAACAAAAAATCTATAATATCTCTGCTGTCCGGCCGGAACCAGCTAAATCCAAAATGGTAATTGTTCAGGAAATGAAAAACAAAATATCAATTTTTCTGAAAATGAAGAAAACCTTATATTTTTAAAACAAAGCAATACTGCCTCATCAAACTTGGTATTGTGACTTTATATATTATCAGATACTTGCATGTGTCATTATATTATCACCACTTTACCCAAATCCAGCTCAAGTGGAGTTAGGAGTTTTGTCCAAACACATATCCAGCGCAACAGCTGGCAATGGATCTCAAAGCTCACAACACATCACAACGCATTGTGAGCTTGGAGATCAGCTATTTATGGTGAGCGCCATCCTCATATACTAAGTATAGATCAAGCTGAATTCTGTACTTAAACAACTTTTATTTTAACATGCATTGTAAACAACCATGGATCTAACTGTTACCACTGTTGTTCTTCTACAGTTGAGTGCAACAAACAATTCTGCCTCAATACTCAATCATGTATTTAACAAAAGCAATCATGGCACATCAACAATAAATAAATAGCATATAAATACAAAATACATTCATGAAAAATAGAATCTGTAGCCTATCAAATATGTAGCCTACTGCACTAACAATAACAACCACAGTTGAATTTACCTATCATATACCTATCAACATTTTATTATCACACTGTTGTGTGTTGCGTGTGTGTGGTGGGTGTTTCTTAGTGCTTTAGATTGTCATAAAAGCTGTGAAAGTCTTTTGGCATGATCTCCTTGATCTCCTTGAGCTCTTGAAACAAACTCCTGCACACACTCATTCTCTGTCCATTAACATTTAAAAAGAAAACACGAGCAGATGACCTTTGTGAAGACACCCTTCTCCTCTTTACTGGGTTGACATCTATCAAACCTTGCACATACATTCTCTTCTCTTCCCAGTTTATGTTCTCCCAAAAGCATTGAAAAATCTTCTCCCTGTCTGCCTCATACAGAGCAGAGCTTCTCTGACAGCCTGAGAGGAGGGGGGAGTTGTTTGTTTTTGACGGACAGTTTGAGGGTCCAATGGAGTTAGGAGTTTTCGTCAGAGGCGCTTTTTAATACTTTTCATATGTTATTATTAAAAAAAAAATTACACAGATGTAGAGGGGGTTCAATAGCGTTGATTTATGAAAAAAAAAAAAAAAACTGAAAATGGAGTTAGCTGGTCCCGGCTGGACACTGACGATATATTCCTATACTGTATGAGCAAAAATACAGCCTGGACGCATGTGCTTGGGGTGTTCCTGGTACTGTACTGCATTGGTTGTAGCGTGATTGGGTTTTTCATTATTCATCATGTTCTACTAGATGTGAGAGGGATAGCTAGGAACAGTTTCCTGAGGATGTTTGCTGTGTGTGCGTGTGTGTGTGTGGGTGTGGGTGTGTGTGTGTGTGTGTGTGTGTGTGTGTGTGTGTGTGTGTGTGTGTGTGTGTGTGTGTGTGTGTGTGTGTGTGTGTGTGTGTGTGTATGTGTGTGTGTGTGTGTGTGTGTGTGTGTGTGTGTGTGTGTGTGTGTGTGTGTGTGTGTGTGTGTGTGTGTGTGTGTGTGTGTGTGTCTAGCTACCATTTCTGACAGCTTAGCTGCATATAAGTTTTATGGATGTGAGCATGTCAAATCTGCAAATACAGTATGCTGGATAATACAGCAGATTTCCAGTAATAGTTTTCAATTTCAACCAGCTGTATAGTAGATGTTCAACTCAATTTGCAGCAGCAGCCCGTCACAGGGTTGCAAATTATGCCCATTTGTTACTCACTAAAGCTGACTGACAGGCTACGTTCTTAGTCTCCCTCTGTCGCTGTCATTCCTTCATACAACACACGCACGCACACACACATATACGCACGTCGAACGCACACTCATGCACGTATGCGCGTACGCACACCTGCACGCATCAAAAGGCAGCGGATGTGTTGGACTTTCCTTTGAGCATAAGAGATCAGGCTATTGTTTTGTTATTTTCTTGTTACCTGGCCCTGAACAGTCTCCTTGGGGAAGACACGCATCATCTTTTGTTTTTAGCTAAAGGCGGATATATTTATATTTTCAGAAGCGGACGTAATTTACATTTGCGCTTACTTTATGCCCGACTTGGGAAAATGAAAGGTTTGCATCCCACTACATTAATAATGTTACGTAACTAAACACAATTGATTATTATATTAATAAGCAAGGAGATAAGAAATTCTAAAATGTAGAAACTTAGTGATTTTCAACCTAAACACAATTTTCTGATGTGAGGAGATCAATTATAATTATATAAAACAATGTGTTCTGTGTATTTCTCTGTGAAATTTTGATACCACAAAAAATGACAGCAAACAAGTCATCATATGGAATGTACAGTACGCCCAGTGGCATAAATAACTGATAAATCCACATCTGTGTCATCTAAGAGAATGGCTGTATTCTCTTTGTTTTCACCCCATCTGTTTGTTTGTTTGTTTGTTTTTGTTTGTTTGTTTGTTAGTCCGGAGATAATCTCATAAACCACTGGACTGATCATCAGCACCAAATGTCTTCTGCATGCTGCCAGTCGGCCAACGAAGTACCTCCATGCATTTAGGGCGGATTCAGACTATGGTCCCGGGTGCGCACCCCGGACCACATGGCAGATGTTGTGATAGTGTAAATGTAGCGTACCGTTCCCCGAAACGGATCACCGTACCGTACCCGGGACCGCCTCCCGTCTCGGGTGCGATTGATGCGTCCTCGGGTACGGTACGCTGCAATGTGAATCCATCCGTACCGACAGGAGGAAGTGGACTGCTAATCATATATCATTTATATATTTTTATATTTCTATAATGACGCATTATTTTAGCTGGGTTATACCTTCTCATAGTTCTACTTGAATGTTGACAAGAAATAATAATCCCGCTAGTGTTTGAGTAGCGCGAGCCGTGAAAAATAATATACAAAAAACACATGTGTAGCGAACGTGTATATAAGGATAAATATACCAAGGATTGGTCTGTGACGTCACTGCTAAAATACCAAGGATGCATCAGTGACGTGACTATCATATTGATAATAACAGAGACGCGAGAGACGACGTTACATTTTGAGGTTTCAAAGACCAATGCACACCCTGCTTTGGTTGTGTATTGTTGTTCTGTTATTATTATAACTCAAGACAACGTCAGGAACACAGTCAAACTTTATTATTCACTTTAAACTCTGACAAGTGACTCTTCTTCTGTGAATGACATTCTCTATCTCCCAAAGCCCCATAGTCAACAGCGCCCCCATGAGGCACATATTTACCATTACGGTTGAATGAAGAGTACGGAAGAATTTTGGCCAATGTGAATGCTGGCCAGCTGGGAGAGGCCAATCGTACTCGGGAACGGTTCGAATCAATCGGACCCAGTCTGAATCCCCCCATACATTTTTCACATTTTATAATGGAAGACAAAAGTAGTCGATGGGCCTGAAACTTCAGATTTGAATTATTCATGAAAATGTCATAGATCAGTGGTTCACAGCCTTTTCAGGCTGTGACCCCCCCAAAATAATCATATTTGAACTGGGGACCCCAAACCCTGACATGCACTTGTAATTATAGGCATTACATTTAGTTTGACTCGGTTCCACAGATAAATATTGTGAAAATAGCCGATCTACAAGCTCACAATTTTCGAACCTACAGCCATACTAAAACATATTGACCGTTTGAAGTATCTACAAGAACACAAGATGAATTAGACAAGCGTTTAGACATGGAATTGTGTGACTTAATTAGTGCGTACTGAGTTGCAGAAAAATAAAGCAAAAACATTTAATCCCAAGTGTAAGGAAGTCTGCAAACAATACAAGCACATTGGAATAGGAAGTCAGAAATACAAAATGCTGAGCATCCATTTTTACAATGTAAGGACAAACGGAAACTAACTGTGCAGAACTAATTATGAAGATAAACAGCATGCATTTGATAAAAATAAAAATAAACTGTTTATACAAATGAAAATATGAGAGGCCTTTGCATTAAATGTACTAAGGGTGTAACTGTACCCATCCCAACCATAAACTCTTTGGTGCAGCCCCCTCGTTCAGGGTAACAGGAAGAGTGGGCACTATAAGGACGAGTGGGCACGAGTGGGCACCAAAATGTTTGGATGGAAAATGGTCTTAAGTTAAAGTACACACGACTAGAACATGCTTGAACATTCGACAATTAAGGTCTAATATTTCTACAATTGCTACAAATAGTATCAAAACCTGTACAACCAGTCATTTTGAGGTGAGTTGAAAGGGTAAATTTAAGTCTGATAATGATGTACTGTGCATGTTCAAAGCATGTATACGTATACTTTACATTACCTAAGAACATTTTCCAAATCCTTTATTTTTCCTTTATTTTGTTCAATGTGTCTGGTTTTTGCTGCCCCACACATGCTTTGCGAGTCCTTTTTGGGATAGAGAGTGAGAGTTAGAGTGAGAGTGAGAGAGAGAGAGAGAGAGAGAGAATGAGAGAGAGAGAGAGAGAGAGAGAGAGAGAGAGAGAGAGAGAGAGAGGGGTGGAGGGAGAGAGTGTCAAAGAAAAGAAAGAAAGAAAGAAAGAAAGAGAAAGAAAGAAAGAAAGAAAGAAAGAGAAGGTAATCATAAGAATATAAAGAAATATGGGGAATCTATTTAGAAAAGTTAGGAGTACAATTTCTAGTTTCCAGTGTATCACTTCCAAATGAACCAGCATCCAACCAATAACTTGTGCTATAGGATATGCAGGTGTAAACAGTAACCTTCGCAGTTGTTTTATGTGAATTGTACGAAGTTGTGCAAAGCAATACTGCAGCTCACGACTCTACTCTGCAACAATGTGTAGCCTTGACTCAGCAAAACTACTTCAACCCCACAGGAATGAGTTATTATTGCACAGAACAAAATTCTGATTTCTGCTGCTTGTACAACGGCAACATTCACTGACACTGACCAGTGCACTTGAATGAGTTAAGGCAAGCAACATTCAAACCCAACAGTGAAAACTTTAAAGTACTCTGTCTTCAAAGTTACCCCTGTGGCCAGCTCACCTCCTCAGGTGAAACGGGGAGTGCAGTGAGAGTTTATTCCCCTGTCTGTCTGTCAGTCAGCCAGTCAGGCATTGGACTGGAGTGGTGCACTCTTCTTTCTTTAGGAGTACGTGGAGAGACCATTCAGGAGAACACCAAGGGACATGACCTCAGCGACAGGGGAGGGGAAAAAAAGCCTTTTCAGGTCTGAAACGCACACACACACATACAGTATACACACTTTCTTTGTGTCACGCAAACACTCTCTTTCACTTTCTGTCTCTCGTGCCCTTTCTGCCGCTCATACGAAGAAACACTCAGAAGGTGCAAGACCAGGTACTCTGAGGATACGAAAATGGCAGATAAGGGGCTTGCATTGGTGTGTGTGTCATGTCAAGCCAGCGGAAACAGGATTGATCATATAATATTCAGGTTTGTCATAAGACTTGGATGAAAGCATTCACCTCAGGTTGACTCTAGTACAAAATGACGTCATTCAGAACTTCAGATAGATCTCTTAGAAACTTTCTTCCGACGTTCTTCTCCGAGACGTTCTGACTAGCCGAAGAAAGTTTGGCTACTGGGATTGGTCAGAAGTTGGTCAGACGTTCAAGGTGGCCGTGGTATATTTTGTTTTGTTTTCCGCATTCAAGGCTTCATTCTTCCAGTAGCGAAAGCAGCGATAGTTTTGGAGACGTTGGCTGAGGAGGAGGAGGTACAAGTCTCACAAGCTATCCTCCAGGAGGTACAAATGTAGCTCTAAGCGCAAATTCAATAAAGAAGATCTCTGCGTTGTCACACAGCTAAGTGTGTGCATTTCTAGCCAATCTGCAGTCAGCCAATCAGGCAGTTGGACTCCGCCTTTAAATATCACTGCCTCAGCCATGTCATTCTCTTTCCAGCATGCAACAAGCAACCCACCTCCATCCCCAAACTCCACCATGCCTCAATCGTCTAGAGTTGAGAAGGAAGGAGGTTCTCTGCACTGCCACCACCAGCGTCTAGACTCCGGGGGGTTCTCCCTATTCAGCATATCTTATACATATGTACGTTGCATATGTACGATAAATGTTAACTGAGTCTAATTGCCAAATATGTTTATTGAATAATAAAATGTTTTATTCAATAAAATTCTCATTTACAACAACTCAATCTCTCTCTTATTGAAACACCTCTGAAATCCTTCTCTAGTGACCATAAACACAACCTGTTGCAAGAAATGGCAAAGCCTCTGCACTGCCGTGACAAATTTCCCACAGCGCGTCGAACGTATATATGCACAGGTATACAAACCACCGGTTTCAGTACCGGCTGTACACAGCTTCAGTGGCTTGAGCTACCGGGTCTGCCATTCAGAACTTAGAACAGTTCATTGGCAGTATGTATTCGTTTTTTCCTCTCCAAATTTTCTTTGGACCGGCACGCCGAAAAAAGTTTGGACGTCGGTTGGACTATTTCAAAGTATGTAGGCCTAGGCCTGTCACAATTATTACATAATTGTCTAATCGCAATTATTTGAGATAATCGCAATTATTTTTGCAAAATTGTCATAATCGTTTCCATGTTTTCACATATTTTCAAATATTTAAAAAAGCAGAAACAGCAAATCTACAAGCTTACAACGCTTGTAGATCAGCTATTTTTTTTACATGTATAAAAATGATCAAATATGTCAATAATTTCTTTGTATATTTCAGTTATTTGTCATATCTGCCCTGTGCATTTTTTTTATTACGAAGCCTAAAAGGCTTCATATGTTCCAATGTTCAATGCTAAACACACAACTAAATCGTTTGTCGCAATTATTTGAGTGACAATTAATCGTCAACTTAAATTTGTAATCGTGACAGCCCTATGTAGGCCCTTTACGTGGAGCGCGTTTTCTTTGTTTCAGTTCTGATATTGGTTATAGGAAGGGAAGGAAAAAGCCCTGCACAAGATCTGTGGTCCCTGAGCTGATCCTATGAATGATGTACTGTATTCCCCTCAAATGTGATTAAGGTCATGGTCTGCTCCTCCTCTAATTGCTTACGAATGTCTGGATGTCAGGATGTCTGTTCTTCTCCCTCTGGAAGCACATCATAGGAGTTTACCGCTTACTCAAGATGCTGGCACACTACACCATTTTGTCCGTCTTACACAATTATGACATTTCACACTGCGCAACATGAAAAGGGCAGACTCGTTCATTTCCACCATGTCAGACTGCAAGTTGAATTGAGACAAAACTAAGACATAGGTCAATCGATATACAGTATGCTGGGGCAATAAATTAGCTTGAAAAAACAAAACAGAAGAAGAGTAATATTTTGCTCCGGGCTTGACTCGACGCAGCTCGTATAGATGGCCATCCTTGACCCTGTCACACTGAACAATCCAATATACTTATGGTTGACGATTTCGAGACGTTTATGCTGCGATGTGTACAAGACGGTACAATATGCTAAAGTGTGTAGTCAGCTTAAAGGTTTCTATTTTAGACTTAGACCTGTCTGTTCTAGCTAGGCATGACTGAAAGAGAGGAAATGTCAAGACCATCACTCGCATTCTCAGATGCACGATACAGATTGCTGGTTTTAGCAGCCTCTTAAGTTAAGTTATAATATAATTTATCTTTATGAAAATAGTATGATAGCACAGAATGCAGCAACAAAGACTATCTAACCTCAATGACTACGGAGCGGTTTGGATTGAGGGATGAGAGGATTTAAAATGTGTTAATTATAACTAAATGTTGTGGCCCTAAACATTTCCCAATGGGTCTGTGACATATTGCACTTGTGACTTTTGTGGGTTATCTCTCTGAGTAAACAGCATTTCATGGTATTTGTGAGCCAGGGTGTGTGTGTGTGTGTGTGTGTGTGTGTGTGTGTGTGTGTGTGTGTGTGTGTGTGTGTGTGTGTGTGTGTGTGTGTGTGTGTGTGTGTGTGTGTGTGTGTGTGTGTGTGTGTGTGTATGTGTGTATATGGTACTGATTATGTACTTAAGATAGAGAGAGAGTCATCTGCTCCTTCTGCAGAGAGGCGGTCACCAACCTCTTATCATCCTTCCAGGATATTCACGAATCTTTCCCTCTCTCAAACGCACGCACGCGCGCACACACACACAGACACACACACACGCACACACACACTAAGGAATTAACAGAATAATCGAATATTCGAATATTCGACTATCAAACCACTATTCGACCACTGTACATCAAAGTCGATTATTCGGGGGGAAAAGTGGCTTTTCTACAGCAGACACGCAGCTGTGAGCTCTGGTGTTGGTAGTTTTCCTAATCCATTTATGGTTGATTGTTGCCAAATCATTTCATACTGTATGTGAGGTTGTGCTAGGGCTGTCCCCTAAAAGTCGACGCGTTGGGCGAGGAGCCTGACGTCGACTCGCATTCCTTTTTTTTTTTTTTTTATATATTCAAATCGATTCATCGAATATTCGAATACTTATAGGTCGAATAAGTCGAATGCTAAAAATCACTAATCGTGAATGCCCTAACACACACACACACACACACACACACACACACACACACACACACACACACACACACACACACACACACACACACACACACACACACACACACACACACACACACACACACACACACACACACACACACACACTACAGTACCTGCAGAGTATGTGGAGGGCTACGCACCTTCTCACGCCGAGTTTCCTTTTTATGCATACAGTATATCGATCTTCGTGTACAGTAGTATTACTCAGTATCATTATTATGTGAACACACCCTTGACACCTACTGTACTGTATGGCCCCAGGACTCACAGAGAAGGTGGAATTGGAGGTGCGAACGCATGCACCAACGAACAAACGCACGCACACATTTCGGACCATCCCTTTGGTGCCCTCAGGCCTGTAAATTCCCATTCCTCAAATGTGGCTCAGTGAACTCTGCCCTCAGTATGTTTTAATGTGGCTGAACCCCATGTGAGAGACTGAATGAAACATCTCTGCTGGCTGTAAAAAAAAATAAAAAATATGACTGTATTTGTTTTATTTATTATTTTTTACAGGGAAAACACATAGGTCTACACAGCAGGTTCTTCTACAGTTATCTGTAGAGCTTGATTGCCTCTGGTAATATATTTATTCAATAAAACATCAGACTGAAATACCATTCAAAACTGAATTCACTGAGACAGGCTTTTTTTCAGCATTGCTTTGAGTTCCAGAAAAAATATTCTTGCTGGGTAAATGGTACCCCTAAGGTAAGATGTGTTTACTATGAGATTGGTATATAAAAATAAAAATAAAAAGTTTTTTAGAGCTATGAGATTAAAGGTTTCCAATATGAAGGATACTGTCAGGGACTCTATGGCTTATCACAGTATGAGTCCATCACAACCTGTCTGCTTTGGTGAAAAAGTTTTCAAACCTAAAAGCACATTTTTACGCCACAGGTAAGCAATCCATCAGTGGGCTTGTGTGCTCAGAGTAAACAAAACAACCTTGCCTTGGCTTCTAATCTCTTAAGAGTCAGATAGAAAAGTTCTAGTAGAGTTGATGAATAATGAAGACATTGTCATATGCCGTGCAGGTGAAGGTGGCATCATTGAAGGACCAGGATATCATTTTATAACATTTAAAGACAACTAAGTGACAGAGATGTATATTACTTGACTCTCAGAACCCACTTTAAAATGTGGTGATGAAATCAAGGTGAACTTGAAACAGGCTTCAAATCTGCGAGGATGAATATAAATAAATGGTTTAAAACAACCCGATACAATCTGGTATAGCCTACACTCTCCCTAGAATCCATAATGACTTATGATCCTCCAGGTCGACAGATTGTATCTGGAAATTGATCCCTCAAAGCGCCACTGACTCAGCATATGGACTTTCATATTAAAAAGACTTTGCATTGCCCTCATACCGTACCTCAAAGACTTGTATCTCAAAGACTTAGAATTAGTTGAAAGACTGCCGAGTGGACTATAATGATATTCTATGTACTATGATGTCTCTAGCTTGTATCCCAGTATATCTCACAAAGATAGGAGCGATATGAACTCTTTCTGAATGAAAGACCTGAATCACATCACTGTGAGTTTTTATTATCTTTAACCAATGAGGTATTGGCACATACTTATTTTAAGTTTCAAGATCAATACTATCTCCAACATCTGGTCTCAGCTATCGCTTCACCGCTGGCTCTGAATCATGCCAATTGAGGTTTTGGTTCAAAAAGTGTGACCTTCTTCACATACTGAAGTATCATAAAAAGGAGACATAAAAAAAGGAGATAGAAATACTTTTCTGTAGTTCAGCAGTATTCACCAGCATTACAAATAAGTCTACCATATACAGTTAGTAGTCCACTGCTAAGGATTAAACACATTTGTAAATCTGAAGATTCTTGAGTCACAAGCTAAAGATCTCCGTGTTAGTTTTAAACTGAGGGGATATGAAGACACATTACTCTATGACCATCTTAATAAAGTACACCATTTATAGTTCAGAGAGAGAGAGAGAGAGATGGGGAGAGACACGCAGCAAAGCTCGCCGGGAACGGGGACTCGAACCCGCGATGCGCTGCCAGGCCATACCGGAGCCCAGGCGCCCGGACCGCCAGTCCAGCGGCCCGGGCCCAAAACTACAGTAGTTCTAGAGACATCTCTTCTCAAGTCGTATTTCTGAATATAAAGTCAGTGTCAGTAGATATTGGCACAAATTTGAAAGTGACAATAAATGACATTGCATTTCAAACTCCACATAAATATTTTCGTGAGAGATTTTGCAACTTATGTGATGTCCTAGTGAAGAGCCCACTCACTTTCTGTCTGTCTCACCTGTGGGTATACATTGAGACCCACCCAGAATGGCACAAGTTCTGGAGTGATGATACAGTCATAAAGTATACCTCTTAACTTAAAAATATCACTTCAGAAGTTAGTTAGTTTGGGATACATCCAAAAGAGATGTCCCAAAGTGCCCTCTGCTGAGTTACATTTTGGGCATAAGTGGAGATACAGAAGGATAAAATGAGTGCAGTTTAGTACAGGAATAACGCAGTCTGTGAATTCACCTTAAATTGAACCAGTTGGTATCTGGAGTTTATAGAGCAACCGTGAATAACTTAAAGATACGTTTCTTTCATCACTAATAGTTATATAGCAAGATCTTTTTTCCCAAGCCTCTTTCAAATGCTGTGTGGAGATTGATTCACATGCTGTGAAAAGAAATGACCATTTGTGAAATATGTCTCTGTGAATCAGGGGGTTGATTCATAATTGTGTGAGAAATGTATGAGGGAGGTGGAGTACATTAAAGACGTTGTATATTTGTATGTATATAGTCTCTAATCTGGAGATAAGGAAAGAAATGTGATGATGATGCTGGGAGAGTATATTTTCCTTGTACAGTGGTTGTGTGAAGGAGGAGTGAAGTATTATCCGTACAGATCTGCTACGGTGAGAATGCCTTTATTTTGCCAAAGCGCAAAATTATTCTCAATTAACGACGGAGGAAAAGGCATGAAGGCAATTTAAGTGTTTTCCTTATTTGATACCAAATGATTAAAGAATGTTTAACAACAAAATGATTACCTGAAATAGCAGTCAGGGGTTTTGATACTGAAAACAGAAGGGCAGGTGGGGAAGTGTTCAGGATGTCATGACTGTTCAATAGCAAGTCATGAGGCGGTCAAGCTGGTTCTTTTTGCCTGGATATGCGTCCCTGCAGTACATCAGGGCTCTGGTTTTAACAATACATTTTTTGTTTTAACCAAAATGATCACTTACACTACCTTTAAGACCTGAGGCCGATTCTACAAATGCCTTCTGAATCAGTGGTTCTCACACTTTCTCAAGATTTTTCAAAAATGTCAAAAATAGCAGATCTACAGGCTCACAACGCATGGCGACGCGTTGTGAGCTTAAGTAACTAAGTAACTAAAGTTTTCAAATAATTGTAGTGGAGTAAAAGTACAATAATTGCCACTGAGATGTAGTGGAATAGAAGCAAAAGTACTGAAAATTGGAAAGTAAAAGTAAAAATACCTCAACATTTTACTTAAGTACAGTACTTGAGTAAATGTGCTTAGTTACTTTACACCACTGCACAATACTCAGTATTCCCATCCCATATCTCTGCAGAAAGATATTCTCAGAAAGGAAAACCTGTGCATACACAATTGGACATACTTTCACACTCACTCGCACGCAAACACGCTTCCAGGTTCCAGAATAGAATAGATAGAATAAAAAGTGAGCTCCTGCTTTGGGCCATTATCCTCTCTGGTCCATCCATGGTTCTTCTAGGGGTTACATGCACTAGAATGCAGGCAAATGTTGCTTACGTAGTCTGAAGTCATGAAAGTGAGATGTCCTTTTCACATACTTTTATTTTTGTACCTCTCCACGGACAGAGCAACGGACGTGTTTCCACCTAACAGGTCTTCCTCAGCGTTTCATGATATTTGTTGAGGCGTGCACCTTGAGACTGTTGTTTAATCTGGAGTGTTGCGGGCATTCTGCATTGCAGTGCTTTTCTCTGAAATAGTCTGAAGTCATAACACCTCCCAAAACGCTCACACACACACACACACACACACACACACACACACACACACACACACACACACACACACACGCACAGCCTCTGTTTTACCTACTCTCCCAACAAAGCTGTCTGCTTGCAGGAGCAGAAGGCTTCAGAATGCTGACTAACTATGTTATATTTTTACAATGATGGGTCAGTGCGCTGCTTGTCGTGGTATAGTGTTAAGTGAACACATCTTGAGTGGAGAAATGGGTGACACTTACTGCACCGGGGAAGCAGACACACAATAGGTGTGAACATGAGTGTGGGGTGTGGAGGTGGGTGTGTGCGCCGTGGCCTCAATTGGTGTTTTCAGCCTTTTATCACAAGACGTCCCTACAGCCGAGGCAGGCCCACCACAGGCTGACCTGGGTGGGTTTGTGTCACATGGTGACCTCATGTGGGTAATTTTTGCGGCCCACGCTGTCTCCTTTCGTTTCAGTCACAGCCAGTGTCTGCTCCTTTTGTCGACGTCGACAGTGGCAAGTTCTATGATTTGCCTTTGATTCAGGGACATCGCCATGCTGGCTTGTGGTGGACATTTTTGTCAAAATTCGATTTTTGCCATGGACATACAAAATTAGTTGACAAAACAATGAGTAGAGTTTACAAATGTGTAACCAAATGGTACCTTGCTTGAGCATGTTGATGCATGCTGTACCGGTTTGTACTTTTCTATGGTTATTCTTGTGTTCGTGGGAATGTCTCCATATGAATTGTGCTACTTTGGGGTTGAACTGGTGCTCTGGGAGAGCTCTTGTCTTGTCCGTCTGCATGGATGTATTTTGTTGTATTGTTTGTGTATTGTATGCCTTGTTCATTTGTGCTGAGGACCCCCTCAAAAATGAGATGATGCATCTTATCTCAAGGGGTACGGCACTCCCTCTGTGTTGTCAGCACGCTGAGGTGGTAACCATGTCTGTGTCCCTTGTATGCCCATACATGGAGATCTCTGGATCTATCTGTCTGTCCTTTTTATGCCTACTGTATATGGAGGACCCTGAATAATGTCATCATTATATGCCCATATATGGGCACATCGGTCAGATCGTCAGGTACAACTGGCGATCCAACTGACTTCATACACTGCACTCGCTCTGGACTTTGAAGTCGAGCGGTCAGACGGCGCATTCTACGTAATGATATCAATGACATCACAGCACCACAATCAGGTCCTTTAAAAGGAAGGACAAATAAACCTAACGACACTCGATCTTCGTCAAGCAAGTTTACCTGGGAAAACATCTGAAGGTGAAGGTGCAACAGTTAATCGGTCGTCCTGACTCTGGGTTCATCCGACACTCTCACCAACCAAACCCAACCAAACCAAACCGAACCAAACCAAGTTGAACAGGAGTTCCACTGCACCGACATGCCTCCCAAATTGGACCCCAGTGAGGTCAAGGTCGTGACCCTGAGGTGCACGGGAGGAGAGGTCGGAGCCACCTCGGCCCTGGCCCCCAAGATCGGACCCCTGGGCCTGTCCCCCAAGAAGGTGGGCGACGACATCGCCAAGGCCACGGCCGACTGGAAGGGCCTGCGGGTCACGGTGAGGCTGACCGTCCAAAACCGGCAGGCGGCCATCGAGGTGGTCCCGTCCGCCTCGGCACTGATCATCAGGGCCCTGAAGGAGCCCCCCAGGGACAGGAAGAAGGTGAAGAACATCAAGCACAGCGGCAGCGTGGCCTTGGACGACGTCGTGGCCATCGCCCGGGTCATGAGGCCTCGCTCCTGCGCCCGCTGTCTCTCCGGCACCGTCAGGGAGATACTCGGCACCGCCCAGTCGGTGGGCTGCACCGTCGACGGTCGCCCTCCTCACGACGTCATCGATGACATAAGGAGTGGCAGGATTCAGTGCCCCGACGTCTGAGTTAACGCATTGAGTGCCAGAATTAATTAATTAATTAATCAGTGAATGAAGTCAGCCAGTGCCAGTGTTTTAGAGTATTTTTTACTAACCTTTAAAGAGACACGGAATATTTAACTTGAAAGCTAATGTACCATAGTGTCATAGTAAATCAGTGTCACACATATACTGAGACATTCAGTAATTGGGTCTTATGATCAAAATATAAACATCATAATGGTGTGTAAAAACCAAATCTAAAATGTCTTGCCACGGACACATTTTGTCCGTGTATGGACATATTGATGACCCCTGCTTTGGTTGGGCTTGCCCTCTGATCCCTAGCTCCTCAAGGAGCCTTGCGGTGGAACTGGCTACAAAGCCCCTGCAGCCCACCTCCACTGGACACACCTTCACAATCTGTGCGCCATGTGTAAATTCCTTGCGTTAGGCTGGTCTTACACCCACCAGGATGTGCTCGAGGGTTACCCGGGCTGCGCACTGGAGACAGGCTGGATCCTCTCCAAACCAGAGAAGTAGATTTGTTGGTACATCATATGTGGCTCTAATGATGAAACTCCTCTCCTGTACAGGCCTATATCTGCTGAGCCACTTCCTCAAAAGCATGTTCACCATCCTCTCCAGCCGATTGGCATGGGATAGAGTGACCTTGTAGATGGTAATTGGCCACAGGGGAACCGGGCGGCAGTCCAAATCGAAAGCATCACAGCTTTATAGCTTGTATCAAACCACTTCCTCACAAGCACGTTCAAAATTCTCTCCAGCCGACTGGCATGGGATAGAGTGACCTCGTAGATGGTAATTGGCCACGTGAGATGGGACAGCAGTTCAGATTGAAAGCACCACAACTTCAGCTTCTCTGGGAAAGCAGTTAGTTAATTTGTCATTTGCTCCACCTGCTCAGAATCTTTAAGGTGTGCCCTGTACCAGCGACCAAGGCTTTTGATGGGCTTCTCTTGGACTATTGGTGTTGGCTCGTCGTTGAGGTGAAATCTCTCTTTGGCAAGTCAGCCTCTGACTATGGAGATACCTGTGGGATTTGCTGGGTTTGATCTCCATTTTTGTTTTAGGTTTCCCTGGAGTTTATTCAGCGGGTGTTTTCATCCTTGTAAGCTCTAATAATGAATTCCATTGCCACGGTGAATACCAGGGGAGAGAGATGGTGCGGCCCACCATTTCAAGATGCAACCAGTAGGGGTGTGGGGAAAAAATCTATTCGAATACGAATCGGGATTCTCATGTTGGACGATTCAGAATCTATTTTGTTTTTGTTTTTGTATAATGACATTTTTGAGAAGTGGCAAGTTCTGGGCTTAATCGGGGAGAAAATCAATTTTGAATCGGAAAAAAATGTTTTTTAATCGAGAATCGTTTGTTTTGAAAAAATCGGAATCGTGACCCCAAGAATCGGAATCGAATCGTGAGATAGCAGAAGATTCACAGCCCTAGCAACCAGGCAGTGGTACAGTACATCTCTCCTGTTGTGACACAGAACTGGATGTCCTGGAAGTACTGTAGCCTTTGAACAGCCCTTTTGTTGTCCTCCGCAACGACCCGAAGACATTGCCGAGATCTACGGAAACCACATGCAGGTCTTTCTTTTCCTTCTTTAGAGTGAAGTGGATTTATAACTCTCCTCACAATGGGGTCATGCCTGCCTATGTTCCCTCAGCCCAATGTTCCCTCCGTTTAGGATTAGACTTGGGTAAGGGCTGAGGGAACGCTCACCTCACAATATCCCTCATTTATCAAAGTGGTGTGTAGACCAAATAATATGGCGTACCGCGAGATCACCGCAATTGTCGTCATTTATCATCCCATCGTGACTTGACTTGAGCGTACGGCCCGCTCAGATCTCATGTCTAGTCTGAGGTGGTCATAAAAACAGTGAAGGGAAACAGGAATCAAAGAGGGCCTCGCACATCACGATGTATAACGTTATAACTGGATAACACCAACTTCAAAAGCAGGGAGCAGAGGAGAGCTAGTTTAACCCATTAAGGCCCGGGAACGCATCTGTGTGTCATTTTAGATTTCTTTGGCTATTCAAAAATAGATGTACAGATAGAATGGATGTACAAGCTCATAGCACGGCACCGAGTGCCGCGCTATGAGCTTGCAGATCTGCTTCTTTTTTTTTTTTATCGTGAAAATGCGTGTAAATCTTTGAAAATATACATATTTTAAAGCGAACATTTGTAACTCATATCTTTGCTTCTGGGGGTTCTACAAAAGTCTTCTAAATCCTATATTTTTTTTTTAAAACTTATGTTCCTATATATCAATGGTTCTCAAACTTTTTCATGTCAAGGACCCACAAAATGATATATATCTGGTCACGGACCCCCATCTCTCAACACATGTTGTTGTTCCAGGGACTCCCCCCCCCCTCCTAGAAGCAAAGATTTGAATAAAAAATGTTCGCTTTTAAAAATATAGATATTCAAAGATTTGCACAAATTGTCACGATTTTTCAAAAAAATTGCAGATCTACAAGCTATGAGCTTGTAGATCTGCTATTTTTGCCAGACCCAGGGGGTCGGCCTACAGGAGGCTTTGTCGGTCGGTCGGTCGGTCTGTCCATCTTTTCCTACCTGTCCCTCTTTTTGATTGGCCAAGCTTCGCGTGACGTAGTGCTCTGATCTTCAGATTTCAACCACTAGGGGTCTGGCAGTGCTCCGAGGAGCACCTTTTCTAGTTTGAATAGCCGGAGTATAAAATAATGTATTTAAAGTGGTTGCACAGATGCGTTCCCGGTCTTAATGGGTTAAGCCTGGCAGGGGGTACACAGTGGGTTAGGCCAGGCTGAGAGACGACCATACTGCTGGGGGCCCAGGTGAATACATCATTATCATCATTACTAGTAATACATCACAGTAAACAGCAGGGGGTCAGCTGTACTTTATGTTTATCAAAGGGTATGACTATGACATTATGAGTAAGCAGACACTTATTATGTGCAAAGAGTCAGTTCAATGGCATCAACCTGGGTACATTCTTTGAGATCCAGTGGAGGACAAAGTACTCAAATGTTTTACTTAAGTAAAAGTATCAATACTGCAATGTAGAAGTACTCTGTTACAAGTAAAAGTCTGGAACTCAAAATGTACTTGAGTAAAAGTACAAAAGTATTGGCATCAAAATTTGAAAATAGCAGATCTAAAATTTCAAAGATTTTAGTAAAAGTACTAAAATCTTTGAAATTTTAGATCTGCTATTTTCAAATAGCCTATGTATAAAATAAGGCTAAGGTGGTTAACATATGTTTTATAATATAATAATTGACAATTGCAAAGTAACTAGTAACTAAAGTTTTCTAATAATTGTAGTGGAGTAAAAGTACAATATTTGCCTCTGAGATTTAGTGGAGTAGAAGTAAAAGTACTGAAAATTGGAAATACTCCAGTAAAGTAAAAATACCTAAACATTGTACTTAAGTACAGTACTTGAGTAGATGTACTTAGTTACTTTACACCACTGTTATTTTGCTTGCAGCAATTATTGATAATGCATTTTCGTGGAAACGCGTTTTTTGTTTCATTTTCTTAATGTCTTAGTTGCTCATTGTACTTTTCAGCATTATGTCTGGTCTAATGTATGTTATACATATATAAATACGCCTCTGTGGGCCTGATAGATGGGGAGATGGGTTGTACAATGTTCTGGTTATTAACTGAGGTGAGGACACGTGGTCAAGGTGCAAGAGCTGTCCAAATAAGATTGAATTAATTGCGAAGTTTCATTGTTCCATAATTGTCAATCATAAAATCAATCCAAATATTTTGATACATTGTGCAGCCCTAGTTTCTACAAAATTTGCATCAGTATTATACAAACGCACACTGATCAAGAAAACCCAGACAAAAATATCTTAATACAAAAGAAAAAAATAGCTAAGCAATCTTCTGAGCCATGTCTTTGTCTGGAACTCTGGATGGAGTTTGAGGCCATAGCTCTCTGCACACATCTCCCATGCAATGCCACAAAAATAATGGAAGTCAGAAAGTGCGAGTGACAGACAGTCACTGGGGGTTGACAAAGACTCATTTAGGCCACATCAGAGCATCACCGGAGAGCTGTCTCCCCGATCGGCAGCCCAAACCGCCAGACAGCATCAGCTCTAATCAAACATTTATTCAAATCAGACAGCTCCACAAAATGCCCCCAAGGCATTGCAGAGTTGTGAATAGAACCAGAAGAGAGAGAGAGAGAGAGAGAGAGAGAGAGAGAGAGAGAGAGAGAGAGAGAGAGAGAGAGAGAGAGAGAGAGAGAGAGAGAGAGAGAGTGAGTGACAAACAAACAGACACACTACAGATATCTACAGAAACTAGAAAGGTGTGCTCAGCAGAGCGCAAATCTCTGCCAGGCAGCATGTCCTAATATTAACCCTTTAAGACCTGGAACGCCTCAGTGTCATTTTTTTATTTGAGCAAAAAAATATTTTACACTTTGGCTATTCAAAAATAGCAGATCTACAAGCTCATTGCGCGGCACCGAGTGCCGCGCTATGAGCTTGTAGATGTGCTATTTTTGAGAAATCGTGAAAATGTGTGCAAATCTTTGAACATATATTATTTTAAAGCAAAACAAAATCAACTCAAATCTTTGATTCTGGGGGTCCCAGGAACAAAATATTTTTAGATGGGGGTCGGCCAAATACATATCATTTTGGGGGTCCTTGACAAGAAAAAGTTTGAGAACCACTGACATAGAAACCTAAGTTTTTCAGATCTTAATGGGTTAATACATACAGTACACTGTCTGATGAAGCAGCATCAAACTGCATGTGTCTGCATGCTTACTCTCCTATCTACCATAGTTGAACATAGTGCATTGATGTGATTACGGATATGTATGGCCTACATGGTTTTCCCACCGGGTAGTGAAACTTTGGCGGAGTGGCGATAGAAAATATTTTTTATTTTATTGAGGCCACATTTTACTATATTGAGCGCTTGAAATTGTATTTTGTGACTACGAGATATAACTCCTTCCTATTTTAATTAATTTGCGGCTACAAGTTATAATCCCACGTTTTAGTTAATTTGTGCATACAAATTACACCATTTGTGGACACAAATTAATACAAATATAGGAACGAGTCTTGTGGCCGCAAAATACAATTTTGAGCGCTCAAATATGGAAAAACGTGGCCTCAGTATATCGTTTTTTTCTTCTCTCTACGGCCGCTCTGGGGCTCCATAGGAATGCTATGTTGAAAGTGGTTAATAAATGAATGTGAGGTGGCCCAAAGTCAATCCGATGACAACCCCAGTTTGGCCATGATTCCATTAAGTTGGGAGGAGGAAGAAAAGAAGAAGAGATAAGTACTGTAGGTCGGAGTGGCTTATAATATCAGTATCAGCCCAACGAGGGTGTCTATCCCCTTTTCAATGTGCTCGACCCCTGGCAGATGGATAGCTGAGGTGGAGCGCCACACCTCCACCCTCAGCTCCCAGTGATTTACCGCGTGACTTAGTTACCCAAGCAGTGCCACTCATACACTGAGTCGGCGGTGCCCGGGATCAAATCCATAACCTTGTGGTCCGAAATACAGGGTCACAATCTTTTCAACCACTTTAACCATATTTTATACTTTGGCTATTCAAAAATTACGAGCTTTGAAATCAGCTATTTTAGAAAAATCATGAAAAATGTGTGCAAATCTTTGAATATGTATGTTTTTGTTCAACTCAAATCTTTGCTGTTCTGGGGGTCCCTGGAACAACATATTTTGAGATGGGGGTCCGCGGCCAAATACATCATTTATACAATCATTTTGGGGGTCCTTGACATGAAAAAGTTTGAGAACCACTGCTCCATAGCGACTGAACCTCCCGGACACAAAAAAAGAATAAAAGATAGTGGAAGGAGTGTACACTGAGCGGTACAGTAACATTTCCAAATTCATCAGACAGATAATAAGCACACGCACAAGCTTTTTCAGTCCTTCTCTTATAGACACGGCACACACACACACACACGCACACACGTACTGTATGCACACGCAGTATACCTGGTGGCAGTTACAGCGCTAGTTTTCAAGGCTGAAATGGATATCCATGCTGTAGAAGACCCGCTGGGTGTTTCAAACATGGAGCTAGCATCATCATTTATTTAACAGGTGGGTGGGCGTGAGCAAACAGGAAACAAGGTATTACCTCCAGAGGTTTGAAAGAAAACAAGACTCCAAGATGTCTTAGTGTGTGCATGGTGTTCCTGCCTGAGGTATGTGTGTGTTTTGTAGTATAATTACCGGTGCTTCATGTATTAATCTGCGGGTCTTGGAAGGAGCACCAACAACAACCAGGCAATGCAGCTGCAGGAGATGGAACTCCAGGTGAGGGAAATGAGCAAGAAATAATTCCAAAGCTCTGTCATTGGTTTTTGGTTAGGAAAAACTATTTAACCACTTAAAAGGACGACTTCACCCATTTTCAACCTATATTATTCATATAATTGGTCCTTGCTAATGCTCTTGATATGATATTGTACAATTTTTGTCTACTATGTCTGTGTCTGTGGTTAGTTCAGAAACCCTCCTACCAGTGACATCATCGATGTGGAATCCAAGCTAATAGAAGCTGCATGCTATAATGGAAGCCATAAATAATGATACAAAAATGCCGCTAGTCACCTTTACACCCTTTTTAAATGTCCAATTTCTGCACTCTTAGAAAAATAAAGTGACACAAACCAGCTCATCAGAAGAGCCAGTAGTAGTATGCCATGTGACACCCTCACATTCTTCTTCCATTCTTTCTCATTGAATAAACCTGAATTCTTCAAACACTGTCGGCCATTCAGCAACAGTTGCAATCCTGGAATTGCAGTGCACTATGAACACAGCCTTCCACCAGGCTGTAATGTACTGTACAAACCCCTTATTAGGATTTGTCCAGGTATAACTAAATCACGGCCCATCATAGAAACAGCATGTGATTACCACCCTCACAAGTAATCCAAGCTCCTTACTCACAGTGTTAAGACACAGTAGCATATTCAGCAGATGTAATAACACAGTTTGTGTGCACAGCAAATGTCTATCTACCATAGATATTTACACATGTCTGTCTGTCTGTCTGTCTGTCTGTCTGTCTGTCTGTCTGTCTGTCTGTCTGTCTGTCTGTCTGTCTGTCTGTCTGTCTGTCTGTCTGTCTGTCTGTCTGTCTGTCTGTCTGTCTGTCTGTCTATCTATCTACAGTAGGTGGCCAGTGACTTTGACCAGTTTCACTTTCAAAACCTTTGCATCATGCATGTCACACAAACAGAATGCGATGCGTTTTGTTGATATAACACGTTTTTTCATACCATTTAACTTCCACTATCCACATTATCAAAACCATTGGTGTTGTGTGCCGCATTCTGTTTGTGTGACATGCATGATGCAAAGGTTTTGAAAGTGAAACTGGTCAAAGTCACTGGCCACCTACTGTATCTATCTATGTATGTGTGTGCCTGTGTGTGTAGTGTATAATAAGATACATACTGTACATAAATTGTGTATCACATTTCCACAGTGCATGAGTAGCACACATAAGCTAATTATACGAACTCAGTGACATGCAAGTTTGTGCATGTGTCTAAAGTATAGCATAGTTACAGTACATACGGCTAATTGCATCCGTTAAATAGGCCTCTTATGCCAGTACAAAGCATTGGCCTGCATTCAAAGCCACATAATAAACCCATGGAGGAACACAACTCTAAAAATAGCCAGTCATTTCAAAAAGAGAGGGAAAAAGGGACAAAATAGATGGGATGTGTGTGTACGTGCGTGTGTGTGCGTGCGTGTGCATTAGTGCGTGCGTGCACGAGTGTGTGTGCGTGCATGTGCATTTTGGATTAAGAAAGACCCTCTATAGCTGTTTGCCGATGCAGTGGGGTGTTTTCAGGGATTTGTGCTATGTGATACGATACGTCCTGGTGTTGTTACAGTGACCTGCTAATGAATCTGATAATGTTACCTAAACACTCTGGTATGTAAGTGTCTCTGTGTGTGTGAACAAGAGTGTGTAAGAGAGAGAGAGAGAGAGAGAGAGAGAGAGAGAGAGAGAGAGAGAGAGAGAGAGAGAGAGAGACAAAGAGACTGGTACAGTCATCCAGTAATCTTTTTGTCAAAGTTACTGTAAGAGCCAATCGTTATTATTTGATTTTGAGTAAATTAGATGAAGAATAATTCTTGCTAAAAAGGTTAAAACGTTATTGCTGGTAATTTGATTACATTTTATATTACATTTCATAAGTGTCACGTGTGTTTAAAAAGTATAATTGATCATCTGTTTGATGTTTAAAATAGGGCCTACTTAGTCTATATTTGATGCACCTGTGTATAAATGTGATGATGTCACAGTCTTAGTGTTTAGTTGGAGTTAGACAAGGAAGGGGAAGCAACCAACATTGCCATTCTTAGAGCCCCAATGCTAGCGCAACAAAAATGACAGAAATCTGGTATATTATTCCAAAATGTAACAAACGGCGGTATGCTTTGGAAAATGGCCAACAGTAATAACAAGTATACCAGTTGTAGTGAATAAATGGGCATAAGACCATTGCAGAAAAACAGTCATTCTAGACTATTTCTCCAATTTAAGGGTTATGGCTCATTTTGCAGACATTATTTCTCCTCCTGTCAATGGCCTCCCTCTGTCCTAGCAGCGTTCCACCTGTACTTATTTAGAATAATGTTCAACTGATTGATTGTCTGATGAAGAGAATCCAGCGTAGCGATAGTTCAGGTAGGCACTAGGGCATTAACGAATAGTGATTTATGGTATTCGAATTATTCGACCCAAAAGTATTCGAATAGTCGATTATTCGGTTTGATTATAAAAAATTAAAAAAAAATTAAAATTTAAAAAAAGTTTTTTTTTTTTTTTTTTTTTTTTAATGGCATTGATGACTCGACTCAAGGAATGCAAGTTGGCGTCACACCAGAGCTCACAGCTGCGTGTCTGCTCTAGAAAAGCCACTTTAAAAAAATTCCGAATAATCGAATAGTGGTTTGATAGTCGAATAGTCGGTTTGATATTCGAATATTCGAATATTCGACTATTCTGTGAATGCCCTAGTAGGCACGGAAGGCAGGAGGTGTACACTGTTAGCCTCACTCTCCCCCGGACCCCCCCCCCCCCCCCATTCATTCATTCATTCAGCGCTCAACTCACTCAGCTCCCTTCATTCCCATTTGCTAACAAGCAGTGGTGGAAAAAATACTTAAATGTTTTTACTTAAGTAAAAGTATCAATACTGCAGTGTAGAAATATTCAGTTACAAGTAAAAGTAAGTAAAAGTAAGTACAAGGGTATTGGCATCAAAATGTACTTAAAGTACCAAAAGTAAAAGTACTCATTGTGCAGAATGTCCCATTTCACAAGTTCATAATGTATACAAATCTTTTGAAAATAGCCAATCTACAAGCTCACAATGCGTCGCGTTGCAAAGCATTGTGAGCTTGTTAGATCGGCTATTTTCAAATGGCCGAAATATAGGGCTGAATTGGTTAATGTATGTTTTGAAATAATAATCTAAATCTGCAAAGTAACAAGTAACCAAAGCTGTCAAATAATTGTAGTGGAGTAA
Source organism: Gymnoscopelus braueri (assembly GCF_963280865.1). Taxonomy (NCBI): domain Eukaryota; kingdom Metazoa; phylum Chordata; class Actinopteri; order Myctophiformes; family Myctophidae; genus Gymnoscopelus; species Gymnoscopelus braueri. Next base: position 50,711,362 of record NC_137604.1, on the reverse strand, counting down.
AGGTACAATATTTGCCTCTGAGAAGTAGTGGAGTAGAAGTAAAAGTATTGAAAATGGAAAATACTCCAGTAAAGTAAAAATTCCTCAAAAGTGTACTTAAGTACAGTACTTAAGTAAATGTACTTAGTTACTTTACACCACTGCTAACAAGCTTACACATACGACCTCAATCTAATGGTTCACTTAGCCGGTCTTTTTAAGCAGATCAGTGCATAGTTTTCACCTACTGTACTACTGTACTGTCTGGACAAGAGCTTCTTCCATGTCCGAACGATTTCCAATTTACCAGGCTGAGTGCAACATGGCGCTCCGCAGGGATATAGTACAAGTGTTTTAGACCATAATGGGATAATCCACTGGCTGCTTAACCTTAACAGCACAGTGAGGTCAATACAACTGTAGTGTCAGAGAGTCAGACACTCCATCATTGATCGCCTCACACAATTTTATTCTGTGCGAAGGATGAGAGGTAAACTGAACGTATACGGGAGAGGATTACCCTGGAGTTGGCCTGGCTTTTTAACAACAATGTTTTTCTTTTCTTTCTTTTTTGAATACAGGCAATCCACAAGCTCACGTGTTTAAAAAAATATATATATATTATCCCACGATTTTTGTAATCCTATTTTTTCACCCAGTGCCAATCGGGCGCTACTCTCCCTCTGCCAGCCTGGGGAGAGCCCAGAACCGAGCTCGTGCTTCCCACAACGCATGAGGAGTTAGCAGGCCGCTTCTTATCACCTGACAGGGGGATGTTTCCCCGGTAGGACGTAGCGCGTGGAAGGAAGGAACAAGTTATTCCAACCAGTTCCTTTCCCCTCCATCAGGCGCCCCGGCTGACCAGGGGGAGGCAGTATAGAGACCAGGATTACTGCATGTTTTTTGTGAGGGTACCTACCCGTAGTAGCCTGGCTCCACCCCCTGAATCGTTTGCCTCGCATTCAGGGTCTGGTGACGCTGTCGAAGGCAGGTGTTTCTCGGTTGAAAATCTGTACGACGAATCGGGATCGGGATAATCCAGTATGAACCAATCGCCAAAGAGTCTTTGAAAAAAAAACTTTGGCCACGCCCCCATCTCAGAAATTGGCTGCATTGAGAGGGCTTTCAGACTGAATAATGGAGTGAAACGAAATGAAAATTCAGGCTGAGTGTCAGGCTATACCCGTAGGGGACATGGGGAGAACATGCAAACTCCACACAGAAAGGCCCTTTTGCAAACCCCACCTAGGGTATGGGCACTGATGACGTGTTGTGAGCTTGTACAGTAGATCAGCAATTTTTTTTTGGAAAATGTTCACCTGACGTGCTCAAAATGGGTTAAAGTGGTTAATATGATATCTGTGTGTGACTTGGTGAGTGTCACCACTCGCATCCGTTTTTACAGACAACAATTGTCATCAATTGTGATCCTCTACAGAGATCATTTGAGGGAGACAGCCTTTTGCTGTCTAATACGCACAGACCTGCACTGCTGTATCTCATTGCTAATTGAACAGCATAACTATGCTTGTGAGTTGGTGATAAGTAGCCCTGTCTGTACAATTATTGATTGTTCCGCCTCGAGCCATTCCTATTAGCATCTCGGAAATTCTGAGGCAGCAGAATGGGTGCAGCATTGACTAAGGCCTTGGCTGGAATCTCTGCTCATAATTGTTGTGTCTTCAGCATTGGGCGAAAAGAAAAGGCAAGAATCATTTTGAAAATGAATTACGCACAACAACTGCCAAGGTATATCTGAATTTAATAATTTGTGTAATTTTTGAACGTATCCAGTACATGTTTATCTGGAGTCAATAGTGATAGTCAGGGGATATAAAAAAAATCTTGGAATAAATTCCTTACCAAAAAAAAGGTGTCTAGTAACACATCTCACAAAGACTGAAATGCATAGCCATCCTTTTCCAGGTATACTTTTTATGTAAAAAGCCCATTGAGATTGGGCTGTTTTTAGCCCAAGGAGTGGTTTTGGTGCAAAACAAATGCTTGCAATGGATTCAGAATCATAAAAACACCCTAGTTTGACCCCTCACATGCTACTTAAAACAGAATTAAATTTTGATTTTTTTTCCCCCCTGCATAAGGTTATGGTGGGTACCCCAACTTTCGGCAGCTGTCACAAATTCTCCTAGGGAAACTGCATTTCAGTCTTTATGAGATGTGTTACTAGACACCTTTACAAACACATTGGTGAAGATTTTTTTTTGTAAGGAATTTATTCCAAGATTGGACATTTTTCTGCTAATATCCCCTGACTATGAGACAAGGTGAAGGGCTAAAGGCAAGACGAGAGCGCAGATATACAATTGTACTGCCAAGACTAGAAAGACACCTACAGTCTGTTTCACAGTGGTGTAAAGTAACTAAGTACATGCACTCAAGTACTGTACTTAAGTACAATTTTGAGATATTTTTACTTTCTTCAGTATTTACAATTTTCAATACTTTTACCCCACTACATCTCAGAGGAAAATATTGCACTTTTACTCCACGACAGCTCACGCTACATTTTGAACTTGTGAAATGGGACATTCTGCACAATGAGTACATTTACTTTTGGTAAGTACATTTTGATGCCGATTCTTTTGTACTTTTACTCAAGTACATTTTGAATACGGGAATTCTACTTGTAACAGAGTATCATCTACATTGCAGTATTGATACTTTTACTTAAGTAAAAACATGCGAGTACTTCTTCCATCACTGCTGTTTCATTAAAGGCTCCATCTCCCTCCATCTTTCTGGGGTGCATGAAACAAAGCGAGACAGAAAGCCATCCTAAAGATTCATATCCCCTATACCTCTGCACAGGGCAATCTGACCTACTTTCTCCAGCTACTGATCCTTATCCGTGGGACAAACAACATGTATATATTCTCGCCTGTGCTGATTACCTATTCTCTCCAATAGTATATCTATGTGATATATTCCAGGTTATGCAAACACATCCTCGGGACGTGAGTTTCGGTGCCTGGTACTTTTCAGGTTTGATACTGCATAATTGATAGGATACTTAGATAGTCCTGACGTTTTATTCTTACTCTACTTTTTACCAGGTTGCAAAACCTGGTCTACATCTAGACTCGCTAGTCCTGTCTTTTGCGTCACCTTTTCCTCATTGGTTGGTCCTTTAGCCAATGAGGGCTCAATGTCCTCTCAGAATATGGGATCTAAAGCCAACCCACAATACTGTGTTCGGCCACTGTATGTAACTCTATGGTAAGTGGCGCTGCTGCTCAATGTCCTATCAGAATATGGGATCTAAAAACGTTGCCATGTTTAGTGAGAGAAATAAGCAACCACATGGGATCTAAAAACGTTGCCATGTTTAGTGAGAGAAATAAGCAACCTGGTATAATATGACAAATTATGTCATATCTTGTTTACCAAAAGGCAAGCTGTACCTTGTCTTAGACAGAAACAAAACAAATCCTAAAATACCTAAAATGAATGTAGCTGTTGTTGTGAGCAGTGTTGGGGTAATGCTACGTTTACCTATACTGAGAAAAGTAACTATGGTTATAATACTTTTACAGTGGATAACGTTTGTGTTACTGAAAACGAAAACCCCTTTGCGATTTCTTTGCGCAAGTTGGTTATATTGTCCAGAGGGAGTGTGAGGGCTACTCAATGAGCCCACTGTACGTTTATCTTTGAATGTATTGACTCTATCGTCATTGTATAGTCTGTAGACCATTGGTTCTCAAAGTGGGGTCCGGGGACCCCCAGGGGTCCTTGGGGGGGGTACCAGGGGTTCCCCACCTAAATTAGTTAATAAAGCGTCACAATCATTTTGACCCCTTTATCCATAATTAACACTTTGGCTATTCAAAAATAGCAAATATACAAGCTCATAGCGCGGCACGAGTGCAGCGCTATGAGCTTCTAGATCTGCTATTTTCAAGAAATCTGGAAAATGTGTGCAAATCTTTGAATATAAGCAAACATGTGTAACTCAAATCTTTGCTTCTGGGACTGGGGGTCCCTGGACCAAATACATGTCTTTTTGGGGGTCCTTGACATGAAAAAGTTTGAGAACCACTGCTCTAGACCAAGGCCCATAATCTTTCATCTTCAATGAAGGCTAATAACAGGAATGACAATTCTGCTTTATCACAAGTACTGTAAACGATGTGTAGCCTACCAGAGTGGCTAGTGTTGTACCAGTACCAGGCTTGCCGGATGCTTCTTCAAATCAAACCTGACACATTGTCCCTCAGGCATAATTTGCATTTGATGTCACCAACGAATTCCAAATAACTAATACTTCCACGACGTGAAAGCTGAGCTCTCTGCCTTCTTCTCTGAATCTCAGTCACACAGTAGCTGCACATGCCAACTGACACACCCCCCTAGAAACTTCTCCCGTGTGCCTTGTAAAGAAGTAGCAAATACCCAGAACCAGTGCAAACTGCAAATGCGTCTGGATTTTCTTTTTCATTTGTGCCAACACAAAAGGAACGGGGAAATATATGTTTTCAAGTAATGGTATGTAATGTAATTCATTTGAAAACATAACTAAGTAAACGAGTACTTGAATTGCAAAACCGAATACTCTAACACAGTGGTTTTCAACCCTTTTCATATCAAAGCCATTATTTATTCGGCATTTGAGCCACGGACCACCATTTGATGAGATCTAGCCTCTCAGACCCAAGACTTTGATTTTGTTATCGTAAGGGTCCATTTGGTTTCATTTTACTCTCTCAAGAGTTAAAGATCTACTGTATAAGGGTCCATTGGGTTTCCAACTCTCCATCATTTGGCTGGGGACCACCTGGAACCCCCTCAAGGACCACTGGTGGTCCCCGGACCCCCCGGACCACTGGTGGTCCCCGGACCACTGGTTGAGAACCACTACCTTAACATGTTACTTTGCAAAGCATTACCCCAACACTGGTTGTGAGTTCAGTGACATACTGTGTACAGGGAATGTTCTGTAAGTCTGTGGCCCTCACCTGTACTGTGCCTGGAAGTGCTCCTGGACAAAGCTGTGCCGGCCTCCTGGCTGATTTGTGCCGGCAGGGCTAAAGGTGGAGGGGTCCTCCACTGTACTGGGACCCTGGGGGAGAGAGAGAGGGGGGGGGGGTGTAATTAACTTCAGAGAACTGACATATTAGCACATACATGGGCAACTGGCGGCCTGGGGGCCACATGCGGCCCCCACCTTCACTTAATGCGGCCCACAGGTTAATATCAGAATACTGATATATTATTGATTTCAGCTGTTACAGTTCCAAACATGCAAACATGACCCGCTTTAATTACTTCAGTCTACTCTACAGTATATTAGTAGCTTAAAGGACAACTTTGTTTTTTTTACAACAAATATTATTTTATTATATATAAATAAGCCTATAAATAGGCCAAAACGTGAATCTGCCTGTTACAGCGCCACCATGAGGCTGATTTGAAAAATGTAATTTTCTTCCTTGGCCTAGTGGGGATGTGTGTACAAAGTTTCACGGAAATCGGAGGCTGCGTTCATGACTATTTACCAATGGATCAAATGCCCCCGCCCCCCAGTAAAAAATCACTAAATCATTAAAAAACGATAGAAAGCAATTACAAAGCATTACAAACTAATAAAATAACCCTTGTTGTAAAAACAAGGGCCTTTAATGACTAGTATTAAAATTCTATTGACTTGTATTTGTATTTAAGTTCATAAAGTTAACATAAGTATAACTAAATGCATTCGAAATTAAACTAAAATGTTACTTTTCAGGATTCCAATTCAAAAATAGCATCAAAAAAATGTTCAGGATTCCAATTCAAAAATAGCAAAAATAGCAAAGCTCAAACGTGTCGCAGTGCGACGCGTTTTGAGCTTGTAGATCGGCTATTATAGCTACTTTTGTGTGACATAGAAAGGCGAAGTACAGCATTAATTTACGAAAAAAGTTAAAATACGGAGATAAGAGGTGTCTGGTCGACAGTATATGCATTGTGGCCCTCTGGAGTGAGTGTGGAAATATAGTGGCCCTCTCCATCATCAAAGTTGCCCACCCCTGTATTAGCAGATGATTAATGAAGAATAATCAGTAATTCAAACTGGGGCAGAGGCTGATACACGGGGCAAAGTGGTATGCTTAAAACACGGTAGATACGGTCTCTGGCATAGCCGTGCCCAATTTGCACAGTTCTCTGTCAGCATCTTACTTCTGTCCTTTTAATAGACTGCTAGGTGATCAAAGGGCTCCTTGGAGAGCTAAGACCAAGATCAGAGAGTGGGGAGAGAGGAGAGAGAAACCGAGACACAGATATCACATTATTAAAGTTTTCTGTTTTTCCCACCACGGTCCCACCACTCACACTTTTAGTCCCCTTGCTCTTTGAGGTATGGCAGGTGAGAGTGAATCAAAGGGCTGCATAACTTTTGAGCCATTTAAAGGGCCGTACCCCGGCCTATACTCTTGTCCTTGCCTACTCACAGTTAAGCCATAATATCGTACATACAGCTGCCATTAACTGCTTCCTTTTTAGAGGTCACAGTAGTTGTACATAATTATGTTTGCATTTTTTTTGTCCAAGGTATTTACAACGCTAACACAAATGTAACGTAAAAATGTAAATCAATCTTTTGTTCACAGACTATTTTCAGCTAGACTTTTCAAATCAATCCGTGCTTTAAAATGCTTTAGCCCATTTTGGGCAGGAACCCCTGTTTGAAACTACACCTTTCAGGACGGGAACCCCTTTTGGAGTTCTCGTTGCTATGTACAGTATATAGCAAGATACATTTGTTGTAATTTTTGAATAAATATTTGAAGCTTTTCAGAAAACTTAGGTCAGGATTTAGAAGGCGTTTTAGAATCGGCCTCAGGTCTAAATGGGTTCAAACACAACGATAATATAATATATCTCTGCTGTCCAGCCTGAAACCGCTAACTCCAAAACGCTCATTGTTCAGGAAACGAGAAAACAAAATATACGTTTTTCAGGAAATGAAGAAAACCTTGTATTTTTAAAACAAATCAATACTGCCTCATCAAAGTTGGTATAGTGACTTTATATATTGTCAGATACTTGCATGTGTCATTATATTATCAACACTTTACCCAAATCGCGGGTAAATCAACACTTTACCCAGCGCTAGTGGAGTTAGTAGTTTCAGACGAGCAGAAATCAAGCTGAAATGGAGTTGTTGTCCAAACAACAATAGCTCCACTCGCTGCTGAGGGAGAGGTTTCAGCGCGACAGAAATGCTATGAACGCCTTTCTTCTTGTCACATTGCTCCCCTCATTAAACACTTCATAGATTTTAGAAATATAATTACTTGTTTTCATAACATTAGCGTCAGTGCTAAGTTTGATAAACAGGTACACTGCATAGTTTTAACAGACTACGGGGAGTTTGTAACGTGATCCTCCTCCTGGTTCACTGCGCAGCGCGCTCTACTCATGCTGTGAAAAAGCAGCACTGGAGAGGAGAGGGGGGAGTTGTTTGTTTTTGACGGACAGTTTGAGGATCCAATGGAGTTGGGAGTTTTCGTCAGAGGCACTTTTTAATACTTTTCATTGGTTCAAATGTTTTGATTTTTTACACAGACGTAAAGGGTGTTCAATAGTGTTGATTTATGAAGAAAAAAATAAATGAAAATGGAGTTAGCTGGTTCGTCCCGGACACAGACGATTATATAATATATATAATATTCTATTATTATCGAAAAACATCACATTTTCTTTGTAGATTACCCATCTCAACCAAGTTACTTAGGGAAAGATATCCGTTTTATCTCCTGTTATATTATACCGCCTCTTCTCCTATGGCAGGTGTCAAACTGATGCTAGTGGGAGTGACTGATTCTGTCATTCATTCCAGGAGGCTGCAGTTGTGGAAGTCACAGTCGCTTGCGCGCGCACACACACACACAACACACACACACACACACACACACACACACACACACACACACACACACACACACACACACACACACACACACACACACACACACACACACACACACACACACACACACACACACACACACACACACACACACACACACACACACACACACACACACCAACAGGCACACCGTAGGTCTGTAGCTGCAAGTACTGTAATTGGTACATTGAGCTCAACGTGGGGGCATAATTTCATGGTGTTACATTGTTTACCTGTGGGGACAATGACACAATATGACGTGGGGGAATAGGAGCTAATAAACAGAGGGACAGACACAAAGTGAGAGAGTCTAGATTAGAAGGAGCCATTGTACTGTAGAACTTTCCCAGTGCTGTATAACTATATAACTATCCTGTTTCATAACACTTTTCTAGATGATTCCACTTGGAGTGCGGGCGGTGGTAACTGTGGCACTGAAGTACGTCAGCTAATAAATAAAAAGGAGAGCTGTCTCTACACTCAGAAACCAGTCACGGTTACATTTGTGTGAATGGGGTTCAATCATGTACCATCGTTGTTTTTAGATTTTTAGGGGCGAACCCTTCTCCCAGGTCCAAACTAATGCAAAAATTTCAGAGGGTTGCATCACATAGAGAAGGTGTATAATGCAGAATCTCAAACTCATGTCCTCAAGTTTATCCCATTAAGACCGGGAACGCATTTGTGTGTCATTTTTAGATTCCCTTTGGCTATTAAAAAATAGCAGATCTACAAGCTCATAGCGCGGCACAGAGGGCTTGTATATCTGCTATTTTCGAAAAATCTTGTTTTTTTTTGTGAATTTTTGAATATATATATTTTTGAAGCGAACATTTGTAACTCAAATCTTTGCTTCTGGGGGGGATCCCTGGAACAAAATATTTTACAAATGTTTTCAAAGACTAAATATTCAAAGATTTGCAAAAATGTTAACGATTTTTCTAAAATAGCAGATCTACAAGCTCATAGCTTGTAAATCTGCTATTTTTGAATAGCCAAAGAAAAAAATATGTACCCACAGATGCGTTCCCGGTCTTAAAGGTAGGGTAAGTGATATTTTTTGGTTAAAACAAAAAGTATTTTGTTAAAAGGTTAAAATACTATATTCTGATTGTAATCATTGCTATAGAGTGTTTTTTCAGTAACAGATGTCTCCCTGTCTCTCCAGCTCTTAAATAAACAGAAAATAATTTTTTCGGTAGGTGTCAAAATCTCTAGCCTGGTAAACCCTCCCTCCGGAAATCTCAATTCTATTTGATTCCTGGAGTGAGTCTGGCCTGATCCGCCTGTCTGCAATATTGGCTGTGCTGGAGTTGGGCGGGAGTAATACCGTTGACTGACAACCCCTTCAGCCAATGATAATTTTTCCCCTTCAGCCAATCAGCAGTTCACCAGTCTTAATGTGACGCGACGGGACTTTTGAGACAGCCATACCCAAAATGGGTTGCCTTTTTCGGGTACAATGGTGTCACTGCCCGCCCCTACCGGTTCTCTAATTATTTTTTTTTAAATAGGCTTTGTCATGATTAATTGACCACATATATGAAGTTAAACAACTAAATTCTATCCAAACGATATCTTATAAGTAAATTCCGTGCCTCAAAATAGAAGTTAGAGAGCTTTTTGAAGTAAAAAAATAGCGGAGAATTGGCCGCACAAGAAAAAGATGGCTGCCGTTCGTGTTTTGGGCTCACTCGAACTCGCCACCTGATTGGCCAACGTAAGCTGTCAATCACAGAACAATGAGCGACGACGCTGATAGGCGCGGCCGTTTGGCATACACAGCCAATATTGCAGAGAGGCGGTTCATGCCAGACTCACTCCAGGAATCAAATAGAATTGAGATTTCCGGAGGGAGGGTTTACCAGGCTACAAAATCTCAGCCAATCAGGAGAAAGTACCCATTTTTAAGCTTAATTTGTATAGTGTTCCAGTTCCAATTTTGCATGCTCATTTCTTAGTGTCATCACTTCCAATTTCACTTGTTTAATCTGTATCCTGATTGAGTTCTCTGTCCTGGTTGGATAAAATTGGAAATGAAACTGAAACTGAAACGAAAATGCATTTTCTGTTTAATAAAGAGGTGGAGAGACATGGAGACTCCTAATACTGAACAAACACTCTATAGCAATGAGTACTATAAGAATATAGAGCTATTTAACAATTATTTTAACCAACGCAAATCACTTACCCTACCTTTAATGGGTTAAGTTGCTGCTGCTGCATTTTGAGTTGTAGTTTATTTTTTTTATGCTGCACTCTGTAATAATGAGGGAATATATGTACCATCGAGGTTCGTGGTCTTATAGGTACAGTGTACGCAACTTGTAGATGAAGACCATATACAGTAGTACTGTATGTGATACTTTTCTTTGTGCATCTTGTCAATAGGCTTATTATTTGGTACTGGGGCTATCAATAAACATGAGTCTGCATGCAGACGCACCCAGAGGCTGTGTCTATTGTGGCTGGAGTTTCAACCACGCTAATCTGAAGGAAGTACTGTCAAGATACTTACAATGTCGAGCATCAGCTGCTCGACAAAAGGTGCCAATATATTAGATTGTGTTTCTGTTTATAGGGAAGGGCCCTTCAGCCAATCAGATCACCTCATCACCACGTACAGACAGAGACACACAGGCAGCAAAGACCAATAACGAGGACACAGGGCCGGTCTGACCAATCAGACTCCATACAACTGCTTTGCAGTGGTGTAAAGTAACTAAGTACATGTACTCAAGTACTGTACTTAAGTAAAAAAAAATGGTATTTGTACTTGAGTATTTCCAATACTTTTGACTTCTACTCCACTACATCTCAGACGCAAATATTGTACTTTTACTCCACTACAATTATTTGAAAATGTAAGTTACTAGTTACTTTGTAGACTTTGATTATTATTACAAAATACATACATTAACCATGGATATAAATATGGATTCAAATTCCGGACAAATTGAAAGAATGGACCCCATACCTTCCCAAACTTACTGGAGGAGCCACTCAATGAGAATCTTATCTTTTTCTAATTTTAGACGGTGCAAGATGTCTCTTATCCAATGAGTGTGAGAGGGGGAAGTTCTTCTCCCAAGTTTAGCTTTAAAGTTTTAAATTAGAACTGGCAAGTGCAAAGAGGCAAATACTGTACTATACAGCGTACAGGTAATTGGAAACACGACGAAGACTGTCCGACAACCGTGAAAATGCTTAATTTGGCAATATCCCTGCTCCTAAGTCAAAGCGACCCATTATAAAACACATCCCACCTCAGACTGGCAGCTCCATTTCGTATATATTTTGTGCCACTTCCTCAACCAACAGACGATGACGATGAGCCAAACGACCTGTATGTTATACTTTAACCCATTAAGACCTGAGGCCGATTCTACAAAATGTCTTCTATATATCCTAACAGTTTTCTGAAAAACGTATGTTTCTGTGTCAGTGCTGCTCAAACTTTTTCATGTCAAGGTCCCCCAAAATTATACGTTTTCCCGGATTGAATGGGTTAAAAAAGCCATGAAATCCCCAAAGCAATTTCCGTCTGTGAACAACAGACAATTAAAGTTTAAATACAGGCATGCAGGGCACAGTCTGGGGAATGAGGACGTGTTTTACGGCTTTCTGCACGAGACAAGGTGAAGGAAGAAAAAATGGGGATTTCTTTCAGAGCGATAACATTATTAATGTGGTGGCATGGGGCCCTACAGACACCACAGACAAAACAATCTTCCTCTGTATTTCTTTCTCTCTCTCTCTCTCTCTCTCTCTCTCTCTCTCTCTCTCTCTCTCTCTCTCTCTCTCTTCCTATCTAGCTCTGCATCTCTCTCTCTTTCTCTCTTTCCCCCTCTCACCCCCCTTTCACCTCTCTCTCTCTCTCTCCCTCCCTCCTGTAGGAGACAATGGAGTAACCATAATTTGAGCTAGGCTAGGTTACACATCATGTCCCCATGGAAACCCTGGCCTCATTCTCCCCCAATCAAACATGTTGGAAAACAGGGAACTTTTTCATTAGCTTTCAGCACTTTTCCTGAAAATGGAAATGCATGGTTAACCAGCAGTGTAAAAGCTCTGCCGTGGCTGTTCTTCCTAATCAAACAGTCACATGCCTCTCAGGTGCAGAACAAGTGGTTGGATATTCACTGCAAACTCCACCATGGGAAATAATGACTGCAAGTAGTTTACAATGTCTGAATGAGTTGGGCAAGCGCTCCACAGTATACAGTAATTACTTATGAGCTAGAAGCACAATGCACCCGGCCTGGGGTTTGACGACACCACCCTCTGGTTCATCATAACTGACTATTTGGGTATCCGGGTGTTCATTTTGACAATAACACGTCATTTTGTTTTAGTCCTATTTTAGTCATCTGAAATTGTTTAGTCTTAGTCGACTAAATATCAAAATATACTTTTAGTCTTAGTCAACAAAACTAACACTGCGGCTGTGCATTGCCTGCCTCGAAGTCTGAATCTTAAACTGTAGGTCATCAAGTCAGACAGTGTTTTAATGCAGCATATTCTGTACTATCTGGACACAAATTGGGAGTGTATTTTTCAATATATAATAATGAGGGTACACGTGCAATCCTTGGGTTACCCTAAAATGTCATTCCTCCTTATGATGCTAGTACCAATTCAATACGCATCACAAAACAATTCCAAGCCACACAGACTGCGTTTTACAGCACTCTTGAAAAAGCACCTTCCACCATAAGTAGGTCGTCAGGCACTCAGCTGGACCGTAGAACAAATAAAAGATGCCTGCGCTGCACTGAGAGATAGAAAGGCAGATAAGTGGAGAAATAGAGAGGGAGAGAGACATGAGAGTACTGAACCCAAAGAAAAAAACGAATGTCACTGTATCCCATACCATAAAACAGATGTGGGTAACAGCCCCAACATGACTGAATACTAATACTGTATTCACTAATACTGTATTCAATAAGCAATAACCTGCTGTTCCTTTGAATATATTACCAAAAACAGAATCTCCATGATAACAGATTTGTATTCAGCCAGCTCCTGTTGCTTAGGTGGTGCAATTGTTGATTCCCCCCAAAGCTGAACCTTGTTTTACTGTGACTCCAGTGTCACAGAGAAAGGGTTATGTTATAGGGTCCCTTTCTCCCAAAAGTAATGGAGTAAAGTCACAGTGAGATTATATAAACCGACATCTGCAGACAATGGTGAGAAGACTGAACTTTAAATCCAAGGGCATGGATGAATGGGTCTTGTCCACGATGTCTATGCGCTCAGAGTTTGATGGAATGTGTCTGTGCTTTTGTTTTTAGTAACCAAATTCCAAGGCTATCCGAAATAGCCAGGTGTTGCAGAACCACATGGCAAGAGAAAAAAAAACTGATGTGTGTTCTATACTCAATACTTGAAGCAATGGGCAGCCATACTTTTGCATATATTGATTGATTATTGATTGATTGAATACTTTATTGGTAAGACCTGTAAACAGCACAAGGTACAGTCAGACATTAAGGATAAAAGGTTAACACGAAACATGAGGGTGATTGAGGGCACTGTCCCTTTGACTATCTTAAATACTAAACCCATTTTTATTTGCTTAACCCTGTCTTCTACCCTGAGCCATCCCAAACTAGCAAAGTGTGCTGGAATTATAGGTGGTACATATTCATTATTTGATATTAATGCCAACAGCAGTTCCGTGGTCTGTACTTCTAACTCTAAGCTAATGCTCCGGACAGATACAACCTATCACTTTTGTAAACAAAACAATGCTCAAATATCGAGCAATATTTTAAAAGTCCTGTGGGGGTAAAAAACGAAAAAAACTTTTACATTTTGCATTCATTCTCCCATTCTGTTTACTTGTACGTGTTGTACAATGTGAGACATGGTTATTTGATATTCTATTGCATTGTTTTCAGAATTACTCATATGATCTAATAATATAACTTCACGCATTCCCGAGTCTAACGTGTCCCAGATTGGTTAGACACAAGGAAGCGCTATCAGTACAAAACCCTTACATTGGTTAATAAATGCGTGAAGTTATATTATTAGACCATTTTTGAGTAATTCTGAAAACAAAACAATAGAATATCAAATAACCATGTCTCACATTGTGCAAATCTCAGTAGAATGCACTATTTCACAGTGACACTGAATGGTGTTTTAACAGGGCACTACACGTATTACTACCATCAGCAGTAGTGAGCCATCGCAGGAGAGCAAACCCACACTGGGGTGTCAGTGGGTAAGTACAGAGTAAGTAACCGGTAAGTAAAGTATAAGTAAGTAATCCTGGAGGACACACCACCACCGCAACCACTGTGTGCTGTCATATTGGAGACCAAGTGATGCCAGTTCTTTCCAGTTCTAAGCCACAATGTGCTGACAGTGCAGTGATGCCCAGGAATACGAAAATAACTGGCGGTTAGCGTTTTGCAAAAATGTGCATGTCATATTATCAAAGCAAATGCATGTATAAGTATAATGTGAATGTGAATGTGAAATGCAAAGATAAAGACATCTACTGTAGCTCCCACCATCAACACATAGTGTAGCTTTTATCCATTAATACCGGCAACGCATCCGTGTCATTTTTAAGATTTCTTTGGCTATTCAAAAATAGCAGATCTACAAGCTCATAGCGCGGCACTCGGTGCCGCGCTATGAGCTTGTAGACTATGAGCTTGTAGATCTGCTATTTTTGAAAAAAACTGAAAATGTTTGCAAATCTTTGAATATATATGTATACATATATATGTTTTACAGCATAAAAAATAATACCAAAATACAATATCATCAACAAATATTACGAGAGTGTGCTTCAGTATCATTATCCCCCCCCCCCCAACCCCCCATCGGGATCCTGACAGAGGGGTCTCCATCACTCAGCAGTTGACATGCCACCTGGACCCCCAAGCCAAGTTACAAAAGACCCCCCGACCTAATCCCGGAATCTTCAACGCCCCCCCCCCCCCACTCCCACCTGCACAACCGTGCTCCCTTCATCACCGACCTAACCACTAGCATCGCCACCTAACCACTAACATCACCCGAACCAAAACACTACAATCAACAACCTCAAAAACTATACAGAAGGTACTGTATGTAGCCTATGTATCTGGTGAATCCTAAAAGTTTTCTTAGTGAGTGTGTGAGGGTGCATCATGCACATTTGTGGTGCGCTCAGAGCTATAGAGCACCGAAGTCTGACGTTATTTACACATCCTACCTGTGTTTAATATCGCGTCAAATAAGAACTGTGTTCCAAAAATAAACAAATGATCCCGGCGGTTTGACTCTTATGGATACGAAGCATCAACTGACGGTGAGAAAACGCTAATGTTACTTCCGCCGAATTAGTAACATTTTCGCCAGAAACATACTGTATCAAATTGTGACTGACTATCATAAACAGAGCCACCCCCCCTGACAATTTCGCAGAGACAGTTTGTTTATTTTTGGACCACAATTCTTATATGAGACGATTCTAAGATGACCCAATGTTATTCTCCATAGAGAAATGACTTCTACGACCCAGGGGATGAACGAGTGACGTCAGGACTTCTGTGCTCTATATAGGCCCACCGTATCCTTACACTGAACCAAAGTATTTGAACAGGATGTTTCTCTTGTTGTCCTGGGACCTCTGTAGCCTGGAAACCAGACAAATCTGCAAGAGCTAAATAAAAATAAAAAAAGAAAGAAAAGAAAAGAAAGAAAAACCTCTGTGCCTTTGCCAGCCTATTAGTACAGTAACTTTCTGCCTACAGTAAAGGACATACCTATGGCTTTGATGCACTTTCTCACCTTCTCAACCGGAAAACATGCCTTCATGTTCCTCTACCACCTTAGAGCTAAATTTAAAATTCTACCATCCACGGAACATCCTGTCTTTTCAGATGGCTTAGGTGGCAATATCACCAGCCTAGTAGATTTCCACAGGGAAATTGGGATGTACTGTAAGACCTGCATCGTTGTTTGAAATGTAATTCTTTGAAAGAAACATCTCTCTCCAACCAACGCTGCCATTTATAAAACATGATGGTCCTAACTAGCAGAGACACGGCTCCCTCAAGAGAGCTTTGCTCTTCAAGCCCTCTATACATGAAAACATATGTTGTTATCAAAACCCTGCTGATTCCCTGCAGGTTACAATGGAGTGTGTATTCATGCGAGAGAGAGCACACTCAGGCATTCCTTTCCTCAGTAGGCACTACGGAGAGGACTGATTTGGTTTGGTTTGTGGTGTGTGTGTGCGTGTGTGTGTGTGTGTGTGCGTGTGTGTGTGTGTTTTGTGTTCTTAACCCCACAGTTAGGCCTGTCATAAAAATATCATATCTACAATAGCAGATCTACAAGCTTACAACCCGTCACTTCGTGACTGATTTAATAATGTTATACATTAAAAAAATAGCAGAAATAGCAGATCTACAAGCTTGTAGATCAGCTATTTCTGCTTTTTAGCATGTATAAAATCATTAAATATGTCAATAATTTCTTTGTATATTTAAGTTATTTGTCATAACTGCCCTGTGCAATTCTATATTACGAAGTCAAGACTAAAAGGCAAACAGAAATAAAGATTTGGTTCAGATGTTCCAATGTTCAATGGCCAAACACAATTACATCGTTAATCGCAATTATTTGAGTGACAATTAATCGTCAATTTAAATTTGTAATGGTGACAGCCCTACCCACAGTATTAACTAAACCTCTAGACCAGGGCTACTCAACTTAAGATGGCTCAGGGGCCACTCAGCAAAATACCAAAAGTCCAAGGGGCCGCCATAAAAATGACGGTCCTATTTTGGATTTTTCGATTTTGTAACACACAAGAAAATGTACATTTTGACATCATATTCTTTTCACTGTACCTGTTTATTTTGTGTATATGTCCAGTGGCATCAGTTCAGCAAAAGCTAAGGTATGGCAAGGTTAGGGTTGCCAACTCCCAGAGATTGAAATAAGGGACACCTATCCTGGGCGCGCGGCAAAGCCGCGCGGCCGGAAGAATTTGGGGGTCAAACCCCCCCAAAAACCCGAAATGCATAGAAAACTATGCATTATACCTGTAACAATTGACGCACCTGTATGTATGTCTGTCTGTTTGTTTTAAAAAAATGTTTTAGCAACCCATATATTTGAACGGAAATGTATATTTTTATCCTGTGCTTAAAAATTTTAAAAATGAGGGGGGCGCCAAGACGCTGCGTTTGGGCCGCATGCGGCCCGCGGGCCGCGGGTTGAGTAGCGCTGCTCTAGACGGTAGCCTAACTTTCTGGAAGCTTTAATGAAGCTTCAATGGTGGGGTGAAAGAGTGTGAAATTGGTAGCATTAGTGTACTACTGCTTTCTAGCAAACAGAAAACATGCGCTATAAACCAAGTGTGGGATGTTAACCTGGAGGTCAGCGAGTTATTCTAATAACCCCATAAAACTGTTGACTCAATTGATATGAACAAATTGATATTGTGTCAGGTGAGGGCAGAGCTCTGCGGGGGTGGCTCTGCCCAGTGTCCACCCAGAAACACATGTGTAAATTGATCACAATAATTAGCTGAATACTGTACAGTAGTTTATTTAAGTGCGCTTATCAGATGTGTTTTCCTACAGTTGAGTCACACAGTGAAGTGTGTTGACCGTGTCACTGATAACAGGCCTGATTGCGTTGGACATTTCCGGTTACATTTTCTATTGAACTCAATTCCAGTGGCAAGTTACAGACTGTAGTCATCCTTACCAAAGAGATAGAACTCATGCTATAGCTTTTAAGGTTCTCTAAACGTGTAGAAATGTGATTTTCTATAGACTCTTTTTCTTCAAAACAGGCAGATAGAGTGAACATGAAGTCTTCCTAAAATCAAAATAGCATATATATATATATATATATATATATATATATATATATATATATATATATATATATATATATATATATATATGCGTACACAAACAGTTTCACTGAGACTAAATATATACTCTAAAAATACAAAAGGTGCTGATTCAGTCATCACCAACCAGCTGGCTCAGGGGACTTACACATCCACCTCAGATGCCTCTGAGTCATCCTTATACACACACGCACACACACACACAGACACGCACATGCACACGCAGATGCAGATGCAGACGCACAAGAAAAAAGGGAAAAAACGCACCCATGGCCATGGACACAGTCACGCAAACAAATAAAGGTACATACTGTACAGTAAGTAGTACAGTACACGATCCCATAGAACCACACTCTCTTTCCAACTCTCAATTATCTCAGGCACACACACACACACAACCAACCACACACGCTAGCATCCAGACGTGTAAAAACAACATCATTGAAAGTCCCTGACTGTGTCTCTGTGGTCAAGGATCTGCAATGATGTCATCTATCCAAGTCATGAGGGAATGCACTGACAGCATGGGTGACAGACTGGAGTAAAAGTGAGAATGAATTCTAAACACCTGCAGTCAATCTACCCTCTCCAAGTGGAATCATCTAGAAAAGTATTATGAAACAGGATAGTTATACAGCACTCACTGGGAAAGTTCTACAGTACAATGGCTCCTTCTAGACTCTGTAACTTTGTGTCTATCCCTCTGTTTATTAGCTCATATTCCCCCACGTCATATTGTGTCATTGTCCCCACAGGTAAACAATGTAACACCATGAAATTATGCCCCCACGTTGAGCTCAATGTACCAATTATACAGTACTTGCAGCTACAGACCTACGGTGTGCCTGTTGGTGTGTGTGTGTGTGTGTGTGTGTGTGTGTGTGTGTGTGTGTGTGTGTGTGTGTGTGTGTGTGTGTGTGTGTGTGTGTGTGTGTGTGTGTGTGTGTGTGTGTGTGTGTGTGTGTGTGTGTGTGTTAATATATGTAACTATGTGCAGCAACATTTTCTCAAGAACGTTCCAAAGAAGACCTTTATATTGAATATTTTTTTGTGTGTACAATGTGTGTATAGTATTGTATATGTGTCTGTCATTAAATGTTTCGATGACTTTATTGATGAATTTATTATAGCAGATGTAGTAGAGTAGTAGTAGAGGGGGATTAGTTGGCTTTGGTCTACATCGCTCAGACAGGGGTTTTGACATTGTTAAAATATTAATTTTCAGAAACATCACTATAAGAGACAACTTTTATTAAAATATATACATTTATATATATACTGTATATAAAAACAGTACATGGACGTGAATAGTGTATTGATCCCTCAAGCCGAGAGAGAGAGAGCGAGTGTGTGTGTGTGTGTGTGTGTGTGTGTGTGTGTGTGTGTGTGTGTGTGTGTGTGTGTGTGTGTGGGTGTGTGTGTGTGTGTGTGTGTGTGTGTGTGTGTGTGTGTGTGTGTGTGTGTGTGTGTGTGTGTGTGTGTGTGTGTGTGTGTGTGTGTTTATACGGTATACTCTGTGTGTGTACGCTCACTACGCTGTGTGTGTGTGTGTGTGTGTGTGTGTGTGTGTGTGTGTGTGTGTGTGTGTGTGTGTGTATATACATATACACACACACACACACACACACACACACACACACACACACGTATATATGATGTAGCAAAGTCAGAGACAGACAGAAGGATTCAGAGACAGCAGTGAGCAGCAGCAGTGGTCCAGGTTAGGAGGGTAAATGCTGTCCGTGCAGTTATAAAGTGGCTGACTCACCCCTATTCTTTCAGCTGCGGACGACCGCCACTAATTCGGCCTATTCAACTCCGGCTTACAGAAACAAGGCAGTCTGGGAGATAAGGGCGGGAAGCCACAGGCATTTTAAACCCTTGCAGCGACCCCCCTCCTCGCTCTCCATTCATGTAGCCCAAGTGTAGTGCTTTTTAACCCCCCCTGGTTAGTCGTTTATTGGCCCTCTCATTTCACACTGATGGCGGTACTGTACTGTACGCCCTGAATCGGCTGGACAATCTGTTTTTGATGAGTCACTGCTTGAAAAGAATGTCAACAAGAACGATCACAAACTGCAATGCTGCTGGTGTAGTACAGTAGGTGATAAAACCTCAATAATCAGTGGTGTAAAGTAACTAAGTACATTTACTTAAGTACTGTACTTAAGTACAATTATGAGGTATTTGTACTCTACTTGAGTATTTCCAATTTCCAATACTTTTACTTCTACTCCACTACATCTTGGATCCAAATATTGTACTTTTACTCCACTACAATTATTGGAAAACTTGAGTTACTAGTTACTTTGTAAATTTTGATTATTACAAAACGTACATTAACCCCTTCAGCCTTATTTAAACTTTGGCTATATGAAAATAGACGATCTACAAGCTCACAATGCGTCGCGATGCGACGCATTGTGAGCTTGTAGATCTGCTATTTTCAAAAGATTTTTATATTTTAAAACTTTTGAAATGGGACATTCTGCATAATGAGTACTTTCTACTTTTGGTACTTTAAGTTCATTTTAATACCAATACTTTTGTACTTTTACTCAAGTAAATTTTTAATTCCAGACTTTCACTTGTAACAGAGTATTTCTACGTTCTTCTTTCTCAGTCATCTTAGGACTCACTGTATTCCTGCTCTCTCTCTCTCAGAATTCAGCCAAACCCGCCACAATCTGGCAGTTGCTATGGTGATGGTGGCAGGGCCAAAACAAAGACGAGGAGGAGAAAAGAAGCAGCAAGAGATCCTGGCAAGGCTCTGGCCACCAAATCTGTCTGGACAGCAGAGACCTGGACCCTCTAGCTATCTCTCTCTCTCTCTCTTACACACAGACTCATTATCGCTCGCTCTCTCTCATACACAAACTGGACATGTTTATTCCCAGACAAATAACTGATATATGTGAAAATAAATTAAGTACCCTGACTTAAATTTGAAAACACTTCATAGACGAAATAAGGGCCACTTCCTGTACAAGGCTGAGGAGCATGAAGGTATTATTTACCCCTGTACTGGTCAAGAGAAGGGTAAGTGGCAATCTTATTCCTAACAGGGACAAGAATAGGAAGGAACTGAACTGGAATAGAACAAGACAAGAGTCTAACAACCAGTCCCTGTGCAGTCTTTAGCTATCTTTAGTTTGTGAACAAAGCTGCATAAATCACAATGCCACATTAAACAGGCTGGCTGCATGTGTGGACATTTGACTAGTGTGATGGTGACAGTCTACTAAAACAGAATACTTAACTTGCAACAAGATACAGACTGGAAGACAATGTAGTAAAAAATGTTCAAATGACACAGGTCACCCCTACCTTTCAAACACTGAAGGCAAAAGGGCCAGAACTGAGTATGAACTGTGAAGCATTGGTTCTCAAAGTGGGGTCCGGGGACCCCCAGGGGTCCTTGGGGGTCCACTAACCACTTTAACCTTTTATACTTTGGGCTATTCAAAAATAGCAGATTTACAAGCTCATAGCGCGGCACCGAGTGCCGTGCTACGAACTTGTAGATCTGCTATTTTTGAAAAATGTTTGCAAACCTTTGAATATATATATATTTTTAAAGCGAACATTTGTAACTCAAATCTTTGCTTCTGTGGGGTCCCTGGAACTAAATATTTTTAGATGGGGGTCCGCGGTCAAATACATTTTGGGGGTCCTTGACATGAAAAAGTTTGAGCACCACTGCTATAAAGGTCAACGTACTGTATATGACTGCTTGTCAGTTGTTAAAAAAATCATCACTCAAGCATTGCCTGTGTGTGTGTGTGTGTGTGTGTGTGTGTGTGTGTGTGTGTGTGTGTGTGTGTGTGTGTGTGTGTGTATTCAGGGCGTGAAGCTATGTAATACATCATCGGTGGATTTCCCTTCCCTTGGAATTTGTTCAATTTCCACGGAAGCTGTTGTCTTCAAAATTCACAATTTGCGTGTGAGTGTGAGGTGTGCTGTGCTCTGAAAGACTTTAATTAGTATTTCTGTGAAAGTGTAATAGAATAGCCGTGGTATCATTCAGTTCCTGTTTAAAGCTAGCTCAACAACTGACACAATTCCAAAGTGATGATGGATGAGAGAACATTGACAAACAGGTGAGTGGAACAGGTAAGACCACATGACAGTCATCAAGCTGGTCCCTCAGGTCTAGAGAACAGTGGTGGAAAAAGTACTCAAACGTTTTACTTAAGTAAAAGTATCAATACTGCAATGTAGAAGTACTCTGTTACAAGCAAAAGTCCGGAATTCAAAATTTACTTAAGTAAAAGTACAAAAGTATTGGTAGCAAAAATGTACTTAACGTACCAAAAGTAAAAGTACAAAAATGTTTGAAAATAGCAGATCTACAAGATCACAACGTATCGCGATGCGACACGTAGTGAGCTTGTAGATCTGCTATTTTCAAGTAGCTTAGGTATAAAATTAAAATTAAAAAGTAACTAGCAACTAAAGTTTTCAAATAATTGTAGTGGAGCAAAAGTACAATATTTGATTCTGATATGTAGTGGAAATACTCCAGTAAAGTAAAAGTACCTCAAAATGGTACAGTACTTGAGTAAATGTACTTAGTTACTTTACACCACTGAACACCGAGAACACATGACCTTATAAAGTATGGACGTACAGTAAGCCTCACAAAGATAGAAGGAGACACTGAACAATGGCCATAATAAGAGGCCCACCTTCTTGACCAGAATTAGTAGAACGAAAGCAACATCAACATCACACTTTCAGCCTGTTCTAACATTTCCGCTCCTGCATATATACCGGTTGAACAGGTTCTCAATAGTAAACACTGATTACATAGATAAAGCCAGACAATTATCAGTGTAAAAAGAAGACGACGTGGAGGAGAGGCCCTTGGCTTACAGATGAAGTTTCTGAGCTGCCACACCTGTCAGACCTAGGGTGTAATTAACTTGCAACTTAATTAGCAAACAGAAAATCTCAACCCTATTTCCCAAGGCCTAATTCTATATCATCTCTCACCTACTTCTTGATCATAAAACCATGTAAATTCAGTAGCCTACAGGGATGTTAAAACAGAAGTGAAGGTCTGGACTGTTAGTTGAGTCAACATGTTTATCTGGGGCAGAAGAACTGGGGCAGGTAAACTTTCAAATGAGCATTGCACCTACTACAACTTAAGACTGGTTGTCAAGTAGAAGATCTCTCCACCAGACACTCTCTTTGCTTCGATGCATTCTCTCTCTCTCTACTATAAGAGAGACCTTCAATTCCATGAACTATTTTAAAGGCAGTGTAAGCGATAGTTTTGGTTAAAACAAAAAAGTCTGTGAAAAAGTTATAGCTCTATATTCTGATAGTAATCACTGCTATGGATTGTTTGTTCAGTAACAGGGCCCAGGCTCGCCCCAGCTCTCCAGCTATTTAATAAACAGAAAACACATCTTCAGGTGGGTTGCCAATTGCGTCCAATCAGAAGAGAGTACTTATTACTTTCAATTGTATAGTGTTCCAGTTCCAATTTTGTGGGCTCATTTCACTTGTTTATCCTGTATCCTGTATGAGTTCTCTCCTGATTGAATACAATTGGTATCCAGAACAAGAGGAACTGTACCTTTCAAATGCCGCTGAACTATAGAAAAGGTGAATGTGTGTAGGTGTTTATGAAATCTTAAAGAGTTTAATCAAATGTTTCCTCCTAGCTGGCAAGTAGGATCCATTAAATGCCTTTTTTCTATTATATGGTGACTTTGGGCCGTCTGAGTTACTGTACTTGATTGTAATTGAGCGCATGTGTGCATTCTGGTGACAAATGAGGTCACCAAGGGCACCCTGTCTGTTCTTGTGATATGTGTAGAAGCAGAAGGTCAAGTGCCCAGGTCCATTCAACCAAATGCTTCACACACACGTGCATGTACCCACACGCACACGCACACGCACACGCACACGCACACGCACACGCACACGCACTTATGGACATGAACAGGACACCGGAAACAGGAGAGGATAGGAGCTGGCCAACAGGATGTACCCACCGCCCTCACAGAGCTTGGATCAATGAATCCCTGGACTAGTGTTGCTGGATAACTCTTTTCTCTCTCTCTCTCTCTCTCTCTCTCTCTCTCTCTCTCTCTCTCTCTCTCTCTCTCTCTCTCTCTCTCTCTCTCTCTCTCTCTCCCCTCTCTCTCTCTCTCTCTCTCTCTCTCTCTCTCTCTCTCTCTCTCTCTCTCTCTCAGCTCTACAAGTACTCTCCTACCCCCTGAGAAGACATATTTAATAATTCACAACCCCCCCATGGCATAGTGCTTCACTCACCCTGCTACTCTGAACGGCACTGTGACTTCTTTATACAAAGTGTCTGCTCTGCTGCCCGCAAACCATGACTTTATGTGAATTGTTCAACCCCCACTAGTCATACTGTAACATTCGGAGCCCCCTGTGGCTCCTTGAAGAAAGCCTGCAAACTCAAACACAATAACGTGCAACAAAATGTCCTGATTACCGTTGAGATGTCATGGTGGGAGTACAGATGAGGGTAGGGACTGTCTTAAGTTCCTTAAACAAATGTCCCACCAGCTGCACCAAAGAGCTTCCAAAGGGAAGAAGTGGCGGCTAATTGGTTCAGTGTTGCACCATGTGCGCCCAGGGCTTTGATGCTTCTCTAAAGATCTCTAAAGACGGAAGAAATATTGGTGAAAGAGAGAAATACTCAGGCATAAACAGAGAGACAATCACAGCCACATTTTAGTTGGTTGTGTACATTCCCATTGCATTACCTCCCCTTTCAATCCACTCTAAAAACAACCTGTAGCTGTAGCAGACCTGTCTGTCTGTCTGTCTGCACTTTTACTCCACTACAATTATTTGCATCGCGACGCATTGTGAGCTTGTAGATCTGCTATTTTCAAAAGATTTTTTATACATTTCAGACATTTGAAAACTTGTGAAATGGGACATTCTGCACAATGAGTACTTTCTACTTTTGGTACTTAAAGTACATTTTGATGCCAATACTTTTGTACTTTTACTCAAGTACATTTTGAATGCCGGACTTTTACTTTTAACAAAGTATTTCTACATTGCAGTATTGATACTTTTCCTTAACAAATATTGACAATGTCAATAAAGTTATTTGAAGCAGACAGTGCACCGGATTGGATACTAGACGCCTCGCCATCTTCATTGGACATCATGATATCGGACATCATTGCCATAACCTCTCTCCTTCGGGAGAGAGTGACAACAGGGACATAAAACCTTTACTCTCCCTTTACAATCTACTCTCTGACCACTGTTTTTATTCACCACCATAATGTGCTATTATCCAAAATTGTAGATCAAATAGCTGTGTGTTACGCAGCACAAAAATGCTGTGTGTAGCTACATTTTATGTTTTTGCTAGTAGAATTTATGTTGTCATTTATAATGTCATCTATCAGACATTTGGCTGGCGAGCTAAAAAGTTAATCTTGGCCCCTGCTGTGTATGACAACAATGCTAATGGAGACAGCCTTTAGCCACAAAAAAACAGCTTAAGGCCTGGGGCTCTTTTATAGGATGCCGTTAAATCACACCATCACCATGGAGCCACACTGGCACTATTGCACACATAGAAGCATGGAAGAAGAATAAAGATTAAAGCCTTGCCGTTTTGCCACCATGAAGGGAACAACTTTCCATTTCCGCTTTGAAATGCTCTTTCACCTCTCTGTAAATTTAATTCATGTCCCTGAAAGCACTCATGCATATATACACGTGTTACATGTGAATTCACAAACAGACACGCACGCAGACTGCGCACACACAGTGGTTTAGCTTAGAAAGGAAGCGCAGCCTAGTGATCGGCGGGTTAATCCATTTTAGACCGGGAACGCATCTGTGTCATTTTAAGATTGCTTTGGCTATTCAAAAATAGCAGATATACAAGCTCATAGCGCGGCAACGAGTGCATTTTTGCAAATCTTTGAATATATATATTTTTAAAGAGAACATTTGTAAAATATGTTGTTCCAGGGACCACCCCAGAAGCAAAGATTTGATTTACAAATGTTCGCTTTAAAAAGTATATATTCAAAGATTTGCACAAACTTTGCACAAACTTTCACGATTACTTAAAAAAAAAATCAGATCTACAAGCTCATAGCACGGCACTCGGTGCCGTGCTATGAGCTTGTAGATCTTCTATTTTTTTAATAGCCAAAGAAATCTAAAAATGGGGCTCCCAGAGGAAGGTCTGTCACCCAGGTTTCAGTCAAAGATCAGAAGCAAAAGATTCACTGATGGATAGTTGGAGAAGGAGGAGGGAGAGGGCTGAGGATGAAGACTTATAAACCCCCACAAAGGTGTCTATGAAGCCAGTCACCAATGCAGAAGGAGGGACAGAAAGAGAAATGGAGTGATGAGTGGGTTGAACAGGTGAAGGAAAAGACGACATACAGTAAATTGACAAGCCTTCTTGTTGGCATGTTGAAGGAATGGAGGTGCACGGTGATTGGCACCTTAACCCCATTAAGACCTGAAGCCGATTCTACATGTCTCCTAAATCCCAACAGTATTCTGAAAAACCTATGTTTCTATATCAGTGGTTCTCAAACTTTTTCATGTCAAGGACCCCCAAAATTATATGTATTTGGCTGCGGACCCCCATCTCAAAATATGTTGTTCCAGGGACCCTCAGAAGCAAAGATTTGAGTTAAAAATGTTCGCTTTAAAAATATATATATTCAAAGATTTGCACACATTTTCACGATTTTTCAAAAATAGCAGATCTACAAGCTCGTAGCGCGGCACTCGGTGCCGCGCTATGAGCTTGTATATCTGCTATTTTTGGATAGCCAAAGTGTAAAATAATGCTTTTCAGCTCAAATCAAAAAATGACACAGATGCGTTCCAGGTCTCAATGGGTCAACCTACACACCATCGTTGCATTGCTTTATGATTATATGGCAGCACGTCTGGAAGGTGGGTTGTTAATGTATCTCATGCTTATTTTTTATCACGGACCGGGGGATTCTTTTTCCATTTTGTAAATGACAGGGTACTCTTCATTTAACCAGACTAGTAGCTTATTAGACAGTACAGACACGAGTGAGAGGAGACTCAAATCAACGATGCGTGGCAAAAAAAACATGGCATTCGCTGTAATCTGCTGGAATAGGACAGTCTGGACAGATAGGGCAGTTACTGTTTGATGTACATGTTTTGTTATGTGTTACATAACAAAAACATTTTGTTTTAATAATAATAACATAATAATATAATAAATAATAGTAATATAATAATAAGTTACATTATCATTGTGCGTTAATGCATTTGAAAGCACAGATTGATTGGGCAAGTCTAGCCAAATATGGTCCCTGGAGAAAAGACTATTTATGACCGAAATTCAAATGGCCTTAACTTCCTTATAGTGACAGAATAATCAGCCAGAAACGCAGATCATTTTAAGGTGGGTTTACCAAAGGTGGGTTTACCAAAATTGATAAATCTGGAAATTCTTCCAAAACAGAAAATGTTCAACTTCAACGGTAATGCCAAGCAGACTGTGAGTCGTAGCCAATAGGCAAAAATATATGCCAGACCTCTGGTCCTTTAAAAAAAAAAAAAAATGCAAAGCTATTTGAGGGATCCTTTTACTAGTAGCGCGAGGGCAGCCTACAATTCTATATAGAAAAAGATATGGGTGTGTTAAATATAGTTTCTCCACACATATGATCGAATAATACCAGGTTACCTATTTACTAACAATGTTTTATAGTACTTGCCAACAAGGGGAAACATCTCTAATCCCCTTGTAATCTTGTTTAAGTGAATGACCCATTGCTTGCTATGTCCTTTCAATGTATGCCTTTATAATCTGATTATTTGCCACCAAGACCTTTGAATTCATCAGCCGCTTGCATTGCTTCTGTCCTTTGGCTCCTCCTGCTCATGTGTAATACAACTGTTCAGGAGGGAACCTGGGGCCATCAGGCAGGGTAGAGTCCACCTAAACACTCCAGGAAACCCACCAAAACAACTCCACAGATCCCAGTTTGAACCTTGCACTGTTGTAAACTTGGCAGTTTTAATGGGAATGAATGGTGACCGCATCTCTTCTAGTT
The DNA here is from genome assembly GCF_963280865.1 of Gymnoscopelus braueri. Classification (NCBI taxonomy): domain Eukaryota; kingdom Metazoa; phylum Chordata; class Actinopteri; order Myctophiformes; family Myctophidae; genus Gymnoscopelus; species Gymnoscopelus braueri. Next base: position 50,683,518 of record NC_137604.1, on the reverse strand, counting down.
AGCGCAAAAATGTGACCTGCATGCCTTATGTGGTCTCTATGTTTACATAAGATTCTGTAACGTTTTACTTTACTATTATTCTTACTGACTGGGCAGCATTCATCTAGATAAACTATGTGTCTGTGCAGCAAGCATACCTACGGTTAAAGGCAGTGCAACAGCCAAACAACGTTAACCAAGTTATGTTATGTAACAGGAGACTGTGAACACACACCAAGGCAGCCCAGTGCCTGCAATGTTAATTCCCCTTCTAATAGGACCTTTGTCCAGAATGTGTCCATGCTTTTTTTCACCTCATACTTAATTAGCTGCGTTCCTGCTTGGATAACTGGAGAATAACAGAAATGTCAGCATAAATATTTTATATTTTATGCAAACTAAAAAAAAATACTGAGCGAAAATAAATAAGATACAAATATAGTAGCTACAAGTGGGAGAAAGTTTCTTTTGACCCAGTAATGTCAACCATAACCACACAAACCAACAAGCCATGATACGTTATTATACGTCAAATATCAAAGACTGGCGTAAAAACTCAAATTGTAACATTTCATTGCTCCCTCGGGCTTCCACCCACAGGATTAGCTAAACTATGGTGGATATCTGTAATGCACAAGCTGAAATAACTCAATACGCCAAATCTGCACATTATCAAAGTACGGCATAAATTTCCCAGGACGCGTGGATTGAGTACACGGGGGGAGCTGTTACATTTAGCCGTAGGCCTCCCGTGGGTGAGCTTATGAGCGAATGGTTTTTAAAAGCCTCACCCTATGGACAGTAGTGGGAATACGAGGTCTGCCAATGCAAAAACCAGTGCAAGAGCATTATGTATGCATTATTCCCTTTTAAATGTAGATAATGGGTCGGCCTTTCTGCCCTGGGAGAGTTTGGCTAGCGGAGAGAGAGAGAGGGAGAAAGAAAGAGAAAAAAATCCCATGGCCCTGAATCAAACTGCTTAGACTTGGAAATTCAGTCTGTGTGGATGTGGTGAAGTGAGCCAGTTCTCTTATCGACGGGGGCAGAAATAGCGCAATTGATAGCTCCACACGTGAGCTCGGCTGACACTCTCCGGGGGGGTGAATGTGTGTGTGTGTGTGGGGGGGGGGGGGGGGGGGGGGATGGATGGGGGCAGCGAGTAAATGTCAGTGAAGATGAATCCTGCTTTCAGGTGGGGGTGGCAGGTGAAATGTGAGGGGGTCCTTGATCCAAGATCCTCCCCTGCCTTTGCCAGTCATCGGAGTGCTAATGCATTGCTGCCATAGTCGGCCTCCCACAGTCCCCAGTGGATGTATGCTAAAAGAGATCACTGACAGCCCTCATACACAGCATGATGTGTTTTTATGCAGCCTAAATGGAAGGAAATGGATGGGCTGTGTGGCGTTCTTCTCTGTGGCTGCAACTATCGGTTATTTTCTTTTCGATTATTTTATCGATTACTTTTTCGAATAATCACATCATCGATAAGCACATTTAAAAGATTGTGAAAATAGCCAATCTACAAGCTCACAACGTGTCACGATGCGACTTGTTGTGAGCTTGTAGATCTGCTATTTTCACTATATTTGAAAGTTCTTGAAAATGTTCACGTATAATGACATGCAGAATAGATATATTATTAAAGGATTATTTTCATTAAATTATGATTATTGGATATGTTTTAGAATCGATTAAATCGATTAGTTTGATTAACTGTTGATACCCTATTCTTCTTGCATAAAAAACATGTTAAGTATTTTTATAGCTACTGTGCAGCAATGAAACGATGAATGCATTGTACTGTGGCTGAACCCTAAAAAGCCGGGGACATCGGCCGATCAATGGCTGATCAGTGTGATCATCACTCAAGGAGCAGTGGTCTGAGCTATGTTGGGATTGACAGATGCCATTTATCTGCCTCCCTGCTCTCGCCCTCACACAGGTTACATCAAAGGACTCCTGTCACTGCCTGCACCACCAAACACTAGCCATAAATCTGATTAAGTCACATTTCTGAGATGCCACAAATTCCGAGAGAGAGAAAAAGAGAGAGAAAGAGAGCTTTTTACAAAGCGTTTACAAAATGAAGTGAAATCTTTGATGCTTTTTTTTTGCGTTGAGTGGTCAATACACAGTTCACGTCCATGTACCCACATTCATAACTATCATTGCACTTACACATATATTTGATAATGGTCCATGGAATAGAGGGTGTCTCTAGTATAGTGTTGTTTCTGAAAATGAATATTTTGAAAGATAAAACCCCAATCTGGAAAATGTAGACCAAGGCCAACACATTTTTCAGGCTTTGGATGTTCTGTGCATTTTCCAAGCAAAAATCCATATAGAATACTTGTTCTAAATTAATTAGCCAATAACTAAAATCAAGGCTCTTTGTGGTGAGATTGTTGCGGTAATTAGCGTATCTAGAGTTAAAACTAGGAAATGCCAACTCGTTAAAGTTGCATTGTAGTACATGTAAAAATATGTATTTTGTTCTTGTAAGGTAGTTTTGTTCTAGTTTGTGAAGATTATAAAGATTTAGACCCAAGCCTACTGTAAATTGCCGACTATCTTGCGTTGCTATAAGAAAAATAATACATTTAAAATTACATGCATAATAAGCAACTATACACTGCACTGTGGTCTTGTCTCTACAAGGAAATTAAAGTGAAAGCCACATTACTGTAAGAGAATTTGAAATTGACTTCACTAATATGGTTGATGATCTACTACAGTATGCATGAAAAAAAACTGCTAATCTCTTAATTACTGCAACGTTGTTCTTTTGAAGAAGTTGTGTATGTTGTTTTGTTTATTCAAAAAAAAAAAAACATCATCAGGAGAATTGATTTAATGCAAAAATAAGCCAAGAACAGATGTATGGCTGGTAAAACATCAGAGCTTGAGTATTCTCTTTTTTTTTACCAAATTTCACAGATTTGTGCAAAAATAACAAGCTTAACAGCTATATAACACCATTTGGTATGAAAGAGGTGTGTGTGTGTGTGTGTGTGTGTGTGTGTGTGTGTGTGTGTGTGTGTGTGTGTGTGTGTGTGTGTGTGTGTGTGTGTGCGTGTGTGCGTGTGTGCGTGTGTGTGTGTGTGTGTGTGTGTGTGTGTGTGTGTGTGTGTGTGAGGGAGAGAGACACACACGGGGGAATCAAGTAATTTTTTTTTGTATAGCACATTTCATGCAAGTGCAAACTCAATGCACTGCACTAAAATATAACAGTAGCAAAGATATGCATTGACCACTCTAGTCTCCCACCCACACACACATACAGAAAACATTTACATACCCCTCTCATACACATTCACATGTTACATACAGTACAGCATTAATGACACCCCCCACAAACATGCGCACACAAACAAACAATTACACACACACACACACACACACACACACACACACACACACACACACACACACACACACACACACACACACACACACACACACACACACACACACACACACACACACACACACACACACACACACACAACCATCAAAAGCCTGGGAGAACAGAAATGTCTTAAGTCTTAAAATAGGACACAGTTTCCGAAGATCTCAGATCATTCATGAGTAGGTCCACAGTGACCAAATGTACCATCACCAGACCTAGATTATATTCTCCATATCATTAGGAAGCCACTATCTGATGATTTGAGATGCCTGACTGGTCTATAACTACCCATTAAGGCCTGAGTCCGATTCTTAAAATGTTTTCTAAATCCTAACAGTTTTTTGAAAAAAATAAAAAATATATTTTTTCACGATTTTTCAAAAATAGCAGATATACAAGCTCATAGCGCGGCACCGAGTGCCGCGCTATGAGCTTGTTTTTGAATAGCCAAAGAAATCTAAAGTGACACAGATGCGTTCCAGGTCTTAAAGGGATAAGCAGTGAGCAAGTCATAATGTACATGTACAGTAATCTGTTTTGCATGTGGAGCCAATGAAGTGATCTGAACACAGGAGTAATTATGTTCAGTTGTTCTTGTGGCGGAGGTGAGTACTCTGGCTGCAGCGTTTGATATGAGCCGGAGCCTTCCATCTGTCTTTTTAGGTATTCCACAAAAGAGGGCATAAAAGACTGCAACACACAAAGGTAACAGCTGTTACCGTAACTTAGCCTGTTGGATTTGATTTGATTTAATAAATTCAAGAGACATACAACAAAGTGCATGATACAATAGAATTATCAGAACAAGTCAAATTACTTATTTCCATCGCGGCCCCCGTAAAGTGGATTAAACAGGCAAAGTAAAAGTGACACTTTTTATCTACTGTGTTCAGGCTCTGGGAATCCCTGATGTACTTAAAATACCCTTTAAAAATAATTTTGGCAGTGATCATTTACATATATTGTAAACCATTATGAGTCTCAGTTGTTGGAGTCCACATTCAGCCTATGTACTGTAACTCTTTAAAATGGTTAGAGCTAATGTGGGTTCTTGGAGTGAGATGAAGGACTACTCTCATTAATTGGTTTGGAGCTGTCTGAGGCTTATCCTTTGTTCTTTTGGCTATGCCTCTGTACCAGGTTATATATAGGCAGGTGTAGTTGAAGTGGCATTGAACTAAGGCTGATGCTAATGTCCTCATGGTGGTCCTGTCAAGGAACTTGGCACTAGTCCATGCTCTGTTCTAAGTCAGTGGTTCTCAACCCGTTGGTTTGGGAAATGAAATGAGAAAAGATCATTACTGCATCAAAAGTAATCAACAAACTATACTATGAAAACTGGTCAAACATTGGCCAAATTGTCAAATAATATAAGAAAGAGGCAGAAATGGTGAAAATAGATTATCTTGTAGATCAGCTATTTTCACAATATTTATCTATGGAACTGAGTCTAAACTAAATGTAATGCCTCAACTCCTACAATTTTAAGTGCTTGTCGGGATGGTGGCGTCCCCCCAGTTCAAATATGATTATTTTGGGGGGGTCGCGGCCTGAAAAGTTTGAGAACCACTGCTCTAAGTGACTGGTTTTCTTCTCCTGGAGCATAGTTCCATCACAATACAGCTGTTCATGCATTTGGAGACAAATGCATGAACTGTTTTTATTTTCAGTGTCGGATTGAAACAAGAAGCTGTTTACCTTCAAGTTATTCTTTCTTTTTTTTGCTTTTCATGCCTTTATTTAGAGAGTGATCTAGGGAAAGTAGGCTGACAGGAAATGGGGAGAGAGATGGGGGGGTGACACGCAGCAAAGGTCGTCGGGAATGGGAGTCGAACCCGCGACACGCTGTCAGGCTGGCATTGCAGCCTAGGGTGCCTGGACCGTCACGCTACGGCCCAGGCCTTCAAGTTATTCTTTAAATGGAAAAAGCTGTTTAAGTGATGAATGATAGTGATAGGTTTTTCAAAGTTATCAGGTCACCCAGATTTGTGACCTGCTCAATGGTTTCAGAGACAATGGTGTCAAGTAAGACTCAAATCTCCTGTCTCTGAATCTTAGCACCTGTAGGATCTCAGTCTTGTCCTTATTTAATCATAGATTTGTTTTGTGACATCCAAAGGTCGATTAGATCACTGCGGTTAATACGATTATTTACAGGAGATTTACAGAGATTGTCGGGGTAAAGGGATTATGCATGTGTTGTGAACTTGCGTATAAAGTCCTTCTGGAATCAATGTGGTTTTGCTTTGGAGGTGTGTTGTGCATTGGGATAAAAGTAAGTTTATGATTTTGCAGCTTCTGGGCTCTATGGATGAATTTGCTTCACTTCTACGTACTTCTCTCTCCTTTATGCCATTTGCTGAATAGAAGCCATCAACGAGTATCTGATAAGTACCTCTGAAAGGTTCCCCTGCTCACCTCGCCACCCTCTCTCTGTCTTGTGCCACTCTGTGCAAAGATAATGCTCTGATTCTTTCTCTCTACATTTCTCTCTCAGACACATTGTCCTCTTCACTTCAGAAATTAATTGAAAGCAATGAATCAAAAGAGACAACGACATGTTCTGAGAGGAGTTAAAAGTTACCAGTTAAGTGTTTTTTCCCTACTATTTTCACGGCATCCATCAAAACATCTTTTTTTATTTGCCCTTTTCAATGAAAATGAAAAGAAAGACTCACATCATGCATGAAAATCATGGTCGGTCCAAGTACTGATGGCCACAAATTCTCCAATTTGGTATCTTATTTATACTATTGTACGATACTAATTGTTTGCTCCTATTTTCTTTATGTATACTTTTGAAGCTTAGATGTATATCTCTCTTGTGCAGCAATGACAACTGTCTGTCTGTCTGTCTGTCTGTCTGTCTGTCTGTCTGTCTGTCTGTCTGTCTGTCTGTCTGTCTGTCTGTCTGTCTGTCTGTCTGTCTGTCTGTCTGTCTGTCTGTCTGTCTGTCTGTCTATCTGTCTGTCTGTCTGTCTATCTGTCTGTCTGTCTGTCTGTCTGTCTGTCTGTCTGTCTGTCTGTCTGTCTGTCTGATATATAAATGTTGTTTAATGTTTATTAAACTATGACAGAAAGGCATGGTAAAACCCAGCCATCAGGGCATCACGTCCAGTCTTGGGCTGGCTGACATGAAAGATAACACAGGCAGGTAGACAAAGACAGATACAAGTTGGAGTGAGAGACAAGCAACAGACCGCACAGCTCTTCACAATCCTCTCCTGTTCACTTGTTCACATAGGAGAAGCACCACTTCACACTAAAGGTTTTATTTCAGATCTGGCCTACAGCGACTGTACAAGTGCCACAACAGTGGCTCGGAGACATGGACGAGATTTAGACGCATTCACAGAAAATGCCTCTTTCTGTATGAATTGATTTGTTTGACTGGAGTGAAACAATCTATAGAGTGCAAGGCTGTTGCACGTATTCCATTCAGGTTAAATAAGGCTAGGCAGGGAGCATTAGTATTGAGGTCTGCATTCCTGAGCTGTTAGCAGAATCCTCTGATAATGAGGTCTGCTCATTAAGCCTGTTGCATCGATGGCCGACCTTGAACCGCTAAGCCAGGGCAGTTAATGAATAAAACTTTGTTGATACGGAAAAATATTTCTACATTTGAACTTGAATTAAGATGCAATACATTTAATCGAGAATGCTCTGCTGGTGGAAAGACAAGCTAGATTGCATACAAAATCCTTCTTATATCATCTGTTTTACTATCTTTTTTACATTTTCTCCCAAATGTATAAGTTATGCAAATTCCCCATGTATATACAGTATAGCCCCTGTCACTGCCAACACCTATTGTTGGTCTGGGGCAGGGTTGTAGACAAACTTGTTTCCTCTGATACACAACAATACACATGGGAGACACCAGTCTTTTTTTGCAGATATATAAGCTCATAACGCGGCACTCGGTGCCACACTATGAGCTTGTATATCTGCTATTTTTGAATAGCCAAAGAAATCCAAAAAAAAATTGATACAAACACAAGAGCTTTGAGAAGCTTTTGTAAGAAACTATTTAGCATGTCTGAATAATTCCAATTCACTGCTCTGGGTTGTCTTGTTTTCTTTAGTTTAGTTTAATCATAATCTGAGTTTTTGACATAACAGCAACATGGCCACCATGTGAATATGGTCACTGAGGCTAAGACGTGTTACTATGTGTATGCGTTTATGAAGGAGGGTGCTTGTGGATGGGACACAGGTGATTCAAGTAGTTGCAATTCTTACAGCTGAAGCTATTTTGAGGAATCTTTACTGTTCCACAAGTATAACCGGGTTTCATAGTCAGACAAAGGTCACGGTGTGTGTGTGTGTGTGTGTGTGTGTGTGTGTGTGTGTGTGTGTGTGTGTGTGTGTGTGTGTGTGTGTGTGTGTGTGTGTGTGTGTGTGTGTGTGTGTGTGTGTGTGTGTGTGTGTGTGTGTGTGTGTGTGAATGGGTGATGATGTAAGTTATTGTCATTTCTCAGCCAAAATAAAGTGTTGTTGAAATGGGATAAATAATTCTCAAGTAAAGTTAGTGGCAAGTAATAAATGAGCCCACTAACTTGCTGGCTGCGAGGGTATATGTTCCATTTAGTAGCAAAGTAAAACAATCTATAGAGTCTGTGTCATTTAGTAGCAAAGTCTGTGTATTCAGCTTTGTCTTTATTTATACCTTTCATCTTGTCTATGAATAGTACAAGGAGTGCAGTGTGTAACACTGACTATGCCCATCAGAGGCCGAACAGTCAAGTGTTTTGACTCATCATTATTGAAACAACACACAAGTTCATAATTGAAACAACACATATGTGCCACCTACAGTATGTATACTTAGTTGCCCAGGGTTCCCCGGGAGTCTATACTTGGTCCCCTCCTTTCTTCACTCTACACCATCTCTTAGCTGAAAATAGCCAATATTCAAGCACACAACTTGCAATGTGTTGTGAGCTTGTAGATTTGCTATGACCAGAATAGGGACCTAGGGTTCATGTGGTTAAAATCTTCAGTATGTAATGGAAGGTTTTTTGATTGTTTTTATTACTGCAAACTCTTCAACAGTTTGTTTTGGATGTGTATTAAAGGTTTGATTATATTATATATTTGCTACTACCAAAAAAGACCAGCTCAAGGACGGTCCCCTGCCTATCTAAATCCTTTGATCGTATTTGTGGACTTACCTTGACAGTGGCTTTGGTCTTGATGCTGCTGCTGCTGCTGTTGTTGTTGTTAGGAGTGTGGTTGGCGTCTTCATGAACCTTGTCCAAGAGCCAGAGAAGAAACTCCAGAGCATCATGCTGGGAATTGCCCCGGAACTGAGAGCCATACTTGGAAACTATACTCTGAGGAATGAAGAAGAAAATAATTATTTAGGATGTAAATTGGGTTGTGATACATGATGTAGGCCAGTGGTTCCCAACTCTGGTGCTTGGGACTTTATTTCTGGGCTTTTTAATGCCTTTATTGATAGGACAGTTAAGGCCTTTGCAGACAGGGTGCGATTTTTCGCACGGAAAAAACGGACAATATCATTTTTTTAATTAACACATGGTTCTCAATGACCTCATGCACACCGGCTCCGAATTTACCGTGCGGCGATGCGATGCGGCGATGCGTTTTTAGGTTCTTGAGGTAATTGTTTATCCCCCAAAATCACGAAGGCTAATTTGACCTTTGGGATACACAAATAAGTCGGTGTGTCCAAAAACCTTGTTACTGCACTTTGGCTTTGTAGGGCAACTGAAATGGGGAGAGAGATGGGGAGTGACACGCAGCAAAGGCCGTCGGGATTGGGACTCGAACCCGCGACGCGCTGTCAGGCTACATTGAGCCTAGGTGCCCGGACCACGACGCCAGCGGTCCGGGTCTAACAAGTTTCTTAAGAGTCGGAATTACAGGACACACTGTGTGACCCTCTCCTACGCCGACTCCAAACTCAATTCTGGTAGACAGATTAACATGGATGGAAAAGCAGGAGTCCTATGGCTCCCGAGGACTGGAGCTCTGCCTGGGAATCATTGACGTGTAGGCTAATTAAGTTATTTACACTTTCAATTGAATCTATGCAAGGATGTAGGATGTGAATGATTACGGTATGTCCCTTAGGAATATCTTAGAGAGATGTGTTATAGAGTACAGAAGTCCTGACGTCACTCGTCCATCCCCTGGTTCGTAAAGTAATTTCGCTATGGAGAATAACATTGGGTCATCTTAGAATCGTCTCATATAAGAATTGTGGTCCAAAAATAAACAAACTGTCTCTGCGATATTGTCAGGGAGGTGGCTCTGTATCGTTTATGATAGTCAGTCACTCATATTTGATACAGTCCGTTTCTGGCAAAAAAAAATACTAATTCGTCGGAAGTAACATTATCGCTTTCTCACCGTCAGTTGATGCT
>NC_137604.1:50496235-50668735 GCF_963280865.1 Gymnoscopelus braueri | reverse complement strand
CTCGCTCGCTCACTCACACACACACACACACACACACACACACACACACACACACACACACACACACACACACACACACACACACACACACACACACACACACACACACACACACACACACACACACACACACACACACACACACACACACACACACACACACACAATTCCTCCCACAGGTGTGGCAGGAATGAGGCTGGATGGAATCTATCATCACTGGCTGTTCCATTTGCTGTTTCATTTTTCAACTGTCTGGTGGTGTTGTTGGCGCCCCTTCAGCCGTCTGGCCTGACCACATGGACCAGACATGTATCACTTATCACTTATATGCCTTGATTTATACATGTTTGCTCAGCCTGGTCGCACACTTGCAGAAAATTGCAGATCTGCAAGCTCACGACGTGTTGCAGTGTTGACACGTTGTGAGATGGTAGATCTGCATTTTTTTGGTGAGCGACACTGGCGCAAAACTACTGTCAGTGGTGTAAAGTAACTAAGTACAATGACTCAAGGACTGTACTTAAGTACAATTTTGAGGTACTTTTACTTTACTGGAGTATTTCCAATTGTCTATACTTTTACTTCTACTCCACTACATCTCAGAGGCAAATATTGTACTTTTACTCCACTACAATTATTTGAAAACTTTAGTTACTAGTTACTTTGCAGATATAAATTATTACATTATAAAACATACATTAACCACTTTAGCCCCGTTTTATACCTTGGCGCGTAGCATCGCGACGCGTTGTGAGCTTGTAGATCTGCTATTTTCAAACATATTGTACTTTTACTTTTGGTAATTTAAGTACATTTTGATACCAATACTTTTGTACTTTTACTCGTCGATTTTGAATTCTGGACTTTTACTTGTAACAGAGTACTTCTACATTGCAGTATTGATACTTTTTCCACCACTGACTATTGTAAGTATGAATCAGGCTTTAGCTTCCTTCCATGTATCTATCCACCATATCTCACTCTGTTCATTTATTGCTATCTTTCCTTTTCTTGTCTCACTCCAATCCTCTGATCTTCCTTCCTTCCTGGATCTTTCGTTTCGAGCTCGTCACCATCACCACACCCTCCACTAACCCAAGTTGACCTCCAGTCACCCCAGCCAGTCTTTGGTGATGCAATAGCAACAAACCAAAAGCAAACATGTGTGTACCGCCTCTTACACACACACAGGAACATGTTTCTTATCTCAGGTACCATGTGTAAATATGTAGATAACTTGTTTGTTTGTTTTTGTTTTCTTGTTTGATCTCCCCCCCACCTTCTTCTTCTTCCCTTTCTTTTTTTCTATGGAAATAACGATGGGAACTATGCACGAAAACGAATTTCACCCACTTTTTTACTTCTGTAAACCTGTAATGTGACAATAAAGCTGATTCTGATTCTGATGTCCTGTCTTCCTTTCCTCCTTACTTCAATAGCACTGATTTATGAAAATAAAAAAAAGCTGAAAAATGGAGTTAGCTGGTTTATGCCAGACAGCGACGATAACATATAGCACATATACTGTACAAGCTCTCAACACATTGCGTTGTGACACGTGAGCTTGTGGGTTTAAGTGGTCGAGTGGAGGAGGGGAAATAAAAATGTCTGGGAAATAAGAGTAGGACCAGTAGTTCCAGCAATGGAAATAATAGTCTCTGAATGCTTTACACAGTATCAGAAAGGCTCCCTGCAGGGGCTCTATTGAAAATGAGAAGTTGATAGTCTTGAGGGCTCACAGAGGAGACTGTAAATATGCTGTTGTGTGCAGAGCTGAGACTATAGGAAGTTGCATCTGCACCTGTGTCACGAGCAGTGTGCGTGTGCCTGTGTGTGCGTGTGCATGTGTATTAGGGTTGTGGGAAAAAAACGATTCGAATAAGAATCGCGATTCTCATGTTGGACGATTCAGAATCGATTCTCAAAAAAAAAATCTATTTTTCTTTTTTTTTCTTTTTAGTATTTTTGTATAATGACATTTTTGAGAAGAGGCAAGTTATGGGCTGAATCGGGGACACAATCGATTTTTAATCGAGAATCGTTTTGAATCTAAAAAAAAATCTTTTTGCGTCGAAAAAAAAAAAAAAAAGAAGAAAATCGGAATCGTGACCCCCAGAATCGGAATCGAATCGAATCGTGAGATTGCAGAAGATTCACAGCCCTAATGTGAATGTGTGCGTGTGTGCGTGCGTGCGTGCGTGCGTGCGTGCGTGCGTGCGTGCGTGCGTGCGTGCGTGCGTGCGTGTGCGTGTGCGTGTGCGTGTGTATATGTGTGGGTGTGTGTGTGTGTGTGTGAGAATAAACAACATACTCTTCCCTTCACTAAGATAAAGTAGTGAGTCCTCCCCAGACCCATTGCCCTGATTGGGGCGATGGTTGTCTTGCAGCCCATAGGAGTGAAGATTGATTTGTTCCCTTACCTGCCTTACAGTGTGTCACATTCAGGACATAAATCATGTGGCTGAAATGAATAATACAATCTGTGGGGAAGTACACTCAAATTGCTGTGCTTACATAGACATATTACACGGACATGCTTGCTCCTATATTTCTTTATTGCTGTTTAACCCATTAAGACCGGGAACGCATCTGTGTGTCATTTTGAGATTTCTTTGGGCTATTCAAAAATAGCAGATACCGTATACAAGCTCCTCACTATGAGCTTGTAGATCTGCTATTTTGGAGGAAAAAAAACTTGAAAATGTGCGCAAATCTTTGAATATAATTTATATATTTTTAAAACAAACATTTGTAACTCAAATCTTTGCTTCTGGGGATTCTGCAAATGTCTTCTAAATTCTAAATCCTTTTTTTGAAAATGTATTTGGCCGTGGACCCCCATCTTAAAATATTTTGTTCTAGGGACCCCCCAGAAGTTGTAACAGAGTTAAAAATGATAAGAATATATATTTTAAGATTTGCACACATTTCTTTTGCACCGAGTGCCGCGCTATGAGCTTGTAGATCTGCTATTTTTGAATAGCCAAAGAAATTTAAAAAATGACACACAGATGCGTTCCTGGTCTTAATGGGTTAACACGGCCGTGCCGATCAAACGGTGTGTGCTTTACTGTTATGGTTCTTATATATTTTTCCTGTTTCCTGTTTTAACACTGCTTCCCAATACGGGACAGGCAAAGTATTACACTGAATTAAATTAACATTTTTAGGCTAATTCAATACAGAGTATGATCATGATTAAAAATAGCCACACAACAAGCTTATCTAATCTAAACCCTGGCTTGCGTCACAGAGACACAGTACTGTTTAGTGTTTAGATGATAGAGCATCTCTTCCTCATCGGTTTCTCTCTGAGAAACATCATCATGGCCAAAACAAAGGACTGGTTTGAAATGAACCCATTAAGACCTGGAACGCATCTGTGTCACTTCTTGATTTGAGCTAAAAAAGCATTATTTTACACTTTGGCTATTCAAAAATAGCAGATATACAAGCTCATAGCGCGGCACCGAGTGCTGAAGTGGGTAATGTATGTTTTGTAATAATAGTAAAAATCTGCAAAGTAACTAGTAAATAAACTTTTCAAATAATTGTAGTGGAGTAAAAGTATAATATTTGCCTCTGAGATGTAGTGGAGTAGAAGTAAAATGACAGAAATTTTCAAATACTCCAGTGAAGTAAGAATTACCTCAAAATTGTACTTAAGTACAGTACTTGAGTACATGTACTTATTTACTTTTCACTGCCAGGTGGTACATATCCCCATCACGGTGTGTGTGTGTGTGTGTGTGTGTGTGTGTGTGTGTGTGTGTGTGTGTGTGTGTGTGTGTGTGTGTGTGTGTGTGTGTGTGTGTGTGTGTGTGTGTGTGTGTGTGTGTGTGTGAATGAGAGAGGTCCTTGACAGAGAGCAGAGATTGAAGAACACAAACAAAGCATCAGTCTCACTGCCCTCTGCCTTGCCTTGTCACACACTTCCTGCCAGTGATGGAAAAAGTACTCACATGTTTTACTTGTTGTGTGTATGTAGAAATACTCTGTTACAAGTAAAAGTCTAGAATTAAAAATTTACTTGAGTAAAAAATAAAAAAGCATTGGCATCAAAATACACTTAAGGTACCAAAAGTAAAAGTACTCATTGTGCAGAATGTCCCGTTTCACAAGTTCAAAATGTATTAAAAAATCTTTTGAAAACATCAGATCTACAAGCTCGCAATGCGTCGCGACGCATTGCAAGCTTGTAGATCAGCTATTTTGACATGGCAAAAACTAGTAACTAAAGTTTTCAAATAATTGTAGTGAGGTAAAAGTATAATATTTTCCTCTGAGATTTAGTGGAGTAGAAGCAAAAGTATTGAAAATTGTAAATACTGAAGTGAGTAAGAAATTGCTCAAAATTGTACTCAAGTACAAGTACTTGAGTACATGTACTTAGTTACTTTACACCACTGCTTCCTGCACGCCTCGGTCAAACAAGACAACTTGGTAGACATCAGGCTTGTCCTTCCTGGCTGCAAGTCAAGAGACGAAACTCGTCTGTTTCCAAAGACCAGCAAAAAAAGTGGAATCCAAGCACTGGGATTTAATAACTTCTAGAATTAGGCTAATTTCTTTATATTAAATCATTTAGGTATAGTGACTGACTGTGAAGCGAGGCAGTGGAGATACGAGGCAATATTATTGCATTCGGCAGGAATAGCTTTTGGCAACTTTCTCAAGTTTATGTGGATCACTTGATAGGCTATATTCAGAAATGTGCAAAAAAAAATCATGTTAGCCTGTCTTACTAAAGCACTAAGAAGCTTCATGAACAGTGAGCTGTCCCGTTAACCCATTTAGGCCTGAGGCTGATTCTGCTAAATGTCTTCTAAATCCTAACAGTTTTATGGAAAAACTTATGTTGCTGGTTCTCAAACTTCTCATGTCAAGGACCCCCAAAATGATATGTATTTGGCCGCGGACACCCATATCAAAATATTTTGTTCCAGGGACCCCCACAAATTTTCACGATTTTTCAAAAATAGCAGATCTACAAGCTCATAGCACGGCACAAAGGTTAAATTATGGTTAAAGTGGTTAAAATGATTGTGACTCTATATTAACTACTTTTGCTGGGGACCCCCTGGTACCCCCAAGGACCCCTGGGGGTCCCCGGACCCCACTTTGAGAAACAATTTGCTCTCTCTCTATCTTTCTCTCACGGCTCTCTCGCATCAATGAAGACATCTCAGGAGGGCATCCTCCTTTGACCTTTGTCTAAATACGTTAACATTGTCTTTTCTCTTTTGCTATAGTAAACATCCTTTTGTCTCTAGAGCTTCATCCTGAGATGAGCATATAGGCAGAAATCACTACATCAAGTACTACATGAAGTAAGGGCCTGCTGTATGTCCACCAAGGTGTTTTTTTTTCCTATTTTTGAATTGTTTTCAATGGGTGCCGCCACACATTTACATTACTAGTCCGATGCCGGTTGGTTGGGAACGATGCTCGTTGTGAATATAATACCCGTTGTCAGAGTACTTAGTGCAGTACTCTTTATCATAGTACTTGGAGGTCAGTCTATGACATCTGTGCTCTGACACCATAATATTGATGACTTCAGAAATCTCCATAATATGGGCATATAAGGGACACAGTAGTCTGACAGACAGACAGTCGCTCACTCACTCACTCACTCACTCACTCACGCACTCGCTCACTCACTCAGTCATGAGCTCGCTCACTCACTCAACAGACCCCAGCAGCTTGTCACTGAGCGTCTATTCTGTGCTGCGCGTCCACGTCTGCCGTTTTTACCTGGTCGCACAGAGTTGAAATATTATTTTCAACTCTGGCCGTTACGAGAGCGCCTTGCGTTTTTCAGCTGGGACAAAAGCACTTTGGTGGACACTGGACACATACATGACCTGAAAGAAAGGAATGTGTTTGGGGCATAACTAACTGTTTTTAGGTAGTTGGGGGCATAACTACTGATCCAAGGGTTCAAGGTGCTTTACTGGCATGTGCTCAATCACATCAACATCGCGGGCAGTGGAATTCCTGTACTCAAAGCTTTAATCTACAGTGTGAAAAAGAGATGAAATCTTCAAATACAATCAATACTTATGATGAGAGGTATCACAAGAGAATAATAATGATAATCAATAATGGTTTATGTCTAGTAAAGCAAAAGTTCAAATGTTCAGACACAAAACCTGAAGGGCTCAACATTATGTTCTATAGGTCTGGGGTTTGAATTGGCTTTTATCTGCAGCCCAGCCATGACACGAATGTTATTTTTGTTTTACTGGGCCTTAGCTAGACAAGCTGATTGGATTACACTCGAACTGTAGGACCGCAATAATTACATTCAAGCAACACTGATCTTGTTGCTTTAGTGTAAGAGATGGCATTCTACTAAAGGGTACAGCCCGCATTATTTCAGAGGGGCAGAGTGGGTTGAGGGTGGTTTAGAAGCAGAAGGCATGATAGATGTTTTCTGTCCTTAAATACGAGGTCTTACTCTATGTATGAAAACAGCATTTACTGAAATGTAGAGGATTGCATCACATCATGTTATGCACATGTAACCAATACCTTAGACCAGGGGTCTTCAACAGGGGGTCCGGGACCCCTAAGGGGTCCTCAGAGTTACTACAGGGGGTCTGCCAAATCTTGGTATGATGGGGAACATTAGCCAAAAATAGCAAGCTCAGGCGGTGTGAGCTTGTAGATCGGCTATTTTCGGAGAGTTGGTGTAGGTCAAAAGAGCAGACCAAGTACAGAGCCAACGGTCAAGTTGACTAAATATTGAGGGTTTTAAAGGTTAACTGTCTGAAAATACACATTAGCATGAATCCAACCAAAATCTATTACAAAGTTTAATCTGCAACACAATTTTATACAATATGTAGGTAGGGGGTCCCTGTCTCATCTTCCTCTTCGCTAAGGAGTCCTTGGCCTGAAAAATGTTGAAGACCCCTGCCTTAGACCAAGACATGAATCAACCGTCTAATAATGCAGCCATACTTTACTTAATATAACACTGAACACTTAGTTAATTTATAAACGCTATGTTGTAAATCCAAAACATTAACATTCACAAATGTGATACAATTTTCTATATTTTATGGAAATTCCACAAGGAAGGATGGATGCACCGATGCACGGGAATCTATAACACATACACACATCCTCAAAACTGTACATCCACACAACATTCAGTATTATACTGCACTGTTCACGTTACCGCCATTACTGTTCAGCCACTTATGTAATGTCACTGTGTTATACTGTATAGAGAGAGAGAGGTGACAAATTAAAGGAATAAAACAAAAATAAAGTAACCACAAGCAGCCAGAACAGTTTCCATGCTTCCATGATACCTTGGCATAGATTCTACAAGTCTCTCTGGAGCTCTACTGGAGGGACGGAAAGCCATTCTAACAAAAGATATTCTCTCATTGGTGCTTTGATGATGGTGGTGGTGGGAGAGCGCAAGCTTGTCTAACACGTCTGTCAAAAATCTCCCAAAGGTGTTTAATTGGGTTGAGGTCTAGTGACTGCGAAAGCCATACCATATGAATCACACAATTTTCATACTCATCAAACCATTCAGTGACCCCTCATGCCCTGTGGAAGGGGTCAATGTCAACCTGGAAGAGACCACTCGCAAGGATAGAGGTGTTTCATCATAGGATCCAGGTGAACACTCAGAATAACTTTGTATTGATTTGCAGTGACACTTCTACTGTATATAATATCACATGCCAGGAAAATGCCCCACACAGCATAACAGAGCCACCGGAGTCTTATAGTCTTATTGACTTAGTATTTATTTTCTTCTTTTTTTCAACACTATTGAGGATGTTCGAAGTGCAAGTATGACTGTCTGAAATGTTGCTACAGCTGTGGTAATAAAACACCTTGCACCTTGATAAAAGTTCTACCTACAGTATAATGCAGATGCACAATTGAAATTAATGTGATACAAAGTGATGACACGCTACTTAGATTGTTGTTTGAAGAGACGCTTCCTGTAATAGGTTCACAAGTAGTGAGAGAGACTGACCACTCTCTACTGTCTACTCTCTCTCTCTCTCTCTCTCTCTCTCTCTCTCTCTCTCTCTCTCTCTCTCTCTCTCTCTCTCTCTCTCTCTCTCTCTCTCTCTCTCTCTCTCTCTCTCTCTCTCTCTCTCTCATATCTGCTGTATTAAACAGAAGATAATGATATTCTTTATTAAGTATTAAATAGCTTTATATTCTCATTGCTATAGTGTTTGTTCAGTAACAGGGGTCTCCCTGTCTCTACAACTCTTTAGTAAGCAAAAACACACAAAAAAACAATCAGGAAGGAATATCAATTTTATCCAATCAGGAGAGAGAACTCGTAGTGAAACTGAATAAGTGATGGGAAAAGAATGAGCAGACCAATTTGGAACTGGAACACAAACTCAACAAATTGAAGCTGATAAATGGGTTTATTTTCTGTTTACTATAGAGCTGGAGAGATGCAAAGACTAATGAACTATGACGGTGCTATCGAGTAGCTATAGCTCCTATATGGGTACTTGTGTGTATGCACCTACGTACATCTATCTGTAGATGTAATAACATCCAACCAACTGTTGGATGTTATTCAATAAGCCGAATGGGGGGAGGATGGTGGACCAAACTCAAACTGACCAAACTTGCCTGACCCGCTCATCCCACCTACAATGTCAAATACTCATTTTGTGTGTGTGCACTGTGAATATATATACACTCATCATGTATTCAAATGTGTGTCATACAAGCAATGGTGTAAAGACAAGTAACTAAGTACATTTACTCAAGTACTGTACTTTTTTTTAACTTTCAATACTTTTACTTCTACTCCACTACATCTCAGAGGCAAATATTGTACTTTTACTCCACTACAAATAAAATATATGATTATATTAAAAACATACATTAACCACTCTAGCCCTATTTTATGCATACAGCTGTTTGAAAATAGCAGATCTACAAGCTCACAACACCTGTGAGCTCTAGATCTGCAATTTTCAAATATTTTAGTACTTTTACTTTTGGTACTTTAAGTTTATTTTGATCATGACAAAACTTTTGTACCTTTACTCATATCAAGTAACATTTTGAACTTTTACTTGTAACAGAGTATTTCTACATTGTGGTATCGCTACTTTTACTTAAGTAAAATATCTGAGTGCTTCTTCCACCACTGCATACAAGACTACAGTAAAAGTATCGAAAGAAGTGAAAATGAAATCCTACGAGCAAGCATCATCATTCTCAAATAATTATATCAAATTTTAAAAAGTTTGAGTCCACGAGTCATTGATTTTAAAATGATTGAATGATGACTTTCATCATCAGCATGCTTCAAGCCCCAGGCAGGCATAGACAGGATGAGTGCATCCCTTTTGCATGTGAAATAATAACACCAGGCATTGGCAGGCATTGGAAGAAGAATGCAGACCAACCACATTGTCACTCAGTCTGCTGTTTAGGGCAGGTGCGTCAAGAAGGTGTATAAATAGCAACTACCTTTAGAATAGATGTAAACGATTACATTCATTGCTAACAAGTAGCTACTTTCTAAAAGCCAGTAAATTGTTCAAATTAAGACAAGACAAGAAAATGTAACTCCAAAGCCTACCCTATAATAATAGTAATAGTCAAAAGGTGATTGTCAGTCACACCTGTTTTGACCATTGACCGACTCCTCCCCTGAAATACTACCTGCGTAGCCTACTGTGGTCTACATTTGTTCACGGAAATGGGACGAGAAGAAAAGCAAAGCTTTGTTTTGTTAACCTGCTATCCTATTTATGCCATTGTGTCCCACACAGATCATATACACTCAGAGTTTGTTTCAGACTAGTTTTTGCTCGCAAAAAACCCAAATCCTCTCTTGCATGAGAGACAGTCCTGCTCTGGAACCTCCAGGCTACAATGCAGTCATTGTTAGTGACTAATAATAGCATGCTTGTGTCATTGAGGTTGTAACTATATAATGACACATTTCCTCATAATCTCTCTCTCCCTCTTTGTAGCCACACAGTAAAAGTATCTTAATTAAGTTAATTTATTTATCCATTTGAAACTCAGAGACAGTGACTGTACAAATACAAAATGGACCATTCATTGTAGCCTATGCTCAGTTAAATTAAAGCTGCAATCCGGAACTTATTCTTCTAATGAATAAAACGTTGTTTTAACAAATTTAACAAATCTCCTAAAGCGCAATATGTCCCCCATCAAGTTTTATGTTTAGTCTCCATCACGCGGGAGACGGCTTCGAATCTGTAGTCATTTGGATGGTAACCGGAACGCTCGCCCCAAAACACACTCGCCCCCATTTCTTTCGTGTCTACTTTATACTTGTATTTGTTTTACTGTGGTTAAGGTTAGGAATAAGGTTAGGTTTAGGCATAGTTTTACTGAGGTTAAGATTAGGAATAATCTTAGGTTTAGGCATAGTTTTACTGATGTTACGTTTAGGAATACCTGGTGGCGAGTCGTTCCGAGGTCGCCGGATTTGAACCGGGGCGAGCGCGTTTTGGGTCGAGCGTTCTTGTATTCATTTGGACGTATGGATTCCAGCTTTAAAATAAAACTCAGGAAGTTTAATACCGTAGCTACAATCTATGAACGTACCTTGAATTCCACAGACAGTGGTGGCGTGTATTCCAGGGTCCAGAGCGCCCGCACCAGCGATGCCAGCTGCTCGGTCACCTCGCCCCTGGTGCCCTGATGAGGGGGGTCCCGGTCCCCCTCCCCGCTCGGAACCAGTCCGTTGACCCCCCTCCCAGTACGGTGGCACAATAAATCCGCTCGGTACTGTTCCAGGCCGAGGTGCTCGGCCAGCAGGTCCGTGTTGCTGAGGCACTGGACCACGGCGTTCATGAAGCAGGTGTTGCCGTGGTTCTTCAAGCCCAGCACCCCGGGGGTCTTGTCGCCGTAGCACCACGACAGACGGTCCTTCACGGACCCGTGCGTGGTGGAAGAGCTGGAGCTCTTCTTCAGCACCTTGTCCCTCGGAGAAGAGGAAGACGAAGTGTGCTGGTGTTGTTCATCTTTGAGATGATTCCCTGAGGTGGTGGCACTCAACGTGCTACTTTCCCTGAAGCCACCATCGTCGTCCTCGCCGTCAGGTGGCTGGTGATCGCCGACGTCGCCGAAGCGCGCTAAAGTTCCCAAAGTTTTCAGGATCCTGCTCATGAAATTCCCCACGGACCTCAGCGATTTCCTCCTGAAAAGCTTGGTGGTTTTGTGCTTCTTTTCCTTCTTGCGCTGCTTGGGTTTCATCGGTTGCTTTCGCACCTTGTTGGTCTTATTGCCGCCGCCGGTGGTATCCATGGTGGCTCGTTGTTAAAGAAGTTGCGCGACAGAAAATAAACAGTGGTGGCCGCGCTGACGAAAAGTCGTCGCACCTGTCCTGTGACTGTCTTCTTGCCCAGGCTGTTATTATTATTCCTTCTGTTTCACCAGTGAGGTGATGATGACACCGACCTGGTGCCACCAAGGCACGTACATTCCATGGTCATTCCGGTCATTCTTCTATCGGTGAGCAGTGGTCACTGGGTCGGTCGATACTCACCTGACACAGTGGCACTGGACTGGTGATGAGTTGCATCGTGTGTGAACAACAGTGTGATGATAGTCTCTACTTCCTCCTCTCTCGCTCTCAGCGCTCTCGGTCTCTCTCCCTCCCCTCCCCTCCCCTCCCTCTCCTCCCCTTCCCTCCCTCCCACTCCCTTCCTTTCCCTGTTCCCTCCACTCAGTCCGAACATCTGAGTAAAGCTGCAATCCGGGACTTATTTGAAATTTTGAATGAATAAAATAATCAATCTGTATGGTATGCAGGGCCGTGCTTTGCTGTATAGGCAAGGTTCGTTTTTTACTTATTTAATATAAATAAACAGCTTTCCAATCCATTCGGGGCCCCTAAAAAAATCCAAAGTCATTTGGGGGGCTCATGCCCCCAAATTACTCCACCCCCAAACTGTTTACTGTACATATTTTTCTTTTTCTTTATATTACTACTAGTATAGATGATGTTTAGCATATTATTGTATGTTTTGTATGTCCTTAAAATAATGTCTCGATGAATTGAATACACAGGACCACAATGGAAACAAGCCCCTGTTATACTTTTAGCACCATTTGTATAATCGTACCACTGTACCTTTTTGCAAACTGTTAATAAAGTTGGCTATTCAATCAATCAACCTGTATGGTATAAAGATAATACAATATAACTATCATATCTGATTCTGCAGTGTTTGGAGGTGGTCTCCCTATACTCTTCCGTTGAGAAATGTTAGATACCAGTCGGTGTCAGACTGTCAGGTATGAGTGACATCTATTAATAGGCCATAGTTACCTGAAGAAGCTCACAGGCGCAATACCTTCCATGGGCAAGCAGGGATTCCCTCTTGGGGAAAAAGTTTCTTAACCTATGGACTAATACAGGAAAGGTGGGCACTGGGGATATCTGGGCACCATGTTTTGGGGAAGACTGGGCACTAGGGAAGAGTTGGCACTTTGGGTGAGAAGAGTGGGCGCTGGAGAAGAGTGGGCCCCCGGTAGAGTGGGCACTTTGGGGGGAGAAGAGTGGGCATTAGAGAAGAGTGGGCACCAGGAATAGTGGACACCTTATGGGGGAAGACTGGGAACATTTTAGTAAACTATGCCTAACCCTAACCTTAATCCTAACCCTAACCTCAGTAAAACTATGCCTAAATCTTAACCTTAACCCTAACCTCAGTAAAACTATGCCTAAACCTATAACCTTAACCCTAACCCTATGCCCACATTTCCCTAGTGCCCACTCTTCCTAGGAGCCCAGTTTTCCCTAGTGCCAAGAATGTTTTGGTGCCCACTTTCCCTGTTACCCCTATGAATTGCCGCTTTAATTGAACATAGACAGTGTGGCTATACTGGCTACATAACCAAATGGACATTATAGTCAGTTACTGACCCAGCTATGTCTAAATTCTCCATTGTGTTGCATTAAAAATACAATTATGATCTTACTGATGACTGATAAATGTTAACATTTGCAAACCTGTAAAAAACTAAAATTGTCTTTGCCCTCCCCTTGTATTGTAACACCAAAAGCATATGGCCCGCTTAAAAATCCCCTGGAAGCAGAATACAGGTCATCATCAGAGAGTGGATAAATGATACATCACTGAGATGTTGGAGATTATTGTATAAATAACATTGTTTAGTGTGGCCATTTAGACCATACAATGTTAACCTCATGGTCAGTTGAAGTCCAGTAGAATGGCAATGAGAGGCATTAAGCACACCTAAGGTCCACCATTTCATGAGCAAGGAAAACTACTGAGTTAAAGTTACTTTGATCATAGCCTATATTGAAATCAAATTTAGGCTAAGAGAGGAGCATACTGTATGGCTACTCTAAATACATGGAAAATAAGAAGCACAAAGTATGTGCCACACCACTGGTCTGCATGTGGGCTACAGTAGGCCTATAACTTAGTATAGGCCTAACATCTGAACATCTCAGTCACCAAAGATCAACTGACCTCATCTGACATAACCTAATTTTGGACTTGCATGAAGGGAATGTCCACAGACAACATTTATTCCTGAATACTGCTGTGTATTAAACAGACCAAAAATCTATTCATTTTGAAATGTTGATCACCATTCTTTAAAAGCAGTGACACACAGGACTAATCAATCTCTTAACACTTTTGCGGCATGAGTAACAACCAAATTGTTGTTAAAACATACCGTAAACCTGATTTGTTGCTGCAGGGAACAAAGGAAAGAAAGAAAAAAGAAAGAAAGAAAACACCATCCTCATTATGAGGTAGTTAGGTGTCTCTTGACTCAGCAAGAGTTATATTCTGCTCAGGGACGCTGTGAACATGTCACTGGATGATTTATTAAACAGTCAACCCATGGTATATCTTTGAGGACTCCTGCCTCAAAATCTTCATATATTTTCACTCTAATGGCAACTTACTTGGGAAATACAAATTTCTTTCCTTCTAAGTGGCACGATTCAGATACCTACTGTATTATTGAACATTGCCACTATTACTGCAATAACGTGCAAGCATTTCAAGTTGAGTAAAAGCAGGTGGGGTTACTAGGTTCTGCACTGTGTCACCAGGTTCTGTATTATACTCATCACAAGCTCAAGTTTAATTTCACAGCTCACCAAGACCATAGATTGGATATAGTAGGCCAGATAGGCTGATTTATTGAGCTATAGAGATTACAAGTTCCCCTTCCATTTATGTACTTATAAATTCCCTGTCATTATTCCAGCATTGTGGGAAAAAGTCACTCTCTGCTGTATCATATGGTATGAGCACGGTATCACAAGTAATGCATTTAAATGCACAATCACAAAAACACATTTCTGAAACATCATTAAATGAACTGCCTGGTTTTACTTATGGAGAAAACTAGTCCAATGTTCACAAAAAGGCCAGCAGGGGGCAGAAAGAAGGGTGTCCTTATTTATCCAGCCAGCCAGGGATGTTTTTGCTGACTTTGGTTTGTAGTACTGTCAGTTTGCTATTTTACTTTGAGGGATAGCAGGGGTGAGCTATTAATAATTGACGTTAGCCGTTCTGAGTGATAGAGCGGGACATGTTTGAGGAAGAGGCATTCAGAGATTCTGTCTATCGTACATTTCCTCATTCTTTGCCAGGGTCCCCCAGGGGAACTGTTGGTGATAGATTAGCTGACAGCAGCCAAGTGCTAAAGTGGCAAGGAATCTGGGCCTCCTCTTCTTTTTCCTCCTCTTCATCTCCCCATTCTCTCTACACTGCAGAATATCAGCGTGAAATAATGTATGTATGTATGCATTTAATGTTCTGTATTATATAGACCGGTGGTTCTCAACCCCCCCAAAATAATCGTGTTTGAACTGGGGACCCCCCACCCTGACAAGCAGTTGGAATTGTAGGAGTTGAGTTACATTTAGTTTGACTCGGTTCCAGCTAAATATTGTGAAAATAACAACGCCTGGCGTTGTGGGGCTATTTTCACAATTTTTGCCTCTTATATTATTTGACAATTTGGCCAATGTTTGACCAGTTGTTATAGTATAGTTTGTTGATTACTTTTGATGCATTAATGTTTTTTCTTTCTTTCTTTCTTTCTTTCTTTCTTAAGTTATTAAAAAGATCTTAAAAGTCCTTCAACTTTACTGTCATGTGGGGACCCCCAAAATCACGTGGGGATCCCTCTGGGGGTCCCGACCCTCAGGTTGAGAACCACTGATATAGACCTTCATTTTTGCATTTAAATTAAATATATATAAGTAAGTGGCTTCATCTCTGCCTGACATAATGATTGTATTTCCAACCAGGTAAGAGAGATCTACAACAAATCTAAGAGATCTAAAACTGCATATCAACACTCTACACACTACTCGTAGGCCTACTATTCAAGAGCTTCTGAAGGTCAGTCAAAGTTTTATATTAAGTCATTATTAAGTCATTAATTAAGTTGATATGCATACAGTATATCAAGCTGGTACACATTCAGTAAGCTCAGGAGCTCATTGGTGAGTATAGAAATGACTACCTTCTACAACTATAACAACAACTCCGCCGGCTCCATATATGGAGCTCTAGATCAACCACGCCCAAATATGGAGTTTGTGATGTCAAACTTAGATAGGTTAGTTAGATATGTCAGATAGCTCCATATATGGAGTACCAATATTCAGTAGGTAACTATGGCGACCTATAAAATACAGATACACACTGAGGAAGGCCGGTGGGCCAAAACGTCCGTCATATGAGCTGCTGCTGATGGGGGTGAAAAGACTAAAATAAACAAGATCCTAAATGGATTAAAGTGAGTGCTGGTATTCCTGTCTAAGAAACGGTTTCTGTCTGAACCGTGCACCTGATACACATGTACTTTGAACTACTCGTCTGATGAGTGCTTGCTTCTTTCTCTTTCAAGTTTCGACCAATCAAATACCCATATGACGTGAAGGTGAGTGAAAGGCTTAGTTACACACATACTGTACAGTCTCTGATTCTATTTGGATACAATTATGCTGTGCTGTTCATTTATGTCCCCAATACAATTGCCTCCTTTTTATCCATATGATTCCTCCATATGGAAATGAACAGGCCTATATGGTTTATCATCTTGTCATACACCACTTTTAAAAGTCTGTTTACAGCTCTGAATGAAAGTTAATCGTCCCCGGGGGCTTCGCAGCTGTCAAAGTATCGAGCTTCTCAAAAGGCAATTGTTGGTTGAAGTTATTTATAGCATAGGCAGCACCAATGCCACAATACCATGCACCAAGCAAGGTCCTTTCTTGTTATTTATGTGACAACATTAATAACAGCTATCAGTCCAGTCAGGAAAATGAAAGTACAGCAGCATTTCATCATTAAACTCGTTTTGGCTTGTGAGATGTCCTGCATGAAGGAGCCACTGACTCTCAGAACTCTCACTTCCCCGAAGCTTTGAAAGCAGTTTCAAACCGAAATACCAACAGATCGTGCTTCAAAGTCATTTGATTCCATCAATCAATTATTTATGTTATCGTTATAGTATAGTTACAGTAAAATATAAAACAAATGACACCTATCTATCTATCTATCTATCTATCTATCTATCTATCTATTTATTATGAGGGGCCGTACAGACATAATTTATTCTGGCATATGTTCACTCTCACATACATTCTCCACTCACATACATACATTTTAATTCTCACATTCTCCTTTCACATACATATCTTTTCACTCTCACATACTTACATTCTCCTCTCACATATATTCTCCTTTCACATACATATATTATCCATGTAGCATGGCATGTAGCATGGCATGGCATGTAGCATGACATTTAGCATGACATGGCATGTGGCATGACATGTAGCATGGCATGGCATGTAGCATGGCACATTTGGCATAAGGTATGGCATGTGGCACTTGCGGATATTATATTTCACTAAAGAAAACGAAACAGAATTTGTATTGTGTACACTTGCGTAGATGAAGATGAAGAATGTTAGCTGTTTGAGAAGGGACAAAAAAGAAACAGGTTTCATTTTACATGGGGAGCTGCTCAAAATAGGTTCAACATTTATGAGAAGAGCCTTTGAAAGAGCAAGACCAAGACTATAATGCTTCATAGGAGGCGAAATGTAATCTCACAAAGATATCAAATGCAGTTCATTATAAGGGAATGGAAGAGAAACAAAGGCCTCAGCAAAAAAGGCATAGTATTTATAGATTAAAGATTGTACAATGACTCACAGCAGTATGCCCTCCCAATGACCACAGGAACATTTCTGCGGGGGCTGTAACGGTTTAAATATGTTTATTGCCCATAATGGCTCATTAGATGGAATGGAATGGATTACTGATATCATTGATCTTCACATAAAATCACTTTGTGAAACTGAAACATCATTTTGAAAAACAAACAGAAAAACAGCTTTATTATTATTTCAACAACTGCGGCCAGGCAAGGAGGCCCATACCATAGTATCAAGGGCAAGATCACCAGGTTTATGAAAAGCTTCCACCCGGCTACCATTAGACTGTCAAACAAGGCATGACCACCGCCTGTCACCAGGCTAGCCTTGGCTTGGACCTTTGCTCTTCCTTGTGGACCTACCTGTGGATTATACCAGTAAAGCAACCTTTTGTGCTATGTTGTTGAACCTGACATGCGCTGATACTCTGCACCTACAGTATAGTATATACCTGCTCATGCACCTTGTCTAACCTCATGTACATACTGTACCGGATGGATATGCTATTAAAGTGTTTAAAGGGTCAATATAAGTAAATAAATATATGATAACCTTTCCACGGGAGCAGCTTTTTCCTATTTATCACACATTTTGTTATTTTCCCCATACGTACATGACAGGTGAAAAAAAGAAACTTCCCCAGTTGATTACTTACATGAAGACAATTATTTATCATATTACAAAATTTCTGAAATGTATAAAATATGCAACTACACTTTAGAAACAAGCCCAAAAAAACGCAACCCGCAAACTACCAATAATTTACAGCAACTTTACAGAAAAACAAGCCCAAGGTCGCTTATAATAAATGGACATGGCAACACTGTGTTTTGGTTCTAGTACCTAATTTGTCAGAGTACTTGGAGGCCAGTCTGTGATGTCAGTCATATGACATCAGAACTATAACAGTGTCCATTGTCAGAGGCTATACAGGGCCACACTTGTTGAGTCCCTGAGCACTCACTCACTCACTCACAGCTTATGGATTGAGTTGGCCAATCAAATCTGGATGTCATGTTTGTGACACACACAGTCCACCCATCCACTATTACATTTTAATATAGGAGGACACGTGTATGTGTATGTGTTGTTGGTCGGACCAGCGGTTGTTCAGACCCGGAAAACCATTAATGTCTCAACCTGTCTGTCTCAGGGTCTGAGGAGGATGTATCGAATCTGTGTCTGTGGGGGTTGCAGGCGTCAGCTTCCCTGATTGGCCAACCCAACCCATTGGCTTCACAGATTGGCAGAGCGCCACGTCTGTGCTGCTGCGCCAATATTAGTGGTACTGTAGCGCGTACAATGGAACTCCATTTGCGTATGCCCAACACGATGTCAGCAGGTTCTGTCGACATCAGGGATGCCCAATATCTCCATATTAAGTTGATGGGATGAGTGGTAGTGGGTACCGCACTGGGTACTCTGAAACAAGAACAACAGGTATCCCTCTCCTCCCTCTCTCCCGCCCTGGGATTATCTTTCATCCAAGTCTTCCTCATCTCAGGATGTGGATACAAGAAGGGCAGCAGTGGAGTGTGTCGTGTAGGAAGTGGTCACACTCCATGCAGAAAACGCTGCTGCATGACGGACAGGTGAACACACTTTTGTCTTTTAGCTCTCCTTGACAAGCTTGACAAAACCTGTCTCCTTGGTGTTGCTCCAGGGGACTCTCCAAAAACGCCTCCAGGGGGAAGAGGTGATGGGAGGAGCGGGCAAGGTGTGGTGCCGATACGAGGGTCAGCCCACATATTTTACATTCCACCGGCAGTTCGGTATACTTGCCGCGGCACTGTGGACAGAAGTATCCTCCAAGAGTCAGCTCGGGCTTACTGCTGCTGCCGTCCAAGTGAGTCATGCTGAAGGACGGCTTGGCGTCCTGGTCAGACACAGAGGCAATGGTGTGCTGCGGGAAACCCATGCGTATTAGAGAAGATTCAGAGGATGTGGTGACTGCAGGGGGCCTGATGTGGAACATGAGCAGCTCTTTGAAGTGACTCTCATCCAGGATGATGTGGTAGGTGCCTCCCGTCTCCCGGGTTAGCACCGTGCACACATGCACCTCCGCCGACAGCCCAATGACAGACACCCGTATCTTCAGTGTCTTCAGGATTTTGATTAGCTCATAGATGCTACCCGGGTCACATGTAGTGAGACTATTGGAGACGATGAGGATCTCGCGGCTGGTGTGTCCGGGCATGTGTTTGAGGGTCTGCATGGCCAGGTTGAGAGAGTTGTACAGCGAAGGTTCCCCGATGCATGGGGAGCCCACGGCTTTCTTTAAGGCAGCGATGTGCTTCCTTGGGGTCCCTGCCAGCTCAGTGAGCTTCTCTGCCCGTTTGTTTTTTGTGGTGATAATGCCCACCTGACTGATGGGGTTTTGGTCAAAATACTCCTCCACAAAGAACTCCATCAGCTTGACAGTGGCTGTGAAGCAGTTTGGCTTCAAAAAACGGTCTTCCATGCTTCTTGAAGAATCAATCACAACATAGAGATTACGCATCATCCCAAGCTGCACTTGTCCATGGCACTTGTCTAATACTCTTTTCCGTTTAGATTGGAACAGGATTTCCTCCACGGTGGCTCTGAGTGAACCGGATTCATCTTCCTTCAGCACTTCCCATGTCCTCTCGTAGCCTTCCTCCCAACGCTTGGCTCTCTCCAACTCATCGTCAATCATGATTATATTGTCTGTCACAGTTAAAGCTAAATGCTGGGAAATAGGCACAAACTATAGTTGTGCAGAAGTACAATTTGGCGATCTAGTAACTAGAGTGTGTAGATAACAAATTGGACTTCACAACCGTTGATGAACATGAACATTGGCATTCTTCACACATTTTTCTTTAAAGGTAGGTCAGCAGATAACGGGACAACTTCTAATATCTAAAATCTGGTCCATATTTAAAGTCCATTGGGGAAAAAAACAAGGAGCTTGCACAAAAACCAATTCTACACCTGTAAACCTGTGACTGATCTAAACATCAATCAGTTTCATTTGTCATACTTAAATAGAAAATACTTAAAAGGTGACTCTGAAAGGGAACTGCACAGTGATGACACCATCAGTACTTATGTCACAGTATGGAGCTGTGTGGAACTCCATATTTGGGATGGCTGACCCCTTCAGTGATATCATCAATATGACGTCATCATCTCCATATTTGGGCATATTTGGACAGACAAACAGACACCTAAGCAACATCCAAAGCCAAAATAGACCACAGCAAATCGGTGTCATGCAACGTTTGATGTCAGACAGTGCAAATCGCCGTTGTTAGGCAACAGTTTGTGGTGCGTGAAGCTAGACCAGAACTCGAAGGAGAGAGAGAGAGACAGAAAGACAGAGGAAGAGAGGGAGCGGAATAATGCTGTTAACGCAGCTTAAGGCCTGCGTTTCCTGCTATATTATATCAACTTAGAAGCCCTGAAATCTTAGGACGGGGGTATTGAGCTAGATTTAGGCAGGCGCCACAAAACCGCTGACAAATTTGTCTGTTTAAGTGGTAACCATAAAGAACTTTGTAACCCCTTTTCCCTTTACTCTCAGCCATAAAAGTCTGTCCCCCTTTCGTCCATACATGGGCATAGACACAGGCTGACACGTCATGTGAAGTCCGGCTTAGCCGTGATGTAGTGCTCTGATCTTATAAAGTACTTATTCTGGGTCTGGCAGAACCAGGTCCCCTGGTCTTGTTACTAATGGTTAAACACTTATCATGGCTATGGAAAATATTCAAAATGGTCATCCCTATATACAACCAACCATCCAATATAAATGTTTAAATTGTTTAGAGTGGATGTTCCAGCATCCATATGAAGGTTTCCCAGGATTTGGCCCACAGGCTGCCAGTTGAATCATTGTCTTAGGGTATGAGAAATGACCAAAAGGTGAATATAAAATTACCATTTGCCATTTATCTTGGTAGATGGCAGATGAACCAGATAATATCTCTGAATGGAACATGTCACTCTCTCTCGCTCTGTCTCTGTCACTCACTCACTCACTCACACACACTCTCACACACACACACACACACACACACACACACACACACACACACACACACACACACACACACACACACACACACACACACACACACACACACACACACACACACACACACACACACACACACACACACACACACACACACACACACACACACACACACAACCCTCTCCTCCAATTCCTGGGCTGCACAGCCGCGACCTTTCCCTCCTTTCTCATTGCATCTCTGCAGCTGATTAAAGACCCCCACCTGTGTGAGTCGCCTCGGACCATCTGTGTACCCTCCCCTTCGGCCCAGGAATTGGCCCGTAGCCATGGTTTGTGCCATCGGGAAATTAATTACATCCCGCAACCAAAGCCTGATTTATACTTTGTTGTGTGTCGGTGTGGCATGCCGAGCATCAATAAGCTCACAAGTATAAATGAAGCACAAGAGTGCACAAAGTTAACCATGTGGACTATGTGGTTGAACCTGACAAATATGTTGATACTCTGTTTGCACTTTATCTCATGTACAATGCGCTGACACTCTTTGCACCTCATGTACATACAGTACCTGCTGCTTTGCGGACACCTTTGTGTCTAACCGTATGCACCTATGTCTAACCTCATCTACATACTGTGCCAACTGGATTATGCTATGTATATGTTTCTCTGTTTTCTTTCTTTTCTTCTTGCTCTCCCTGCCACACCCCACCCTCTTCTTTTTTTTCACTCCCTGGAAACAACAAAAACGATGGAGCTTGCACAAAAACTAATTTCACCTCTTTACACCTGTAACCTGTGATGTGACCATAAAGATGATTCTGATTCTGATAATGGCACGACTCACAACCAGGGAAAGGTGCATTCACAACCAGAAGAGCATGGCTTAAGCTGTGTACACATCATTTCCAAATCCATCAGTCTAGGCATCCTCGACACATAGGCCTAAAGATAATAAAATATATTCTATAATTCATGGAATCTGCGTGTGTGTGTGTGTGTGTGTGTGTGTGTGTGTGTGTGTGTGTGTGTGTGTGTGTGTGTGCGCATGCGTGTGCCACGCAAAATGACTGTCGGACACGCACATGCAGAGTACCAGTATAAGTCCCTGATTGGCTAACCCGACCCTTTGGCTTAACTGATTGGCCGAACTTCGCAAAACGTTTTGTGCCGCATAGCCAGAAATGGAACCACTTGCATTGTTACCGACATGAATGGACCCAAGTGTAGACCGGAGCCCTATTAATAATAATTAGACATATTTGATCCCACAGGGGTTCTTTAGTTTCCAGCTTCACCCAGCTGACTGCTGCCCAAGTGGTCAGACTTGAGCGCGGGGGGGGGGGGGAGCAGTTACGGGTTAAGTGTCTTGCCCAGGGACACTTCGACACATGGCCAGGGCAGGGAATCGAACCTGGGACCTTCTGTAGCCCAGGCGGCCTCTCTACCCATCAACTATGGCCGCCCAAAATTCATGTTTCAAGATATTTATTGTTACAGCTTATATGTGAATACATGGAGACGTTTTGGTTCCTCAACATTTGTAGCAGCAATAACAACAATAACAAAGAATGAATAACTGTAATGGTAACCCAAATGGGGACATTTTATACACTGTCAGGGTAAAATTTACACTGAGGATTTGGCAGTGAGGTAAACAGCATGTGACCATTATATAATTCATGCTGTAGTTACAGTATGTCTGTGCTTATGTTTGCTTCCATTTCTCCTGCTGCTATCACTCACATCCTCTATTTTAGCACACTAATCCTTTTATGTATCTTGTTAGAGAAAATACTCCCTTTCTCTAATTGTGACTCTCAGGGACATTCACGTTATACCATATGCTCCCTCTTTTGGAGGGCGAGTGCTTTGTTGTTCCAACAGAAAGGAACATCCATCCAAGAGTGTGTATGAAAACATATTCTCTTAACACACTTCAGATACAACAGAACCGCAACAACAAACTGGCTTGTAAACAAGGCTGTTCTTTACCAACAGCTGAGACAGGGACATAAGATACACTAGAAAAGGCAAGTTCCTGCATATTGCGTGGGCTCGCTGAAAACAGCTGTAAAGAATATGGTGTTAAGAAACAATATCTAAGCAGAATGTACCTTTAAAGTACAAAAAGTTTAAATAGAATTAGTGTTTTGAGTACAACTATTCAGCTTTTTGTTGACAATATCATCCAACACCTGGGAGCAGTATCCTAGCACACCTGCATTTCAGAAGAATAGAATATCTACATACAACTGGCCAACATTACCTACAGTATGTGTCTTTGATTAACAAACTGTACGTCATTGTCGCCAGGTCATGATAGCGCCAGACCACCCCCTCATTTTAAGACCAACATGGGCACTGAATAGGCGCAAGATCATTTGTTATCTAACAGGCACCGGGTGTAAAAAGCACATCTGTGTTGGTCGGGAGATAGCAATGAATTGCGCTGCTTAATGCTTCGAGCAGAAGATAGGGCCCTAAAGTGTAAAATGGTGGTTTTAAAATGACCCTTAACACAGGAGAGAGATTATTTCAGAGCTACTAGCACCACACTTCACTGTTCTCTCTCCAACCTCACTCCCTACAAAGTCAAATTCATCATTAATGGTCTTATGATGTAACCAAATGGACCTTGGTTACATTTGTACAGTGCACTCTCAGAGTACTGTTACAGACAGGACTTCTTCATCTTTTGAACAGGTACAGTTTTCTTTCACATCTCTCTCAAACATTTTTCTTGCCACATTCCTCTCACTCACTGTCCCTTTCTCTCCCACTCTCTCTTTCTCTCTCTGTCTCTCCCTATCCCCCCCTCTCTGTTTAACAGTATTCCCTCATGTAAAAGATGGGATGAAGGGATGGGGAGATGCGGAGAGGCAGAGAAGTGTTGGTATTTGTTCTCCCAGACAGAGTGCCTGTGTGTCCTGGGAAGACCAGATGGTGGATCTGGCACGCTGGCACTCGGGTGGCATAGGCGCATCCGCAGGAAGGCGCAAAAGCCACAGCGCTCGCTTCTAATCTCGTTTTCCTCCCCCATCGCGTCAATCTCTTGCTCTTTCTCACCCTCACATGTTCAGCACATTCACAGTTGTGTTAATCAGTACAACTTGTTCTCACCTCTCAGCAGGGTGGTGGGCCAACAACACTGAGGGTCAATAGCAGTGATTCTCAACCTTTTTAATTCAAGGACTTCCAGTTTGATATACATTATGCCATTGGACGGACCGCTATTTAAAAAAACAAGTAAAATCTCTGGGACCCCAATCTATACTGTAGAATTCTCAGTGTTAATCTAACTCTGAGAGTTACAGACCCATAAGGGTCCATTCCTAACTATCAATCAGTTAGCTAGGAACCCCCCGGAACCTCTTCAAAGATGACTGGTGGTCCCCGGACCCCAAAAGAAAGTACATTCTGCCATTGTGAACTCCATTGTGATCCTCTCCATGCACCAGCATTGAAGAGTTAATAAATGACTAACAATGAACCAACAAACTAAATTGCAACCTTAAAATGTGATTTTTGCCAGACACAATAATGGCTTATGTAATGTACTTTT
Source organism: Gymnoscopelus braueri (assembly GCF_963280865.1). NCBI lineage: Eukaryota > Metazoa > Chordata > Actinopteri > Myctophiformes > Myctophidae > Gymnoscopelus > Gymnoscopelus braueri. Next base: position 50,643,946 of record NC_137604.1, on the reverse strand, counting down.
CACAATGATCACAAGTATGCAATTGTGTAGGCTAGTTGAGCAAAAGAGCTTCACTGTACCTGTTATCCTAACAATAGAAGTTTCTCTCTCTCATATTCGCTCATTGAATGATAATACTGATACTGAGTTTTAAGTTACTATGTACACACCTCACGAGTAACAAACTGCAGTGGGTATATTATTATGAACCATACTGTACCTTCTTCCACTTAAACCCCATACGTTGTTGAGAGGAATCCCTCAGGGCTCTATACTGGTGTCTTTTACGTTTTCGCTCTACATTAAATACCTTCACTGAAAATAGCCGAAGCTCACAACGCGTTGCGATGTACTTCACTGCACATCACTGCACAGTGATGCATGGCATACATTTATACACTTTCTGAGAATCTGAGTAACAACTTTAATTTGATTGTATCTAAGTGTACAATATACTACAGTAAACGTACAAATTGAAATAAGGTTGAATTGTCTTATGTATGGTTCTGCAAGCCAAGTTAGTAGAATAATCTATTGCTCGATCTCAACTCTTTGAAACCTGGGATGTAAATCTTGAGCATGCAGACATTGCCCCCTAGTGATTTAAATGGAGTACAGTTTATAGAAGAACAATAATAGCTTGTATGCAGTGTCACAGTAATCAATATTGGTAGCCTATCTATCTGTGACCTCTGTTTTTGCCTCTGGGGGAATCACCTCCTTTTTTGTGTAGAAACAGGAACTTGGTTTGGCCCCTCTCCTTTCTTAGTCCACTTCCTCCTGGGTGCTTCTGTGTTTATTCCTACTAACAACATTACATGTTTAAGGCAGTGGTGCTGACAGATTCTGACAAAGGAGGTTTACACTGCTAAATTACAGGTGTCAGTTTAACTCTGAGATTGGGTCCTTTCTTACACTCAGTTAAATTAATACATGGGATTTTGCAGTCTGTGATGAAATTGATAGCCTATATCGCAGAGAAAAGTGAAGCCGTGCATTTTCAATCGTATGTAAACTTTAAATATTGTTAATTGTTTGTACCTACCTAGATAATGTAACAGTAATGCTATTTCTCTTTGCTCTATCCGTTTCTATTCAGAATGTTCTGAAGTTGGTTTTGATTTGATTATTTTGTTACACATATCTAGAGAAATTGATGTAATACGCCTATTTAATACGCCTTTCTACATTAATGGCTTAAGACAATTATGCTCAATATACAGTATTTAGTACAATAATAATCTACAGTGTACCATGATCTACAGTGTCCAGTAAATAAAAACATCTACTGATGCACAAACTTGGACACATCATCAGTGTTGTTTCCTGGAGTCACTGGGTGTTTCGGGTCTTGCAACAGACACCCTCCTCCAGGCGACCCGACCGAGGCTGATCAGACCCCGGCCTGTGTCCAAGTGGCATGCTACAATCCCCTCAGTCTCTTGAGGGGAGTAAGAGACAGTGCTAATTAGGGGTTTAGGGTGGCAGGTGAGATCTTAACAGCAAGTGTTGGCGACACTAGAAGGCTCTAGGCACTGTGGGTTGACTCCGGGCCTGGCTCCGGTACGACTTTTGTCAAAGATGGATTTTGACAGCTGTCAGAAATGGGGAGTATATAGCTTTCAGTTAAATTTAAGAACGTAGTCAGTTCACTTGTACACATACATGTGTTACACCAAATATCTAAACACACATTTTATGGCATGTAAATAATCCTAGTTAGCACAACTTTGTTACAACTTTAAACTTTTTTTTTCTTCTTTTAACGCAAAATTATTATCTTTATAGAAGCTATCTGAGTGGCTCTACACACAAAACATTGCAGTTTTTGTGAATATCAGCTCATAGGAAATTAAGTTGGACCCATTTAGAATGTTTGTCCTCAAATGTGAACAGGTCAAAATATTTAAGTTCACACCTGTCACTGAAAGGGGTGGGAGTTTATTTTTGACCACTTTCAAACTGGTGTCCCTTTTTTTGGGGCATGTCATAGGCAATAGTTTTCCATATCTTATCAAAAATAGAGAACATCTACAAATTTGCTTTGCGTTGTGAGCTTGTAGATCATGTATATTTGACAAGCAACGATTAAGTACAACAGTGCTGCTCTTACTGCATAATATAATCCCTTCACTTGCATCAGATTGAGGGCAGTATGGAAGATGCCTTTTCTAGTTAAGTCATGCTCACGGTTTGGTACATCTGGTGGTTGCTGCTTATCAAAAGGCAAACTAGCTAGTCTCCAAGTCAGCTGCAATAGTTTATAATAATCCCCAAGAAATGTGCAACACTTTTTTTTTAGACACAAAGGATTATAAAAGGTATTTATAAATTCATGCCATGCAAGTTGAGAAACAGGTCTAATGACAATAGTTCTTAAATCTCAATTTATTAATGATTTAACATTGAGTAACTGTAATGTATCATTTATGTTCTACAAAATATTAATCTGAGACCTTCATAGCGTACTCACTAGAATCTATTCTATCATGTAGAAATCAATACATTAACCAAACAAATTTGAGCAAATGTTTATATCAGTCAACATGATTCAAATTAAGCAGAATACATTGTATGGCTATTTACTGACAGCAGGCTATTTGGTGTATATTAATCACAAGGAAAATCTATGGATTTACACATAGGCCTATCTTTGTATAATAAACAGAAAAACAATAAACAAAACAAGATCCCAGATACAGTCTTCACTTGTATTATAGGCTACTATGATAAGCAAGTCTTGGCTGCAAGACCATCAAATGAGGATCTTGCACCTATTAACTTAGCCTACAGTACAAGTATAGACAATGTGCAGGATTCTGCTCTTTAGGTTGCTTTTCTCAAGCACCTGTCACCAAGACACTTCAGGCGTGCAAATTTGTCTTTTGTTTTTGTCACATCTTTGTGTTGCACACATTGCTCAGTACCTATAAAAACAACAACTTACCATTTTGATTATTAAATTGAACACAAAAAAACAATAGTCATAAAGCTTGGTACCTCAAGTTTTTTGACCGACATTATCAGCAGATTAAGATAAAAACAATTTAAGGACACCATACAGAGGCATTTCATAATACACTCACTAAAACATACATACAATTTGGAATGGTGGTTTTATACAGCGCGATGGCAGTAATTTTATACAGATTCCTGTTCAGAAATCAACAAAGCGAAGCTAACTCTGAAGCGAGAAGTGACACTCAGTTTGGATTCAACATAAAAATCTTGACAATTACACTGGATTATTATTTGATGTTGCGCAATTTTGCCGAAGTACAGAGGGGCCATCAAAACTCAACTGATCTTTGGATGCGTCGATACCCATTTGATTATTATTTGATGTCGCGCAATTTTGCCGAAGTACAGAGGGGCCATCAAAACTCAGCTGATCTTTGGATGCGTCCAGCATCATTTGTTTGTGTGCGTGCGTCCGCCGATGTCTGCTAAGCGAATGGCTCCATGAAAACCTACGGCCACAGGTGAGGCACAAATAGGGTTTCTCTCCGGTGTGTGTGCGCTGATGTTTTGACAGGGACTTGTAACGCGTGAAGGTTGCCCCGCATTCATTGCAGATGAATTTCTCGGACTTGATATGCACATTTTGTTCATGTTCTTTCATGTTTCCCAATTGCGAAAAGCCCTTACCACACACCGGGCAAAGATGAGGTTTCTCTCCCGAGTGCGTCAAACCATGAATGTTCAAGTCCTGCCGAGAATAAAAACTCTTCTCACAGATCAAGCACTGGTATGGTCTGTCACCGGTGTGGCTACGCATATGCCTCTTGAGCGTCTCTGACCGGGAGAAACTACTGCTGCACTGCGTGCAGCTGAAGGGCTTCTCTCCCGTGTGGGAGCGGAAGTGCCGCCGAAGCTCCGAGGCTTTGAAGAAACACATCCCGCAGTCTGAGCACTGGTGAGGTTTCTCTGGCTGCTCTTCGTGCGTCTTCTCGTGTGCTTTGCAGTGACCCGGGTCAGAAAAGCATTTGCCACAGACGGAGCAGGGGAACGGCTTCTCTCCCGTGTGCATCCGCTCGTGTCGAACAAGTTTGTTATGCTTACTGAATGTCTTCATGCAATATGAGCACTGGTGAGGGACTTTGGGTTTCTTTGAGTGCGTGCGTACGTGCCTCTCTAGCTTGGACGGCCTGTTGAAAATCTTTCCACAGTCCGGACAGGGGTGTTGGTTGGACCTGTTGTGGCTGTTCTCGTGTCGAAGAAGTTTCAATTCCTGTGTGAAACTCTTTTCACAGTGTTGACACTGATGCAGAGACTTGGGCTTCTTTGCGTGTACCGGTTTGTGCCTCTCCAGCTTCGACGGTCTGTCAAATATCTTGCCGCATTCGGAGCAGGGGTAGCTTCTGATGGCCATGAGGCTATCAGGGTTCTTGGACGCGGAGGGACTGCAGTCTGAGTCCGAGTCGGATTTAACCTTCACCAAAAGTCCAGTAGTGCTCGAGGAACCTTTAGCGGTGCCCGAGGAACCTTCGACAGCGCCTAAGGAACCTTCAACGGCGCCTAAGGAACCTCCAGGAGTGCCGGATTTAATCTTCAACAGAATTCCAGCAGTGCTTAAGGAACGTCTGGCAATGCAGGAACGTTTAGCAATGCCTCTGGTACCAGCGCCTAAGGAACCTTCGGCAGCGCCAGAGGAACCTTTAGCAGTGCCAGAGGTGCCTTCGGCAGTGCCTGATGAACCTTCGGCAGTTCCTAAGGAACCGTCAGCAGAGCCCACGGGACCTTCAGCAGCATTGCCTAAAGAATAACACGAGTAAAGACACACATTAGTCAAAAATGTAATACCAGAATACAACTTAATATCCCATTGAAGATTTTGAAAATAATCGTTAGCTGCAGCCCTATGGCTAACATATAGACCTATGTTCAACAAAATCAATGATTTGTTCCATAATTGTTAACCCAGTGATGAAAACAGAACATAGCATCAACACCTACTTTCATCCGAAGCTTCTATTTTAAGGGCTGGTTCAGTGTCTGGACCCATGGTTCACAGCTGTAGCCTAGTTACACACACAGTGTGGATGCATGGAGGAAAGAGAAAATAAATTAGAAATATCATGACTCATTTATGGTCTTATGTGTCAAGAAGGCTTTAGTGTAGTGAGAAGGTTTTGAACGAGTAGCTGCACTGCAATAAACACTCAGAGGAAGGTCCTGTCAATGATTATCAACAAATGTCAGCACTCTGGTCATTCAGAATATTGGCATCAATAGCCAGAGACATGAAGACAAGACCATTTCGTCTGCCTATATTTATGTGCCTACTAGACAGATGCCAGTCATGGCAGGCTTGATGTGGTATCCTGGATTATTTGAAGCACTGGATTGTTTTTCTTTGCACTCTGCTTGTGTGACCATTTGCCCTGCCGTTTGTTAGCTAGGGCTCATGCTCTGATCTCACACATTAAGTCGCTCTGTCTGCTAAATGCCTAAATTGGGACATCTGAAATGTGTACTGCACAATCTAGGGACTGATGAAAAAGTCTTCCTTAAACCTAATTTCGTATTAGTGAAAAACATGATGCTTGAAAATCGCAATGCTCTCAATGCAGAGAAAGTGTCATAATCCGGGGAGGATTGAGATTCCAGTTGATTATGTATAATGTACCAATGTTTCCTATGTGGATTTAGGCGATTGTATGTGTAAAGAGCATCCAATCGTAAAGAGCGATGTGGAGGGAAATACAGATGCACTGCTATTTTTTTTAATGCCATGTTTATAAATGTATTTTTTTTTCTATTGGCTCGTTTCTTCCTCTCTGCCCCACCCACCTTCTGAAAACTGAATGATGAAGCTTGCAGTTGCACACAAAATAATTAAAAAATTCTCATCAGCCCCCATAGACCCAAATAATGTCAATAAACTGTGTGGCTGCAGGTCAGAGGAATTGAATAAAGAACAAGGGGGTTCAAGGGCTAAATGATTGATACTTAGGAAGTTAGGAACCAATTGGAGTTACCTGTGGCCCCAATACATATCCAACTGGGGGCCACCGATGAGAAGTAGGGCTTTTAGACACAAAGCTGATTCTGCAGCAATGTTAGTTACATAATATTAATTATGTAATTATGAGTCTTTATAACTGCTATGATATACAGAATAACGTGCCATGCTGCCACCCACTCTCCAAGAATCACCCAATGCTGCATAATTGGTTGTTAAAGAAATATTGTCACATCATTGTTAATATTAATAATAAACTTGATTCTTTCTCGCGTTATTTCATGCAATACTGCAACGCTAACGTAAAGTTGAGGCTAGCAAGCAGTGTTGCCAGATTTTGCGAGAGAAATAAGCACCCAGGTCTATGAAAACAAGCCCAAAGGAAGCAGGCCTCAGGAACACTTTTCAACCTATATACACACACATCAGGCTATTTGAAAATAGCAGATCTACAAGCTCGAGCTTGTAGATATTCTATTTTCCCCAAAAAATCTTGAAAAATAATGTTTTTCATTTTAAATACACAAATGGGGGTCCCTGGCACAAATATTTTCAGATCTGTGGCCAAGTTAAGTAGGCTACATGAATATGTTTGAGAACCACTGATTTAAACACCAATAGGATTCCTTTAGTTTGGGCTTGTGTTTCCTAATTTAGGAAACAAGCCCAAATAAGCAACTACACATTAGAAACAAGCCCAAAAAACGCAACCACCAACATTTACAAGCGACTATACAGAAGAATAAGCTCAAACTCGCTTATAAGAAGCCGACATGGCAACCCTGAGCGAGTTGATGATGCGGCCTATTAATTTTACTCCGATGCAACGCAACCAAAACATTTGTCCAAACAAAAGCTTGAGACCTTTGGTTTCATCACACACGGTAACACGCACACAGACACGCGCACACACACACAGGTCAAAACAAAAAAAGAACATACACACACCCACACGTATTAACACCCAGCTAACAAAGCTAACGCATTAGCTAGTTTAGCTTCAATGCTAGCATCCATCCACCAAAGGGAAATAGTTGCATTTCGCTGCTAATCCGTCGCTGCAAAGTTCTCATTCCATCATAATATGATATTATCATATCGTCACATCGTTGAACGTTACCTTACCTTATGTATGCGCCACACAAGAAGTAAAGTCGCAGAAGTAACGCTAAGGACTGTAAATAATGGGACAAATGGACTCTGCGTCACGACGATGTGAGCTCTGCTTTCTCCTTCCCGTGTTGCCAGAATTTGTGAGGCAAATAAGCCCAAAATAAGCGAGCCCTTCGCCATTTAAATTAAAGCTATTTGAAAATAGCAGATCTACAAGCTCACAACGCGTCACAGAGATTGTACATCTGCTATTTTAAAAAAAGAATCTTGACATTTTTTTGGAATATATTAGATTTTTTTAACAACACAATACACAAATCTTGTACGGTAACGGGGGTCCCTGGCATAATATATTTTCAGATGGGGGTCCGTGGACAAATACATATGAATTTGGGGTCCTTGACATGAAAATGTTTGAGAACCACTGGTTTAAACAACATAAGGAAACAAGCCTGAAATAAGCACTTTAGAAACAAGCCCAAAAACCCCCCGCAACTACCAATATTTACCATAGACTGTGATATTTACTAGCAACTTTACAGAAAAAGAAGCCCAAAGTCGCTTATAATAAGCGGACATGGCAACACTGCTCTCTGCCTCTCTCCTTCCCTTGCTTTGTGTGCAGTCTGGCAACAGTGCGCCCCACAAACACGCGCGCGCGCGCGCGCGCACACACACACACACACGCACGCACACACGCGCGCACACACACACACACACACACACACACACACACACACACACACACACACACACACACACACACACACACACAGATTGCCCCCCACCTAGCAGAGAGCAAAGTCCCAGAAATTGGGTCGAGAATCCAAAATGTGTCAAACCTATTTCTGGTTGGACTCCACCATGTGTTGCAGCAAAATAGTTGTCTCATTTGGGTCAAACTGTGTGTGTGTGTGTGTGTGTGTGTGTGTGTGTGTGTGTGTGTGTGTGTGTGTGTGTGTGTGTGTGTGTGTGTGTGTGTGTGTGTGTGTGTGTGTGCGTGCTCCCCTGGACTGGAGAGAGGCATTTAGGCCTGGCTCCCAGGCTGTCGATACATGCCTAATGCATTGTGTCAGCAGTAATAAAGATGTAATGCAGATGTCATGTCAATATACTGTGAGTGTGCATACATGTATAGGCTAAAGTTAAAAAAAACTTTGTCAGTATAATAACCAGCCAACTAATACCTGACAAATGATCAGATAGGCTAGTTCTGCATGCATTTTAATATCAAATGAGTTGCAAAAGAGTTGCAAATTAGTTGCAAAATATCACAAGACAAGCATAAAAAATGTGTATGTTATATATTTTATGTTAAAACTTTTCCTCATACGAGACAAAATGGGTTTACCGTACATTTCAAGTAAGGTCTTACTCCAATGCTCCATCCACAAGTGTGCATAAAATACAAATTGGACAATAAATATTTGAAAATTACACACAAAAATCTAATCCATGTGGAAAAATAAAAAATATCAGCGTCATGGAAAAACTGGTTCAACGCCGAGTTCAAAGGAAGTCATTCTCTCATTGATTTACTTGACTGAAATAACGAGAGAAGGAAATGCAGTTCTGGATCCCCCATACTTCCAGGGAGTGGATCTTGAAATGTCCCCTGCAGAGTGGGATGCTCTCAAATGTGTCACATCGCTCAGTGAATCCAGCCTGCAGGTCTGCTTGAAGGCAGAGAGCATGACCCCCATCGCCACCTGAGACAAGGCATACATCAAAGTCACTGTAGAGCAGTGGTGGTAAAAGTACTCATAGTTTTTACTTAAATAAAAGTATCAATACTGCAATGTAGAAATACTAGTCTGGAATAAAAAAATTACTTGAGTAAAAGTACAAAAGTATTGGCATCAAAATGTACTTAAAGTACCAAAAGTAGAAAGTACTCATTATGAAGAATGTCCCATTTCACAAGTTCCCAAATTTATAAAAAATGCTTTGAAAATAGCCGCAAGAAGAGGTACAGGGAGAGTGAATAGCTAAGGGGTGAGAAGGAGTCTGAAGAGGTGAGTCTTCCGATTACAGCGGAAAATTAGCAGTTAGTCTGCAGTTCTGACCGCAACAGGGAGTTTATTCCACTGTTTGGGAGCCAGGAGGGAGAAGAGTCTAGGGCGTATGGAGCATTGTCCAGGGTGTTTTAAGGAAGGCTGGTGCAGCAAATCTGTGTTATTTGATATTATCTGAATAAAAAACATCAACTATTCTATAGGCTCTGTGAATAACTGTGTTCTGGGTTTCCAGAAGGTGGCATTCACATTTACGGTTAATTTTCCCATAGCTTGGTTTGATTGGCTCGGCAACCGGAAACACACGACACCTTCATATGTGTTTCCGGATCAAATGGCACAAGAAACATAGTAAACACGTGCCGCCTTCTGGAAATTCAGAACTACAGTTATATGCATAAAGCCTATTCTATTCTATTGGAACAATGAATAACGTCTGCCGTTATCACGTAATATTCACTCAACTTAGGGACCAGTCGAAATTTACATAAGGGGGGGCATGGAGGAAATGTATGTGCCCTGATCTAAAATGCCATGACCCTCCCTTTGACAAAAAAAAAAATCAATGACCCTCCCCAAGTGATTACAAAAAAAAGAGTAACCCTCCCCGCCTAGAAGTGTCACGATATATTGTGTCACGATATAGCCTATCGTGGTATTAAAATGTGATGATAGGTATTGTCATGATGTCATACTGTATCGTAATATTTTTTTAATTGTTTTTTTAATACAAAAAAAACACTTTCTTTTTTTTTGCCGGTGAAAGTTAGGAGTTTTTACTGTATGATATGAAATGTAAAGCTTATCATAATCATAGTAATTATTAATCATGTCCTCCATCATATTCAAGGTATTTTGGAGAGAAATGAAACAGACTCCAGTCAGTCACTTTCAGTTTAAAGCACTGCAGAGGGGAGGTGTTGTGTGTCAGCTGATGCTCGTTGACGCTCGTTAATGTGACATGCATCTGCACTCTCAAATAGGCCTACATCTAATCTAAGATTGTATTATACTGTATCTGGTATTATAGATGTTTTTTAGCTGTTGGAAATAACTACGCTGCACTTGGTTGGTAAAGTCCAGATGACAAAAATATGAGGTTTGTGGAATTTATAGTTATGCAGTCTTATATTATATTATATTTGTTATATTAGTGTCTATCTGTCCTCTGAAACAATGGGTTTATAGTTAGTGAGAACTTCACTTCTCCATTAAGCTTGCACAAATGTATTTATTTGTGTGTACAAAGCACTTTGTAATTGTTTCTAACTTGCTTTATAACGTTATTTATAAGATGATGGCCAATGTTGATGATACATGAGAAAAGAACATTAATAATATATCATATCGATATCATGCCCAACATCATGTATCGTATTGTGAAATTCTTGACACCCCTAACCCTCCCCATCAAATACAACATGACATTTAAAACTGATATGTCCAATGTTTTGCTTTCCACATTGATTAGAACATTGCTGTAGTGTAGTCAGTCTTGTTAAATGCACAGTGTATCTGTAGTAGTGGTAGCAGAATGGATAGTGTTCTCATCTTACATGTGGGAAACCCATTGAATCCTGGTCAGATTGAAGAAAGTTGAATATTTGGTAACCAGTAGTTTAAAACTTTTGTCACTCTGCCCTTTTAATTATCAACTACAGTGACTACAACTACACTGTTGCCTACATAAAACAAATTAGGCTATCAATTATGGCCTGATGCTTCTGGTTTTACTTGTGGAGCTAGGCATCTATACACAACTGTCCATATAGATCCACATTAATCACATGCACAGAATTACTTCAAATGATTATGAATATCCAGTTATAGTAGGCCTATTTATAATGCATCTCTCCAATAACGCCTGTTGAAGTTTTGCTTAATTGTTCAACCACCATCGTTAAGACGCTGAATAGATTTGACTGGGTCGTTCACACTCGCTGTGCGTTGATGGCTTGTTAACGACCGTCATTGATTCTAAATAGACAAGGTGTTACTTGATTTGAATTCTTTGTATCCTCTGAAATGGAGAGGGGTCATTGACCACTGTTCTGCTGTACTAAAAAGGTATATAAAAAACGGACTATTTTATCAATTCAAAATTGCATGACCCTCCCTTGGATTCAAAGTAAAATTAGCTGACCCTCCCTTGGACCAAAATTAGAAAGGCATGACCCTCCCCTATTTTCCTCCATACCCCCCCTTATGTAAATTTCGACTGGTCCCTTACCAATAACAAGGCTATTGTCATTTCCTGCTATGAACATGGATGCTCTTTGTTCTTTAGGTCTCTTCGGGTCTTTGGCAGTCATGGGTTCCTCTGAGGGAGTGGTGAAAGGTATGGTCAAGTAGCTGGGGTCCTGAGGGGTCCCAGCTGGACAGGTCAGGTTGGTGGTGGTCACTGCAGCGCTGTCAACGGTAGTGTAGCTCATATTGGATGATTGGGAGCGTTCTTGTACCTGTTGAGGGGAATATCTCCTGGCCATAATGTTGACCATTGTTCGCTGATAGCGTTCCATGCTAGGACGAAGCTGAAGAACAAATTAGAGGTCTTGGTTTACATTTAATGTAATTTAACTGGGAGTCATCTAAGCTGCCTTTGCAATGTTAATATAATCATCATTGGTTCCAAATGTTGAATATAATATTAAAACATAGCATCTCAGTTTTTATCAGTGCATAATTAATGATAATGACAGTATACAAAGTTAACATAACTAGAAACCTTTAAGCTAATTAAAATTAGAGTTTGAAGTCAAGCCCTTAATAAAATGTAACACATCGCTCACCATGAAGACAAAACTCTCTCCAGTTCCAAAATACATTAGTCCTTCAGACTCTTGTTTTTTTCTTTCTCTCAAATCTGTTGACAAGAATGCCCCGCAGACCTGTGGGATACGAACAGGAGCATTTCAGTATCATATTGATTGATAATACTTATATAATAGTCATGTTTGATGTTTGCAACATCACAGAAACAAAGATACTATACATTTAACTTTACGATCACATAAGAAAATATACAAAGCCCTTCAAAGTGATCAGGGATTAAGCGCCATCATTTATTTTAGAATTGACTGGTGCACACAAAAGTACTTCAGTCTAAACTTGTAAACTTGTCACTGTTCAGGACATGGTTATCTGTAAGCATTAGAAATATATAAATGATAAGAATTTATACTGTAGAAACCTATTTTATTGAAGAGTTTCTAATGTCAACAGTCAAACCCATTTGTAATCTTACCTCCTCATCCATAGTTTTGAGAATCAAGACAACTGGTTCATGTCCTTCCATATGAGAGTAGAATCTATATGGGAGAGAAAAAAGTATATGGATCTGATCAAATTGACATACTAATAAAAGCAGCCAAATGTTCTAAAATAACTTAATCCAAACCTAAATTAAAGAAAACCAAGTTATATGTCATATGATTTGATTAAAATAAAATCCAGGTCTTTTGCAGGGTCGCTACACTTTGTTGAACATCCTTGAGAGAAAACAATTATGTTGGCAGTAATGGTCAGAATTCTCAGTATTTTCTGTTTGAAGAAGGAATGTTTTCCATTGGATGCTCTGCACATGACATGCCAAACTCCCTTAGGGCACGGTCACCGCACTTTGATTCTACCTATGAGGGCGAATTCTGCCAATGTATTTCAATGGGAATGGAGCGTTTTTTTTGCAGAAATCTGCAAATGGCAGCAAACCGCTCCATTCCCATTGAAATGCATTGGCAGAATCCGCCCTCATAGGTTCGAATCAAAGTGCGGTGTGACCGTGCCCATACCTGGGAGTTCTAGCTTTATTAGACATTACTTTACCAAAAACAGCACTTCTCATTATGAACTGGAGGTCATTTGGCTGTGAAACAACATGTTGACAGTGAAAACAGTCTCTTTTTGTTATGTCACAGAAACTGAGAGTGAGTTTTCCATTACTTGGATTATGCTGACTTGGATTTCAGATGTTACTGAACCATTAAATGGGAATCATTTAAAAAAGAAAGTAGAAGAAAATGGTAGATATGAATTATTAACAAACAGCATGCAGACAGGTGTTAGAGTGAGGATGAAGAAACGAACAAGAGTCACTTACGAGGCCAGGCTTCTCTCGTGTTCAGTCGTACTATACAGCCTAATGGGACTGAAAAGGGCAAAACGCTCTGGTATCCAGGCCCAGACGACTCTCATCTCTGTTCCTGTCACAACACTGGAGCTAAAGGTGCTAAAGTCCACCAACTGGACCGACTGCCTATAGGAACATATCACAACAGGTAGAGTTTGAGTTAATGCAAACGAACACACACAGTCTTCCAATAAAAAAAAGAGCTGCCAATGAAACATTAAAGAAAAGCTACAATGAGAATTTTGAGGACTTGAAGCGCAAAGTGCCAAAGTGAATTTCATTACAGGACAGCTTTTCATTGATTGTAATTATTTAATCAAAAACAACACATTTAAGCAATCTATACTTTTATACAGATTAGGCTACAAGGAATATTTTTTAAAAATATAAATTTTTGATGTTGTTTTTAATTAAATAATCACAATCAATGAAAAGCTCTCCTGTAAAATTCAGAAAATTTCACTCACGCCCTTTGCACTGCCAGCTCTCGATATCACATCTTAATGTTTCCAGCTTGTTTCCAGCTTTGTTGTTCACCTAGAACCCCCCCCCCCCCGCCCCTCCAACATATCAGATCAAATTCTCCTTACCTTTTGCTTTTACTTCCCCAAAAAGACCAAGGTGAACTTTCTCATATATCCTGACTAAGATCCAGTTTTGAGATTTCCCAACATGTGATAGCTCTTTGAATACTTTATTAGTCAGCAATGTAAACCGCACGAGGAACAGTCAGACATTTAGGCTAAAAGGATAACGCACTGCATTGCCTCCGCCTCTGTATTCATGTTTACCCTTCTCACTCACCTCCTCTGGTGGCTGCTGACTCCCTTTTGCATCAGTGAGTTCTTATTGGCTTTGAAAAGCCAATTTAGCTCTTTCCGGGTGGCCATCTTGGTCGTGAACGCCCGTTCAAGGAGCTTGTCGACGGTGCAGTGGCGTGCTATGTTCTGCACGAAGCTCTCCATGTCTCTCCTGAAGTCCTCCACGTCTGCCACCCGCGATGACACGGACACTTTGTAGAGGCTGAGCAATGCCAGGGCCACCCTGAGGATTGTTGCTGTTTAGTACTTTTGGTAGAATCTCATTTATCCCATTAAAATAGAACTGAGAACTATTGATTTAGAAGGCATTTGTAGAATCAGCCTCAGGTCTTAATGGGTTATCTGTTGCCATAAGAAGCCACACAATCATGGTTTGGGGTTTTATTTACATGCCAAATTACAATCTCTCTCTTTAACTCTCTCTCCCTCTCTGACTCTTTCTCTCTGACTCCCTCTTAATTTCATTCTGACTCTTTTTCTGTTCTTAATAATCTCTCTCTCTCTCTCTCTCTCTGACTCTCATGAATACACTCTCTCTCTCTCTCTCTCTCTCCCTCCCTCTCTCTCTCTCCCTCTCTCTCTCTCTCTCTCTCTCTCTCTCTCTCTCTCTCTCTCTCACACACACACACACACACACACACACACACACACACACACACACACACACACACACACACACACACACACACACACACACACACACACAAACAAACACCCCCCCGCGCGCGCACGCACGCGCACACACACACACACACACACACACACACATTTTTATTCACCAACCTATAGAGGACCTTGTATCCTTCTAAGAGGTAGACATCGAGCACTCTGATGGCGTAGGTGAACGGCAGGCTAGCAAAGATCCACATGATCCAGTCAGAGTAGAACTCAAACAGGTTCTGGTGGGAGCTGGCAATCAGCTTGCGGATGCCCCGGCAGTACTTATTAGCCACGTCTCCAAAGGTCATACAGGAGGCCCGGTAGGTGAGGAAGGTCTGGTCGATGTAGCGCTTGTTGGGGTCTTTGAAGGAGATAAGTCTGCTTACGCCGTAGAAGCACTCGGCCTCATCTTCACTGAAGTGTAGGATGAGGGCGACCAAGGGAGGGAGGATGGGGCAGAAGTTCATGTCCGGAAAGTAGTTTCCAAGGCAAAGAAGGATCTTTTTAACAGAATTTAGGCCTGCTTTATTGAGGCAGTACCTGAATACGAGAAGAGAAAACAATATTGCGGTCTGATGATATGATACAGTGTATTGAGTCATTGTGGACAGAGTGACATACATAGATTTACAGTCTTAATTGATACTCAGCGCAACCTGCAAATACTATCAGAAGGGTTTTAATGAGTGTTGTGTTTGGTCACTTTTGTTCATAAAAGTCTATAAATAAAGAAGAACTATTCAACATGGTTTCACTATGGTCAGTATGGTTCCATACACTGAGGATTTGGTATGTTAGTTACAGCTGCATATCAATCTGTCTAATTCCCCATATTGCATCATTACAATTAGACCCACACAGTCACATATAGTACCTGGGTATGTCTCCCACCTCCATGTATTCAGGGACAGGGTGAGAGCTCATCTTCTGTTCCCCAAAGAGCTTCTTGGCCACATCATAGTAAACGTCTTTTTCTGGAGAGACAGACCTAAAAGCCATGCACATGGCACTGATTCACTTTCATTTTATTTGACTCAGCACAGTATCTGGATTTATGTCAGCGTTTCCAACACTGAATTTTTTTTTTAGGAGAAATAATCAAACTGTACAATACAACATTTCAAATTTTTCAAATTTTGAATGGGATATCTTGGCTTGACCTCCGTTCCTAACCTGGAGTGGATGCCATGGATAATGTGATAGTAGGCTTTAGCCCGCAGCGTGTGGGGCATGGCCCAGAAACCTTCACGGCCCATGGTTTTCAACATTTCATGGTCGCTCTCCAGGAGCTGCTGGTATCTCTCTGCAGCCTCCGGGTCAATCTTCTCCCAGTCCACAAATTGGCCATATTTCATCCCGCAGTGGGAACTTATCTCCCAGTTGTCTGACTCGGAAATGGTCATCATGGAGACCGACTTAAGGCTGCTTCTGCTGCCTGGTGCAATACAGAATGGAAAACTTATTTCACTCTATTTTTCAGCAATGTGTAAGAGTAAGGTTAGTAAAAAAAAAAGAAGAAGTGCAGCAGGTACTGTAAGTATATGGATGAATATGTAAGACCATGTGTGGCAGGGCTTAGCACCTGTTCAACGTGTGTGTGTGTGTGTGTGTGTGTGTGTGTGTGTGTGTGTGTGTGTGTGTGTGTGTGTGTGTGTGTGTGTGTGTGTGTGTGTGTGTGTGTGTGTATTTTGCATGGATACTATCCCCTTTCCCACACATAAGTAAAAATAATTAGAACATTTTAACCAGCAGATGTTATGTCACTGTTATTTTAATACCATGAAGATCTCTGGAGGATGTGTGCTTGTTGGCTTTAGATTTGGAAGACTTCATTGAAGACTTAACAAATCCCCTGTCTTTCTTGGTGTCTTCGGTGGTCATTGTTCCCAAAGCACTGGACCTGGGTATGTTTCCCTCAGCAGGGCTGGAGTGGCACTCTACCGTCTCATAACTGTAGAAGGACCTGTGGAGCAGCATTCATTCATACAGTAAATGTCTGTATACCTATAGTTCTGATTCCTGTAACCAAGGTAAGGCAAGGCAAGTTTACATGTCACACAAAGGTGGGAGAACCCCTATGTGTATGTCCCCTATGTGTATGTCCTTGTTGATGTAGTAAGTTGATTGTTATGTTTGTTGACATGTTCTATTTATTGTTATGTTTGTGTGTTGTGCTTGAGGACCCCCTCGAAAACGAGATGATGCATTTCAAGGGGCTTATCCTCTACAGTAACTGCAATTTCTAAATAAATTAAATGAAATTCAAAGTGCTTTACATAAGGCATACAAATTAATTTAAAGACATCTGAGAAAAGCATGTAAATAGAAATAAACAATATAAGTAATATAGAAGTAAAAAGAGGCACAAATGTCAATGGTCAAAGTGCAGTAATTATTGTACTTATTCTCACACTAATCTCACACAGATTTGATGGATAGATATAATTACCATCAGCTTTAATCAATTTCTTGAAGGTTTTTAGACAAAATGTGTCGCCAGTGCCTTACCCATTATCCCTAAACGTCTTTGCCATTTTTTTAAACTATTTTTAAAAACATTTTCAAATAGTTCAAATAGCCAATCTACAAGCTCGCAACGTGTCGATGTAGATTGGCTAGTTGAACTATTTGAAAATGTTTGTTTTTTTTAATAGTAAAAAATGGCAAAGACATTTAGGGATAATGGGTAAGGCACAGGAGAAAATAGGACCAGTGATCAATTAAATAAGTGGGGAGCATGAGTTGAAAGTGAATATACGCACCTGGAGCGAGGCCTGCGGCCGGTCTCCTCTGTCTGGGTCTGCAGGCCATGTTTCTTAGCATCCTCAGGGGTGTAAAGGGAAAGAGATCTTTGTCTGCTTCTACCTCCCGTTACAGAGCTCACGTCTGGACGAGTGGCTATGTCCATCGTGTCTAAATTAGTGGTCCCACGGTTGGTGAACTCTGGAGTTCTTGAAATTTCAATCATGGCAGCTGGTATTCTTAAGGAAACAAGAAGGAATACATTATACAAGCCCACTACCTATGGTGGTATACTGTATTTACATTACATACGTCCTCAGTAGGAGGGTTTTATATGAGACATGTGGGATGTGGCCATGTGAGTGAAGCATGGTGGTACTGGATGTTTGTGTGGTGTTTTTATCTGCTGCGAGTGGAAAATTCCACTTATTGTCCTGTCACCTACTGTGGCGACATTATGTCTGTCTCTCTGAGTATGGTAACCTGTATCTCTAACTCAAACTCGAGCTCGCTCATCTTATTAGTCACAAGTGTACGGCAATTGTGTGAAATTATTTTGTGACCTTTATTTTGCAACCTCGGTTGCATTGTTAAATAAAAAATAATAATAAGAGTTAAGAATGTGCTTGAAAGTATATTGTAAGGGCAAGCACAAGAATGGTGCTGAGGTATTTACTGTACGTATTCAAATATACAGTAGGTGCAAATAATAATAATAATAATAATCCAGAGGGATATTTGTCTTCACAGTCTGTTCATATAGCACAAAACAACATATCACACGACACAACACCAAGACAATACATGAGGTCTCCACTACACACAGAAAACCAGTGGTGGAAAAAGTACAACATTTTCGAATTTTGATAATAGCAGATCTACAAGCTCACAATGATTCGCATTGCGGCGCATTGTGAGCTTGTAGATCGTCTATTTTCAAAATTCTAAAACAAACCTTTTCCCACTTCAAGGTTCTGTATCTTCACTGGAAGTAGAGATACAGGGGAGGGGAGGATCAGTGTCATTTGTTATTGTAAGTGCTATAAGCGGCTAATGGCCATATTGTTCATAGCAGAAAGTGTGGGACGTCCGATTATCTTGGAAGCAATACGGGTAATACTGAAAAGCTTTGTTGGGCATGGACAATATAGTGGAAAAAAACATGGGGAACAATACAACAGAACAGGTTGAATAATGCTTTTGTACAGTAATAACAGATGAGGGGCAACAAGATGAGGGGCAACAGATAATGATCTTAACGTACAGATTACATGAAGTCTTTGCTGAAAACGTTATGGATAGATGTAATGTGCTGATCAAACCTAAGTCTATTAAGTTAGTCCAAGATATGTGAAACTGTCAACCTGTTCTACTGTTTTACCATGAATGAGGAGTGGGTTCAGTCCGGGGTTGTTTCAATGATAATAATATTGCATGTTTTATTGTGCTTATTATCAAATACAAAAAAATTATGAGGATGTATGTACAGTCAAGTATACATTCATATGCCTGCAGATAAGTGGTGGGTGGACAATTGCGCATGGAGAAACAAGAAAAAACAGAATGGGGTCCAAAAGTGCAGCAAGTATACTATATACGAATGAATGAATTTTTATTTTTTTCTTGTCATAAGACCAATCCCTTATGGGATCATAAGACACCAAAAACATAAATAAACTAGAAAAAGTGCTCCTCGGAGCACAGGTCTCCGCCAGGTTAGGTAGGTTATTGTGGCCTCCTGGTGGCGCTATAATAGGCCAATGTGAAAAGGGTGCCATTTATTCTTAGGCCTTTCATGGCAATCAGACCTTGCATTCATGATTTGAGGCATTTTGTTCCAAAAATGTGTTTTGCTAAATTAGACCTGCTGGTGGCGCTATAACAGGCCAAAGTGAAAAGGCTGGCATTTCTTCCTCAGCCTTGTGGGAATTTGCGTGTGAAATTGCACGGAAAGCGCAAGCTGCGTTCATGATTTGAGGCATTTTGTTCAAAACGGACCAATCCTGCAAATTTTGGAAGCCAACCTTAGCCAATGAGGATGGAATATGGACAATCGGACAGATCCGTGTTGATCACATGACTATAGAGATACTGTGTACCGATTTGCATGACGTTTGGATAAAATCTGTAGGAGTAAAAGGGTTTTGCACAAATCGGCCTCCTGGTGGCGCTATAACAGGCCCATGTGAAAAATTTGGGGCAGAGGTTCTGAATTGGCATCCAGGGAGTGTGTGTGCACAGTTTCACAGCAACCGGGCCAACGGTGCCTGAGATTAGCTGTTCACAGACAGATGGACGGACGGACACACAAACGGACACACAAACGGACGGACGGACAGGGGGTAAAACATACTCTCTCGCCATGCCTTTCGGCCTGGCGGAGACAACAATACATTCACTTCCTGGAAAACTGCACAAGTAAAAAAATATTTGGTAAACACCCAAAAACTAAAAATGAAATAACATAAATATTTACCACATATATGTTCTCTGTGCGAATACCCTATGTTAAAAAATAAAAATAAAATACATATATATATATATATATATATATATATATATATATATATATATATATATATATATATTCATCATTGATTAGAAGTAACTAAATAAATATAATATCATGGTCAGTCTCAGTATAAAGCATGTTGATCTGTGAGAAATCTCGTCCAGACGGTGCCTCTCTGAAATGACCTCATGCATACAATCTAAATGCCAGATTAGCATCTGTTCCACGAATTCTACCAAAGGTTATTATTCCAAACAACAGATACATGTTTTCATCCAAACACAGACACTGTTTGGTTATGAAACAGCAAACCTCAACGAGTTACACAGTATGTGGGCTCTCATACCGTGATTGCTGTCAGAAAAAGGTTTATACAAAGAAATTAATCACAGATAATCTTAGTATTGTTAAGGTTTGGAGAAACCTCTCCTATATCTACAAATGCATCTTTTTTGTGTCTATGACATGTTTCATACAGTACATGCTTTTCATACAATTTCTTAACCCATTAAAACCAGGAAAGCATCTGTCATTTAATACTATGACTATTCAAAAATAGCAGAATCACCTGACAGGGGGGAGTTAAAGCTAAAAAATCTTTACTAAAATCTTTGCTTCTGGGGGGTACCTGGAACATAATATTTTGATATGCGGTCGGCGGCCAAATACATACGTTTTTGGGTCTTTGACATGAAAATGTTTTGAGAACCACTGATATAGCAATATTTTTTCATAAAACTGTTTTTAGAAGAACTTGGATTTAGAAGATATTTGTAGAATCGGCCTCAGGTCTTAATAGGTTAAAATAATTTCTAAATACCTTGCCTCCTTGTTGAGGAAGAACATTGTATCAACAAATCTGTTATCAATTATTCTAATAGCTAATCAGCTCCTATAATAATTTACCTTGAGGATCAACACCCACAAAGGATGAAATATGACTCTTATATTAGGTATCTGCAATTTGTAACTGTTCCCTGTAAAAGGTCTAAGCTTATCACCAGAAATGACCCCCCCCACCCCCCAACTGTTTACGGTGAATATTTTCCTTTTTTATTAGTACTAGTTTAGATGACGTTTTGCATATTATTGTATATTATTGTTTGTCTTTAAATGTCCAGATGAATTGAATACACAGGACCACAATGGAAATAAGCCCTTAGGGCTTTTTGTGTTATCCTTTTAGTGCATATAAATTCGTACCACGAATTTGAAAACTGTTAACTTAAACTTAAAGTATTCAATCAATCAATCAAAACTCTCTGGTATAATATAATATAATATAATATAATATAATATAATATAATATAATATAATATAATATAATATAATATAATATAATATAATATAATATAATATAATATAATGTAATATAATATAATATAATATAATATAATATTATATAATATTATATAATATAATATTATATAATATTATATAATATTATATAAAGGCTTACAGTATGTATAGTATAGTATGTATTCTATAATGGCATAAATAAAGAAGAGGATATAGTCATGCATTATTAGTGTGATCAGTAGCCTATAGGCCTACTTTACACTGACCTCAAACAGAGTTTAACTTTTTTGTTTCCCCTGTATAACAACAACAACAAGTACTATTGATTATGGCACACAGAAAGTCAGGCGCCATAACAGCAAAATTAGTCCAATAAAGGTTATTTAAATAGCCTGCATTTACTTTAATACATTTTTAATTTTTTAAGTCTCTTAAGTCGTTATTGTATCAGTGGTGTAAAGTAACTACATTTACTCAAATATTATTTGAGGTATTTTTACTTTCCAATTTTCTGTACTTTTACTTCTACTCCACTACTCAGAGACCAATATTATACTTTTACTCCACTACAATTATTTGAAAACTTTATTACTAGTTACTTTGTAGATTTTGATTATTATTACAAAACATACAGAACCCCTTCAGCCCATTTACATTTCGGCCATTTCATTTGAAAATAGCCGATCTACAAGCTCACAATATGTCGCATTGCGATGCATTGTGAGCTTGTAGATCGGCTATTTTCAAATGATTGTTTATACATTTTTACATTTGAAAACTTGTGAAATGGGACATTCTTCATAATAGGTACTTCTTTTTTTATACCAATACTTTTTAAATACTTTTACTCAAGTATATTTGGAATTCTGGATTTTTGCTTGTAACAGTATTCCTACTTTTATAGATTTTTTTTAATAAGTAAAAAAAGTGAGTTTTGATTGATTGATTGAATATTTTATTAGGCAAAAAATGTAAAACAGCACAGTTACATTTAAAATACTTTGTCTAACAATTCATAGGCATATATAGTGGCACCACAGTTCACCACAGTGGCATATACAGTTTCCACCACTGTATTGTATGCATATTATACTAGTATATAATATATAATATATATACCACATATGATATATTATAATAGTTTGTGTGTGAAGTGAACAGTGTCAGTGAACCGCTCCGCAAAAAAACAACAACAAAAGGATCCTTCCAGCGCACCGTACTGACGTCACACCAAAACAAGAAGCAGACTGCTCCCAATTACAATAGGGTTTTGTTGCCTTTGAATATTATTATTATTATATCACTTACTTCTGATCAAAATGTCTCAAGATCTGTGGTAAGTAACTACTTTGAGGGCTATAATAAATGAGTTAAACGTTATGTTTGATTTGAACTGAGTGTAATTTTAATCCCTTCCTGCTTCTGGGTTGCTAACATGCTACTATTAGCACTGGCTCTTGTAAAGCATACAACACTAGTATAACGCTGTGTGCATTTGTCCTTCTTTTAGTTATGTTTGTAATCAAATGTATATGATATGATATGATATCAGAAGTCATTGTTCTGGGGTTAGCGTGAGAAAAATGTCTTGCTAGAATTGTTGTCACAATTCTGGATTATATTAGGTCTTGGATTAAGACTATCAAATATTATGTATTTTATCGAGTCTGACTTTTACTTTCGTATATATATATATGCCAAAATCGATGTAATACATCTATGTATGATAACCTTGATCCAAGGCTACCAATATAGCAAACTTATCCACAAGTTTCCTCCCAGGGCATAGTGGGCATCACTTCCTGTTTATTTGATCAGGTATCAGGGATCCAATCGACAGGAAGTTATGCCCTAGGAAACTTGTGGATAGAATTTTGAAAGGCATAGCTAATATGTATTAATGTTTCCTAAGAACAAGTGGCTGAATGTAAAATATCCCTGATGAAATTAACCATAATGACTAGCTGTAGTGTTCTAGGTCAGTGGTTCTCAAAGTGGGGTCTGGGGAACCCCAGGGGTCCTTGAGTCGGTTCCAGGGGGTACCCAGCAAAATTGGTCAATAGCATCAAAATCAGGTTAACCAGTTTAACCCTTTTATACATCAGCTATTTTAAAATTGCCGATCTATAAGCTCACAACGCACTGTGATGCGACTTGTAGATCTGCTTTTTTTTTAAAGTGTTGAGAACATTTTAACAAAATAAATCTTGTATGAGGGTCCTTGGCATAAATTATTTTCAGATGGGGTTCCGCGGCCAAAGACATACTAATTTAGGGGTCCTTGACAGGAAAAAGTTTGAGAACCACTGCTCTAGGTGATAAGTATTTGTCCTGCATGGCTAGATATGAAATCTTTATTGCATAAATTATTCCATAGGTTACAAAATTATGATGCCACATGTCGGCTGGCCCAAGAAGTGGCAGAAAATATCCATGAACGAAACAGGCAACAAAGAACTGGGGGAAACCCTGCAAAAGTGAGTAAATTAGTAATTACCACATACTTACAGCTACAAACACGATACACCTACAAGTGAAATAAGGTTGCTTGTTACTAATTTCTTCCCTTTCCAGATCAACATGACCCTACGGGCGTCTCTACAGAAGCTGAAGCAGAATATTGCTCAGCTCAGAGAGAGTTTGCTGCGAGCTTCGTCCTCTCGGCGCATGTATCCTTACTTACTCTCATCACATCAGTAGTTGTGGAAGTCACGAGACTGAGATTTCAGTGCATACACACAGGTTTCACTTCACATTTTTGGTTTGCAGTGACAATTCTATTCCCATAGAGGGCGTGAGAGTACTTCGTAAAGGATCCATCTTTCATAGTTCAGTAAGAATATCTGCATGAAGCTGGGAGAAGGTACTTAGTCAGACACAGACTATGGAAACATCCCATGACAATATAATAATGACCAAACCCCAGATTGAAGCTGCTCCCTGAAACGAAATCCGCTTTCTAGCCTCCTTAGTGTCAGTGACCCTTGAGTATTAATGGATCACATTCAGAAGACTTGAACCCGGTCTGATGTCTATAGGCAGTGTCATCCCGAAGGTGGTTTAATTGTGTTGACCTTTTGACCCGTGTATTGACCTTAACGTGACCTTCTCAGAATGCAGTCAGAGGCCGACAGGAGACAGAACTTGGTGGATGACCTGGTCACCAGGGAGAAGCAGCTTAACGCTACCTTCAGGGGTGACAACACCGCAGAGGCTGAGCCTTCCAGGTATCCCCTCTTATACTTTATTACAAATCAAATGTAGGAGATGAACCAATGCTCTTATCTAGAGCATTGGTTCTCAAAGTGGGGTCCGGGGACCCCCAGGGGTCCTTTGACAGATATACAAGCTCTCAGCGTGTCACTTCTTAACAAACTTATTTTTGAATATTATTTAAAAAATATTGGACATTTTTGCATGCATTTGAATTTGTTTAACACAAATCTTCTCTTCTGGGGTTCCCTGGCACAAAACATTTTCAGATGGAGGTCCGCAGCCAAATACAATGAATTTGAGGGTCCTTGACTTGAAAAAGTTTGAGTACCACTACCATTTTAAAAAGCCGGTAATCCATGGTAAACTGCAACCAGCTCTCTAGTTTGCTCATGGAGGTTTTGGACAGAACGACTGTCCTACTAGACTGATTGACAGTGGCTTAATACTATCTGCGTGATCGCTGCTAATGAGGTCAATAATTGATTAGTTTTAGTCGTTTTTGAAGACACACTACAGAAAATCAAGCCCACTACAACTGATAAATAACTACATTTGATGCCAGTGTGTCCTCGCATTCAGACTGTTGGGAATGGGGACAATGTCACTTTACCACATAATTCTGAGTCATACTAGTGTGTGTGTGTGTGTGTGTGTGTGTGTGTGTGTGTGTGTGTGTGTGTGTGTGTGTGTGCAGTAAAACAAAGAGGAAAAAAAATACACACACACAAATGACTATATACATTTTGTTGAAGACAGTGAGTTAGCCCATCCTGAATCAAGGACTGTCATTGTAGGGCGGTGTCAGTAAAGTTGAATTAAGCATACTTTCTAGATCATAACGGTGATGCTCACAGACAAACGGAGGCCCCAAGACCCCCACCTTTCATATGTGATCTCTTCTGAAGACTTCTTTTTTGTTGATATCTGGCGCCAGTTGTCCAATTAAAATAATGAGACTTCACTCTCTCGACTCCGTCCCAGACTAGATGGGGTCGTACACTTTTTTGGGTCTCCTTTGAGGATAAGTCACCGGTCACTAACTTTGTGTGCAAAAGCTTGTGGACATCCGGGTGTGACCCATGCACCTTGACCTCCACCATCCAGTTGGAAGGAAGCCTGTCTTCTCTGCTATTTTTTGTAAGGCATCTCGCCTCGCACCGACGATCACACATTTGGCACCTTCTGCGTTTCACACACACACACACACACACACACACACACACACACACACACACACACACACACACACACACACACACACACACACTGAGCTTGATTAACCCATTAAGACCGAGAAAGCATCTGTGCTGCGCTATGAACTTGTAGATCTGCCATTTTTGAAAAACAGTTTCTTTTTGCAAATATTTGAATATATATTTTTTAAACATTTGTCAAATATTTTGTTCCAGGGACCCCCCAGAAGCAAAGATTTGAGTTACAAATGTTGGAAAAATATATATTCAAAGATTTACACACATTTTCATGATTTTCATCTGATATGAGCTTGTATATCTGCTATTTTTGAATAGCCCAAAGAAATCTCAAAATGACACGGATGCGTTCCCGGTCATATTGGATTAAAGCGGGTTGATAAGTCTAAGTTTACAGTTGATCACTCTCCACTGCGCTTTGGTCGTTGCTACATGTGCGGTGTCTAAACCGAAGCGCTGGATGCCACCACGTATATCCTCCTCATTCAAAAGATCCTTTATCGAGATGACAGCGCGGTATAAAAACATAGGAAACTGGTAGTCATTACCTAGCGCAGGGCCTGACCTTATCAGCCCTAAGTGATATGTATTTGGACAGGATGAGGAAACGGTGTTACATTGTTGGACTGACTTCCCTCCGGATATCCATCTGCCCTTTTTTATGAATGAAATCATTCTGGTGCGGTGACGATGCCATTTAGTCTCAACTCATTGACTGCCCGGAGTAAATAAATAAATCAGGCCTTGCCATCGTTTTTGAGCGTTTTTACTAACCTTTCAAGAGCCACATAATATTTCGCTCCAGGACGATCGACATTCGCAAAAGATGGAGCCGTGTCTCTGCTTCCATCGGGGGGGGGGGGGGGAAGCGTGTCACCGCGACCCTCCGTTCTTTAGTTATTGGCTGTTGAATATACAGTAGCTTGTTCTTGCCAAAAACGCAGAAAAAAACAAAAAAGCAGAGATTTTTTTTTTACTTTAACATTAGATCGGGCGGGACTGGGTTTGTTGTGATCACGTTATTTCCGAGTCTACTCTTCTCCGGAAGTCATAGGTGATCCCTATGAAAACCTTAGTTTTTTATAGTATAGTTTGTATACAGTATGGCCATGTCTTTTGCAATGCAGAGTGATAAAATGAATCACTGATTCATCAGATTTGACAAAAAGATTTTTGATTATGTTCATTCTTTTTGTTGTCTTTTACAGTCTGCTGTCTACTTGGTGCTTTATACCACTTTTTAGTCTTTCATACCTCTTAATGAATTAATTAGCTGTAACTTGTTAAATGTGTCGTCATACACATTACCGTATATTCTGTTCATCCAGAGAAACGTAAATTAGAGATGTACCGATACCATTTTATCCTTCCCGATACCGATTCCCATAACCCATACCTTGTATATCGGCTGATACCACCAAGATTTATTTTTGGGCTTTTATGCCTTTATTTGATAGGTCAGTAGACCGACAGGACATGGGGAGAGAGAGATGGGGAGTGACATGCAGCAAAGGTCATCGGGATTGGAACCCGCAACATAGATTTTTTTTAAACAACATTTTTAACTCAAATATTTGCTTCTGGAGGTCCCTGGAACAAAATATTTTACAAATGTTCGCTTTAAAAAATATATATTCAAAGATCTTAACGATTTTTCAAAAATAGCAGATCTACAAGCTCATAGCGCTATGAGCTTATAAAGTATAAAATAATGGTTAAAGTGGTTCAAATCTAAAATGACTTTCCCTGTCTTAATGGGTTTATATTCTTGACACAAAGCATCTCCTTTTTCAAACCGAGAAAAAATAATTTGACATGTTGCCTATAGATTTGAAGGCTATACTCAGTGCTGCCACCCTTTGGTCATCTCACCTCTCCTCCACTATACCCCATCATCATCCACTTTGTCGTTTATATATTTGATTGCCCCGGTAATAATTAGTTAACCTCTCCTGTCCAAATACGTTGGTCAGAGGGCCTTGTTGGTGTTCAGGTGCAGATGGGTTTTTGTCGGGCGTCCCACAGATGTGGCTGACTGATTCTGGCGCTCCCCTACCGGCTGGTTAATTGGATCAGCTTTAATCTTCACACAGTGGGCGCCGGGCATTGAAGGAAGTGGAGGGCTGCCATGCAGTCAGATAGTTACCAAACATGTCAAAGCGATTAGGCTTGAATGATTTAATTCACCTGCTTCTCTCTTACAGCAGGAGTTTAGGTTAGTTTAGTTTATTTCGATCCACATCAACAGTATCACAAAACATAACACACTGTAATCCAATATTTCTTTCTGGTTGATCGAAAAGGTTATAGGCTGAAGCTCAAAGCTTATTTATGCCTTTATTAAAAGGGCCAATATGTGTTGTTTTTTCCTTATTACTGGGGGAGAGTGCAATCATCCAATCCACCAAGCAACTCAAAACAAGGGTGAATACCAACAGGACAATATTGCAGGGGATTTTTGCAAATTCTTTTGGGGGCGCTACTCACACGTTTAGCTTTGTTTTTCATTCCACGAATGCCCGATCCTTACAAGCTGTACCTCATTGTAAAGGTGACTAATCAACTAGAAAAATGATACAAAACACAATAGAAATTGGTATTATTAACTCATTGAGTGCCATTCACGTGTTTCATGGGTTTTACCGCTATGGTGCAATGTGCCAATCACGTGTTTCACGGATTTTTGAAAAAAAATAGTAAGAAAAGCAAAGCATCAACCCCAATGCTGTCTCAGTCCAATGGTGGAAAAAGTACTCAAATGTTTTACTTTAGTAAAATTATCATCAATACTGCAATGTAGAAGTACTCTGACTGTTACAAGTAAAGTCTGGCATAAAAAATGTACTTGAATAAAAGTACAAAAGTATTGGTATCAAAATGTACTTAAAGTACCATAAGTAAAAGTACTAAAATGTTTGAAAATAGCAGATCTACAAGCTCACAACGTGTTGTGAGCTTGCAGATCGGCTATTTTCAAATAGCCTAGGTATAAAATGGGGCTAAAGTGGTTAATGTATGTTTTATAATGTAATAATTAATATCTGCGTAACTAGTAACTAAAGTTTTCAAATAATTGTAGTGGAGTAAAAAGTTTGTATTTGCCTCTGAGACGTAGCAGAGTAGAAGTAAAAGTATAGATAATCGGAAATACTCCAGTAAAGTAAAAAGCACCTGAAAATTGTACTTAAGTACATTACTCGAGTAAACGTACTTAGTTACTTTACACCACTGTCTCTCAGTCTAATCATCTCCTGAGTCATGCATGCATGGGGCCTACAGTTACAGTACATGTGGTTGCCGGTCCACTCCTCCTCCTGGGCTTGACCAGCAGACGACTCGCTCTTGACAGACACGGTTTAATCCTTCCTCACACAGAGACCTCGAGCCCCTCACCGCAAGACAGCCCCCGAGGTCTGAGACACAGCTTTAAGCCATTACCAGAAGAATAGCTCTAAAACCACACAGCAGTGTTAAGCACAACACAACATGGAGTACTCTGGTCTGTCGCTATGTCGGAGCAAAAGAAACCCCATCGCAACCTATGGGCCTGTGCCAGATTAACAAACATGCGCCCTTTTACATGACGAGTTAGCTAACCTGCCAAAAAGTATCTAATTTCTCATTACTAGATCTTAAAAGTTAAGCCAAAACAAGCAAATAAATGATTCTTCTGATCTGGAGAGTTTTTGAAATGTTATTTGTTGTCGTAAATGTTTAAACAGCTTACAGCATAGGATGGTTGCACATGAACATGAGTGGTACAGATGTGATGGCTGCAGGGTGCCCCACACACACACACACACACACACACACACACACACACACACACACACACACACACACACACACACGGTTTGGTATCCCAAACCAGGCATACTGACTGTTTATGTGTGCAGTCACAAGTCACTGGTGCATAATGAACGTTTCAGACCAGTATGGTGGAACGGTGAGTGACACATGAAGCAGTTCTTGCCACTTTTTAACCCATTAAGACCTGAGGCCGATTCTACAAACGCCTTCTCAATCGGTAGTTTTTCGGTAACTTTTTTCGTGCCAAGAACGCCCCAAATTGATGTGTGTTATTTGGCCGCGGACCCCTATCTGAAAAGAAATTTGTGCCAGGGACCCCCAGAACATGAAATTTGTGTTAAAAAATTCTAAATGGGCCTGGACGGTTGGCGTAACAGAATGTCGCGGTTCGACTCCCGATCCCGACGACCTTTGCTGCGTGTGACCCCCGACCTCTCTCCCCATTTGCTGTCAGTCTACTGTTCCTATCAATAAAGGCAGAAAAAGCCCCCAAAAATATCTCTTAAAAATATATATATATATTCAAAATGTTTTTTCAAAAATAGCGGATGTGCAAGCTTGCAGCGCGGCACGAAGTGACGCGCTGCGAGCTTGTATATCTGCTATTTTCCGGTTTTAATTAGTTAACTTCATATACCGGTTTGCACTTTGATTCCATTACTGTGTGTTGGCAGGAAGTGGATTTGCTCTGATTGGAAACCGAACCATTACAGTATCCAGAACAAAATCTTCTTTTGCGTTTAATGATTTTCCAAAAATGTTGATTGTTGAATGATGATCTCCAGTGAAAGCTTTGGAGCAGAGCAAACCTCTCACTGATCATCACAACACTTCACACACAGGTCAACATTGATGGCAGGAGCGAGTGGAAGCGGGACATCCAATCCCTGGCTGATTAATGAGCCAGAGGAGACCAGAGGGCTGAGCTTCGGCCAAATCAAACAGCAACAACAACAGATCATCGAAGGTTAGTACACGACTACACGTGACCAAATAATAGAATAGATTATTTCCATTAAGACCGGGAACGCATCTGTGTCATTTTAAGATTTATTTGGCTATTCAAAAATAGCAGATCTACAAGCTCATAGCTATGAGCTTGTAGATCTGCAATTCTTTTTTTAATAGTGATTTTTTGTTTTGTTATTTGGCCGATTCTACAAATGTTGTCTAAATCCTAACAGTTTTCAGCTCATAGTGCGGCACTCGGTGCCACGCTATGAGCTTGTATATCTGCTATTATTTGAATAGCCAAAGAAGTCTTAAAATGACACGGATGCATGTTGGTGGCTCAGTCAGTTTTAAGCCTAATTTATAATGAATTAAAAATAATGTTTTTTTTACTGAAATCACTTTCTGGAGCGACACCGTTATGTGCAACAAATCACAAGTTAGGCTTAAAGGCTTAAATGTCATCATCCCTCCTCTCTGCTATCACTCTCCTATCGTTACTAGCTTCAATCGTTGCTCTTTTGCTCATGCACTCAAAGCAAATGAAAGCTTGAATCCCCTGCGTTAGATTTAGCTACTTCAAATAGGTATTTCATGCATCCCTAGCCATAATAACTCTACTATGTGTGGCAACTTTACATGCACTGCATTCATCTGCATCAGTACCATTAAAGGGATAGTTCACCCCAAAAATTACTTACGTTTTATCAATTACACACCCCATGAAGCATTGAATTCATGGATATTTTTTAGTTTTTGTCACATTCCTAAGCCAATAATTTGATGACCGGCGGAAAGATGCTAATGTTTCCGGTAGGAGACTCAAAGGAGTCTCTTTGAGTCTCCTACCGGAAATGCACCCGGTCATCAAATTATTGGCTTAAGAATGCGTAAAAAAAAATCTCTATGAATTCAAGGCTTCATGGGGTGTGTAATTGATAGAACATAAGTAATTTTTTGGGTGAACTATTCCTTTAATTTAGGTCTTCCTCAGTCAGTGCTATATAATGCATTTGAAAAATTGCAGAAAGCACATGACTTACGAGGAGGTTGTATTGACTGTAATGATCCACACACACTAGCACACTAAGGCAAGGTGAACATTGTAATTCACGTCTAGCAGATATAAGCCTTCCCCTGCTTTTCCCTGTTTCCTGAATGACTCCCACGTGGCTTGAACACCCAGTTCTCCAGTTCACCTGACTCCACATGACACTCCATCCTCCATGTCTCCATTACGGGTCTCTGGCTATTGTCAGTCTGGTATGGGAGATCCCTGTTAAGACAGTGAAACCAAACCACATGGAGGCTTCAGGTCCCCACTGGGAGTTCTGGTGGAGCTGGCTAATGGTGGAGTGCATGAACCTGCGGTCGTACCAAGATTCCTGTGGTAGTATGTGTGTCAAGCACGCAGACCTACAGATTCTTCTCTTCTCTTCTCTTCTCTTCTCTTCTCTTCTCTTCTCTTCTCTTCTCTCATTTTCTTTTTTTCCCCTATCATCTGTTTTGGTTGTTAACCCATTAAGACCGGGAACGCATCTGTGTCATTTTAGATTTCTTTGGCTATTAAAAAATAGCAGATATACAAGCTCATAGCACGGCACTCGGTGCCGCGCTATGAGCTTGTAGATCTGATATTTTTAGAAAAATCATGAAAATGTGTGCAAATCTTTAGTGTATATATATATTTCTTAAAGAGAATTATTTTTACTCAAATATTTGCTTCTGGGGATTCTACAAATGTCTTCTAAATCCTAACAGTTTTTTTTTTAAACTTATGTTGTTGTAATCAGTGGTTCTCAAACTGTTTCATGTCAAGGACCCCCAAAATGATATGTATTTGGCTGCGGACCCCCATCTCAAAATATGTTGTTCCAGGGACCCCCAGAAGCAAAGATTTGAGTTAAAAATGTTCGCTTTAAAATAATATATATATATTCAAAGATTTTCACAAATTTTCGAGATTTTTCAAAAAATAGTAGATCTACAAGCTCAAATGAGCTTGTAGATCTGCTATTTTTGAATAGCCCAAAGTATAAAATAATGGTTTTAATGTGGTTACACAGATGCGTTTCCCGGTTTTAACGGGTTAAAATATTTCTCACTGTGTTCAGCTGTGTTCCTCTCCACGTTGGCCAAGTGCAAGTTGTAATAACAGGAGTCAGGCTGAGTGGGGTAAAGTACTGAATGACTCACATGTGGCACAGCATACACACACACACACACGTTGCACTGGACCCCAATAGCCTGTCATTCCTGCTGCCCAAATGGTTGCCCCGTGAAATCACAGAGTGCAGTAAATTGCTCCCCGAGTCATTAAAAACGGAATTGCCGCATTTCTTTATTGTTTTTCCTACCCCCACTCACTGCAGGATTTGAAATGCATTCTTGAGCACATGCAGTATGGTGATGATCGCCATTCATTTTTAGCTGTTTCTTCTCGTGTTAATCTTCTCTGACTTTCACCCTCTCTCACTGACTCTCTCTCCGCTTCACCACTTCACCCTCTAACACATTTAGACTGGGAAATAATCAATGTCATTTTTGGCTAATTTCTTTAGCTATTAAAAAATA
This sequence comes from Gymnoscopelus braueri, assembly GCF_963280865.1. Taxonomy (NCBI): domain Eukaryota; kingdom Metazoa; phylum Chordata; class Actinopteri; order Myctophiformes; family Myctophidae; genus Gymnoscopelus; species Gymnoscopelus braueri. The sequence goes on along the minus strand of NC_137604.1, from coordinate 50,610,952 downwards.
GCAGATATAAAGAAATCTAAAATGACATATGTGTTCCCGGATTGAATGGGTTAATATCCAGATGAATGGTAGCAATTTATCCTATATGTTTTATTTTTCCAGTCCAGGACGCTGGTTTGGATGCACTGGCGGTGGTCATCAGCCGACAGAAGATGATGGGCCAGGAGATTGGCAACGAGCTGGAGGAGCAGAATGGTAAAGTTGTGTGTCTGTCTATGTATGGGGGTGTATATGGACTAGTTCATAAAAATTCCAGACACTATGTGAAATCAATCAGACATACTGGTAATGGAACGATTCAGTCATCCTCAGGCATCTTAACTTGTTAAACAGCACCTTCACAGCTACCCCCACAACACCCACACGCACACGCACACACACACACACACACACACACACACACACACACACACACACACACACACACACACACACACACACACACACACACACACACACACACACACACACACACACACACACACACACACACACACACACACACACACACGCACACACAACTACAAGCGACCATGTTCATGGTAGATGACCTCATTGTGAGGTTGCATCCATGTCTAAGCTAGCTATCCTTAGTTCCTCAGCTGAACTGTGTTGGAATCCATGTCCTACTTCTTGCAGTGGGAAAATGAGCCTCTCTGTAATGCTGCGTAGGGGGATTTTTATTATAGCCCTCTTGTCCTGGAATCAGATCTGCTCTGAGCTAATGGTGCTTTTGGAGATATATATGACCAAAAAATGTTACCCACCATCAGCCTATAAATAACTCCCATCATCACGGGCAGAGCAGGCTGGGTAAAGGAGGGTATGCAAAGAGCGTCCAGACTGTGTTTCTCCTCAGACAGGTGGCACCCGAGCCAGAGGCCTTTCGGGATGATCATCTGACAGCCAAGGAACAAATTAGATCCTTTAATGCATGGCTATCAGAAAGCTTTAGCAGTCAGTGGGTGAAGGCCTAGGCCCTAAGTGTGCTACTGCGGTGATACAGTAGAAATATGCACTGGCTTGTTTTGCTGTGGACATGAAGCACTCTATGTGTTGTTGCCCTTTTGGGAGTTTCAGGTGTTGGGTTCCTCCTCGTGAGAGCGAGAGAGAAGAGTTTTATCGATGTGCTCGGGATGCTCCGGTTCCACCGATGTGGTTCCAGTCTTTTGTAAGTGCACTCGCTTACAAATTGCAGCAAATTGAGTCAATTGCCCAGACATTTCCCAATGACCTCCTCCCTGATGGTAATCGATGAAGTAGCAAACTGTAAGTTTGTTAGAGATGCCTTTCCATAATGTTTACTCATATTTACTGTAGAGCCCACGATTGGCTCAGGTCTGTCTGTTCGTCTTCACCAGTATACTTGGTCTTCAGGTAAAGGATGGTTTCTTTGCCTAGCCGCTGACACTGACTTTGTTTCACAAAAGCATAACTATATTATTGATTATAAAATTAATTGCATCAAAGTGGTATGATATGTATGTAATCGAATATTTCACTTTTTTATCTTAGCTTAGACTTATTAACCATAGATTCATTCATATACTCGGAGACAGCTTAGGCATTGCCTAATTATTTCACAGCAAAAACATTCATCACAAAGTTATTAATACCAACAATAATAATAATAATAATGATAATAATAATACATTTTATTTGTATTTCACTTTACATTTGAAACAAACCTCAAAGTGCTACAGTACATAATCAAACAAGATAAAGAAAACCATTTGCAAGATAATCAAAAAGTCTAAAACCGGTTTAAAACATGTTTAAAAACAAGTCCAACGTCAATTAAGCTACTGTAAGAAATTGTTTTAAGGTAAAAAAAAAAATTGTGTTTGCTTTTGAGAAGCTCAAGAAGTATAGCTCTTTGGTATTAAATCTTGTTACGTTCATTTTATTTGTAGTAATGACACAGCAACAAAGTTTGTTGCTGTGTCATTACTACAAATAAAATGAAGCTAGCACCAGCATTTTTCTCCTCAGTGGGTTAAGCTATTGATCTGAACTTGCACACGGCCATTGACCATTAGCTTATGAAGAGAGTGACGAATTCCCTAAATTTAAGATGTTTATTGGCGTTTTTGGGATCTCTCATCTAACTGTAAGCATGCGTAGCCATGGGCTCTGCTGTACAGCAAGCGGAGGAGCAGGCTGTTCTTCCTGAGAAGGCACAGATCTTTTGGCGTGTGCAACAGGATGTTGCAGATGTTCTACCAGTCTGTTCTGGTCAGTGTTCTGTTCTTTGGAATTACGTGCTGGGGATACTTGGCATGTCCTGTTGTGCCGGTAGCACAAAGGACAGAATTTACAACAAGACACATGTTGGTCGCTCTGCCAGGTGAATAAAAGATGTACCAAGGACTCTCTCTGACCTCTAATGACACCTAGATCAATGGTTCTCAAAGTGGGGTCCGGGGACCCCCAGGGTTCCTTGAGGCAGTTCCAGGCGGTCCCCAGCTAAATGACGGATAGTTAGGAACCAAATGTACCCTTATGGGTCTGTAACTCTGAGAGTGTAACAAATGGAACCAAATGGACCCGTTAGTTAGGGTCCATTTGGTTCCATTTGTACACTCTGAGTTAAATTAACATTGATTTTACAATATAAATTGGAGTCCCAGAAATAGAAATACCATTAAATGGGGGTCCGTTGCCTAATGCATTTTTAAACTGGGGGTCCTTGAAATTAAAATGGTTGAGAATCACTGCTAGAGCCGTAAAAATCTTCTCTTATGGGGACCGACCCCTGGCATATCTTTTCAAATGGGGGTCCACGGGCTAATAAGTGTCAATTTGGGGGTCTTTGACATGAAAAGGTTTGAGAACCACTGACCTAGATAGTTATTGTACTGATTGCACTGTGGACACAGATACTTTTCTTTGCATTGCACTGATTGTATCGGTCGCACGTTTTTTGTTTGTGAGCACATGGTAACCTGGTGGTGGTGTTGTTTTTCTGCATAGTGCGGGATAGTTGTATATGTGTATACTTTTTGTTCTTTATTGATGGTTCTTCTTATCGTTATTTCTTACCTTTCTATTTCTGTATACTTTCCTTACTCTGTAACTGTAACTTTGTAACTCCAACTGCTGTGCTGCCTCTGGGCGACTGAAATTCCCCCGCGGGATCAATAAATCTATCTATCTATCTTGTCACGGTTACGGCCCCCACAGGCTATAGGATCTGCGCTGTTGTCACGGTTACGGTCCCCACAGGCTATAGGATCTGTAACCGCTGCAGTGGGTGACCTATCTTTCGGGCTGCAGTATACTATACACAACGCCACACACACAACGCTAGAACAGATCAGCGCTACAAAGATGTAAAGGAGTTTAATTTGGGGTCAGTGTCCACAGACAGCGTTTTATGAGCGGGGGAGGGGCGCTTTATCACATCCACAGCACTCGCACGCAAAATGACACGTGCAATATTCAAATTAACATTGCGTTATTACCACAAATGGCTTAGCTGAAACAACGTAAACATGGACTTCTCATGGTTGTTCGATGCCGGGTCGTAAATGGTTGCAAAAAATTGATTTGGAGACGTAACATTTTATGACAATATATTCGTCAAAACATCGGCAATCGGTGGTCTAGGACTCTCTGCTAAAGTAAATTCAGTAGGACACGGTCATTATTCAAAATCAACGCGTATCGCGATTCGTGATACATATCGTATCATGGCCTCTGTATCGTGATAAGTATCTATCGTGAGGTTGTAGGCAATACCCAACACTAGTTTAGGTGCGCCCATCCCCGGGTATGGACTAGTATATACAAAATTAAAAAGCATTTTCCAGCATCCAAATGTAGTCCACACAGGCCAAATGTCACCATACGTATACACATTCAGCAGCAGGTGGCCTGTCTGATAAAAGCTTTACCGCTGAAGAGGGAGCTGGTTCATTATTTTTCTGCTTGCTGTGCTTTGCCTTTCTGAGGTGCACCTCTAAACCACAATCCTACTGCCAGGGTAATTAGTGGGCTGTTGGGCTAAGTGCTGCTTTCTTTCTCTCTCATCCAGCCAGAGAGAAACAAAGTGATGACATGATTAGTGTTTCCCCTTAAAACGCCCAGACTCTGTCTAGGGGAAGTTATTGTATAAGTAGCCTGCTGCAACCCTCCTGATTTCGTGTATAAAGGGGCGGGTGTAAAGAGCCGGCGAGAAACTGCGGCTGATCCCATTGGTTCACCGATCTGTCCGTCAACCCCCGCCCCGTTAACACAACATTACGAGCGACGCCCACTGCACTCTGGTTGGTTGGGAAGTGAAACACTTCCTCATACCCAGTACGGGCTATCGTTGGGCCAGGCTTTTATTTTTTAGCAAAACTAAGCAATAAAAGCCTGGAGATCGAGGCTATTGTATAAGTGGAGGAAGGACACACAGGTGTTACTCAATCACCAGCAGTGATTGTTGGGCATGGTACAGTCAGTTGTCTTGTTCTATGATTAGGTTAAATCATTAAGACCTGAGGCCGGTTCTAAAAATGTTTTCTGAATCGTATATTTGAATTTAAAAAAAATGTTCCAGGGCCCCCCCCCCCCCAGAAGCAAAGATTTGAGTTACAAATGTTCGCTTAAAAAATATATGTATTCATAGATTTGCACAAAAAAATTAAGATTTTTCTAAAATGGCAGATCTTCAAGCTCATGGCGCGGCACTCGGTGCCGTGCTATGAGCTTGTATATCTGCTATTTTTGAATAGCTCAAAGAAATCTAAAGTGACACGGATGCGTTCCCGGTCTTTATGGGTTAAAATGAACAGATTCATTGACTTTTGTTAAAAGGAAAAAAAATCAAAAACATTAATTTACTACTTTGCGTCCCTTGACGAAATTGATCGTCCGCCTGGAGCTGTCTCAGACTCAGACAGCTACAGGTGGAAATTGTGATATATCCCGTAATGTCCTCTCGGGGCAGACGTTCTCAAACAAGTCCAGATCTTGTATAATCATGTCCAGAGAATGGGAGGGGGAAAAAATAGCTTCCTTTATGCTCGGAAGGATTGGAGGACGTTTGGCTGATTTTGGCTAATACTGGTCAGAGAGAAAGAGAACAAGAGAGAGGGAGGGAGATTGTTTTAGCCTGCTCTCCTCTTACCTTATTGAACTAGAAACGGATCACTGCTACTGCTTTAATGCTTGCAAGGGCGTGTTTTTCTTGTCTTTTTTCAGTACTTGGCGTCAGCGTTTCCAATAATATGAACCTGTGAGGGGGGAGCTGAAACTGAAAATCACACCGATTCCGCTGTGAGCAAAAGGACGCAAAGCAAGTAAACGGGAGATAAGCTAAGCTTCGATCAAAAGTGCCTCATGCTATTCCTGCGTCTATACTCCCAGAAGTACACTTTACTGTATGCTTGTTTGATGGGAACTATCTTTTCCTGTAAAGGCCCAAATCCTTCATCCCCGCATCCCCCAGCGTGTGTGTTCTAATTGGCTCCATCTGTTGAAACTGAAACCGTGAGGTCTTCACACTCGCATGGGTTCCACCTGCACCACTTGGTAGTACGAAGGAGACCGGTATCACAATACATCGTTCATAAACGTATCATTTATTGCCGTTTACAGACTTACGTTGCATGAGTTTCATGCGCTGTAAGCAGTCCCCTGGGGCTCTTACAGAGAGGTGATGAAGAGAGTGGAAGAAGGAGGTAGGGGGGGGGTTTCTCTTCAAGGCCCCCAGCCCCTTCACTGCCTCTGCCGGATCTCTCTGCAAATTTACAGCCAGGCTTGGAAGTTCACAAGGCCCACTGACACCAGGCGGTGATTCACAAGGTGTCCAGGGTTCTGGCCTTGCACAACACTCCCTTGTCCCTCCCTCGACCTCCCCCCACCATTCCCCCTCTTTCCTTTCCTCTCTCTCTCTGTCTCTCCTGCATCCCTGCACTCCTGAGTTATGGGAGGAGATCTATCTGGGATCCCTAAAGTGGAAAATGGGGATATATCACACACAGAGAGGTGGATTCTGGAAGTCCTTGCAGAATAATAATGATTTAAAAAAATAAGCCACCTACTACTGACCTGTGTGGACTGATTGTGGGGGGTTCCCCCGTCCCATGTATGATGCAGGCGGGGACTCTGGCTTGCTAGAGGAAAGTTTATACTTTGTAGAGTCACTGCATTGGTGCGTGCCATAGGAGTGATTAGGCTATGTTATCCCATTCAATCCGGCAACACATCTGTGTCATTTTAGATTTGAGCTATAACCATTGTTTTATACTTTGCCTATTCAAAAACAGCAGATATACAAGCTATGAGCTTGTAGATCAGCTATTTTTGAAAGATCTTGAACATTTTTGAAAATCTTTGAATACATATATTTTTTGAAACGGCATTCTTAACTCAAACCCTGGAACAACATATTTTAATGGGGATCGGCGGCCAAAAACATATCATTTTGGGGTCCACAACAATAGTTTATTAGAAGACATTTGTCGAATGTTTGCCAAATGAACATTTGACGAATGACAAATGTTCGCTTAAAAGAATGTGTATTCAAAGATTTGCACACATCTTCACGATTTCTTTCCCAAAAATAGCAGATCTACAAGCTCTCGGTGCTGCGCTATGAGCTTGTATATCTGCTATTTTTGAATGGCCAAAGAAATCTTAAAATGACGCAGATGCGTTCCCGGATTGAATGGGATTTATTGAAGTTTTAGTAACATTAGTGCTCTGTAAATTGATTCATGCTCTTAATCCTTCAGAAGAGGTGACCACCTTTCTAGATGAAATTAGCATGTCCCTGGCCTGCACAGTGCACACGTGTTTTACTGTCTAATACATATGTTTGTATATAATTGTTTTTGTTTTATATATAATTCAAGCTGTGTCATCCTGAAGACCCGGCCCTCACTCTTACCTCCCTGACCGCGATTGGTAGTGAAGTTGGAATGTCAGGAACATGGCTTACAGGTTATTGTTGTTGAGTTCCAATTAAATACTTTGCTTCTAAAGTGTTGAACTATGTGTACAGTACAGTTTGTCTTTATAGGAGACACTGACGCTCTATGAATGTTGTCTGCATACCCGGGGGTTTTGTGGAAAAAAAGAATCACTGGAATGTTTTTCCTACAGAGTTGTACTTAAATTACTGGGTTATTGCTTGTGACAGCTTTGTAGGTGCTGCATTTCTTTCTTGTATTAAATGACAAAATCGACAATGTAAAAAGTAACGGGATAGTTTAATGCTTTTGGAGAGCCGGGGAAAAATGGATTTAACTTGTAAATTAGGAAGAAAGTCAAGACTCCTTGTTGATCCTGACAATCGCCGCGTAACCTTGGCGTCGGAGTGTCTTTCCGTATTTTAGGGTTCCGTTTTCCCCCTGATCACTGTACTGTAGCGGTGTTTTCCTATAAATAGATTAAGCTCTTTGTAGTTCGGCCGCTCGGGCCTAGTTTATGACCCTTAGCGTAGGGGAGGTCGTAGTCATTTCCTTTTCGGGTAGCAATTCCCGCTGGGGTCACCCGGGAGGATGACCCCTTATAGAAAATGTACAGATGAACCCAAAGCCCCCTGGCAGCTGTCTTCTCTGTCTAAATGTTGACCCAAGTGGATCGTAATGACGAAATGAAGCGACCGGGCTGACGACTTCAGTTCTCAACTTCTGTTTTTGTCCTCTAATATTAATCCATTGTAAACAGTCGATTTTTCCACTTCATCTTGCCAGTCACCATACGGAGAAAAAGTCAATCACAGTTTGTCCGGGGTTGTGAAAATTATTTATGAGGTGTGCTATCATCAGGCTTGTTCATATTTCTACTATGATGTAGCCAAACATCAAGTCTTATTTTCATTTCCAAACCCAATGTAGCAGAAAATAGCCCGGCACGTACTATAACTAAAAGGGCTTACATCAACAAAAGTTGGAGTTTCTTTTTCAACTTAGATCAACATTGTTTGACTTTATTAGTGTTGATATTTCTCAGATTGTGGCCTGGAACAATGACATCAGCCTGTGTCAGTGGCTTGTGGTTATAAGTGACAGACGGGGGCAGGCATGATGGCTTGTTAAAATGGAGTATTTTTTTTAGGGGGACAAGGATTTGAACTTTAATTGCCTTCAGTTGCCATACATTCTGTGTTTGGTGTTTTCATGCGTATTCATTGGTATGTCTAGCTAAGATTAGAGGTCATACAGTGTGTATAACTCTGAGGTGCAGTTTCACTCACTCACCCAATCTCTCTTTCTCTCACGCACGTCGCACGCACACACACACACACACACACACATGAACATACACGTATATACAATATTTAGAAGTCGAACCCTTGCACACAACATCTTCAAAAAGCACCCCAAACTGTGCTGTGCTGACATGCGTATCTCACTCCTTTCATGTTGTTCTTTTTTGTTGCTACAATGTCGAGGAGCCAAAACCAAAGAATTTTACTCTTGTGTACTTGTGCATATGATGAGATTGGATTTGACATTTGAGTTGAAGATTTGTAGTTTGGTCTTGCGTGATATGTTGCTTTCCACGACTAAGAAAAATGATCGTTGACTAGCTTTTTTCACGAAAACTATATCAAAACTAAGCTACGATGACTAAAACTAAGACTAAATATATTGACAATTTTGTCAGCAAATAAAAACTAGACTAAAATGTTAGTGAGGGACGAGTGGAGAAGAGTAGAACAAAAAAAACAAAGTCATTTTATCTTTGAGCTCGGGTGTTGCGCTCTGAAAATAGCAGATCTACAAGCTCACGACGTGTCGCGCTGCGACGCGTCGTGAGCTTGTAGATCGGCTATTCTCAGCATGCAACCAAATGTAAAATCAAGGCCATCAAGGCCCGCCAAAATACATTTTAGTCGACTAAATCAACTGTAGATTTAGTCGACTATAACCTTATGATATTTAGTCGACTAAACAATTTTATTTATTTAACAAAATTTGCTGTCAAAATCAACACTGTTTTCCACATTTATTTTCAGTTTTATACTTTTTAAAATATTTAAATTTGAAAGATACGGATGACGTCATAGACTGACCACATGAAGCCCGAGATTCACTTTAGACCCTGTCTTGTTGTTGCTAAATCCCTTTAGCATTTTGCTGAGACTTTGTTGTGGTGGAGTGATAATTACTGGTAATGGCTTATAGGCTGGAAGGGAATTTACGAGGGAATTTTGCAATAAAACTGTCTTACCAGTTTAATGTCATTAAATCTGGTAGCAGACGTTCTATTACTTTTACTATTTGTAATGAAGGATAATTCATCTAATGAAGGATCATAATAAACATTAATATTCAGGGCAGACAGTTCAGTTTTAATTGATAAGCATTATGCATGACAGGACAATAAGCATTATGTGTCCGCATTGTGACTATTTATGACAATAAAGGCAATTAGCCTGTGTTACCTTATTCAATAGAAATGTATGCATTTCCCTGTTATTTCTGACCATTTGATAAACAAAAATGTACAGTATATTATGCTGAGTAAATATAATATTCCCTCTCCTTTTAGGGAGAGGGAATGTCATACTGTACTTTCTACTTTTGTACTTTAAGTACATTTTGATACCAATACTCTTGTACTTTTACTCAAGTACATTTTGATTACCGGACTTTTACTTGTAACTGAGTATTCATACATTGCAGTATTGATACTTTTACTTGAGTAAAACATTTTGACTGGTCATAAAGCATCCGAAGGGGCAGGTTGCAATCCTAGTGATTGATTTGTTGATAGGCAAATAATACATTTTCTTACTAGGCAACAGTGAACATCCAATTTGGCAATTTTCCTTTGGGAGTGACTAATATCTCTTTGGGGGGCACCAGAAATTCCTCTATGCAGGAAAAACTGCGCTCAGTGGAAAGGCGGAGTATGTTTTAGCTTGAAGGTTGATTTATCGTTTGCTTGATTCGCATCATTTGCAGCTAAGGGTGGTAGTAGTGCGTAGTGTTTGCCCAAGGGCGTGTAAACACAGGACGAGTCGTGATGTGGTGGTGTCCAAAAATAGTGTCACTACTAGAAGAAGACATGAGGAGGTTGTTGTGATGAGCCGTGAAAGAGCATCATCTTGTTTGGCCACCAGATCAGCTGCCTGCTATATGATTGATTGAGAACTGTAAATAAGGGAGGGATAACAGTTCTGTTGGACACACACACTGCAATTTTCTTAGGGCTGTTTTATCACCCATGTGTGTGTTTTTAAGGTTAGGGTGCTCTGAAAGCCTTGATCTTCTGATTATATTGAATGGCCTGAATTTGTATGTTAAAAGCAGAGTTGGGTAGAGTACAGTGGGAAATTACTACTCTAACTAATACTGACTAGGCTACTTCATGCGATCAGTTTTATCTATCCTATATATTCATGAAATCCCTGTGTGAGTGATTGTATCTCGAGAACCCTATCGTCTTCACCCTCGGCATGCGTATCGCAGAGGAACCGAAGGAGTGTGGTACCTGGTGTGATGTCGGTCGGATATATATATATCTGGACACAAACCGACAGATAGGGAGATCTCTATATGGGCATAAAAGGGACACAGACAGACAGATGGGTACAACGGGTACTCTGACAGCGATAACTGGAGGGGCATGCGTTCCCAATTGGCATCGTTCCCAACGGGCACCATACCCGAACGGCCTAGTCCTCTATCTGTAAACCATATGCCTTTAAATAAAACTGCACAATAATAATCTATACAAAAAAACACAAATTAACACATTGGGTGCCAAAACCGTATATATACGGTTTTGCGCATACTAACGTTGAGTGCCAAAACCGTATATATACGGTTTTTGAAAAAAAAAAACAGCAACAGGAAATATCACTCCTACAAGATTTAGACTCCAATCCACCTCCTGGTTAACTTATGACTTCAAAAACCTGTATCTCGGCTCCTGTGCACTTTTTTTTTTACAATGTTAATTTAACTTTTTTGAACTGGCTGCAACTATGGAATGGATTTCCGAATGTTTTAAATTTTTTCCCCCCGATTGTACGAGACCTGTATGTGTGTAATGAGGGGATCACCGTGAGGACGGTGATCACTGAATTTTTTTTGTGACTACTTGAAAAAGGTTCAAAATGTTTAAAAAGTCCTGGCACTCAAAGTATAATATTTTAATAAACCTCTGGCACCCAATGTGTTAAGGCAGACAAAAAAGGCAACACATGATAAAACTATTGTTTTTGGATAATCTGTCTATCTTATTCTACTGTGTGCTTAACCTCGCGTCACCTGCTAGCTCAGAGATATTCTGTTTTCTGTGACCGCCTATCTTGATTGGTTCAAACGGAGTCACGTGACAGAGCCAAAGCAAATACCAGTCAATGTGACCGATCAATCACCAAACCTCTCCTCCTTTCTCCATCCGTCAGTCTCCAGCATCCATTCCTGTCTGGGTTCATCCATGTGCTGTCACACTGCCAGAGTCATGGGGACGGACAATGAACGTGAGGGACTCGGGTCACACAGCTGACCGCCATGTGATGAATGATCCAGTTTATAAGACACCACAAGGAAATTTGCATAGTGACACTTTAAAGAAAACCGCCTGAAGGTGGCTTCATCAATCACACCCTCTTTAGTTTCTCTCTATGGCTCTGCAGTCTGCACCCTTTTTTATTTTTTCCCCCACAAAGTGGAGTTTGTTTCCATCTCCATCTTGAGATAGACAGTGGTGGAAAGTAACTAAGTACATGTATTCAAGTACTGTACTTAAGTACAATTTTGAGGTATTTTTTACTTTACTGGGGTATTTCCAATTTTCAGTACTTTTACTTCTACTCCACTACATCTCAGATGCAAATATTGTACTTTTACTCCACTACAATTATTTGAAAACTTTAGTTACTAGTTACTTTGTAGATTTTGATTAGTATTACAAAACATGCATTAACCACTTCAGCCCTATATACATTTCGGCCATTTGAAAATAGCCGATCTACAAGCTCACAATGCGTCGCATTCAGCTTGTAGATTTGCCATTTTCAAATGATTTTTATACATTTGAAAACTTGAAATTTTACTTTTGGTACTTTAAGTACATTTTGATACTAATAATTTTGTACTTTTACTCAAGTCAGTTCTGAATTCCTGACTTTTACTTGTAACAGAGTAATTCGACATTGCAGTATTGATACTTTTACTTAAGTATAGAATTCGAGTACTTTTTCCACCACTGATCTTGAGATGGAACCTGTTGAGTGTCCTCCCAATGCTGCTGCTTCTCTGGGTTTTCTGACAGAGATGTGCAGAAAATCGGAATAAATGCCTTCCTTACACACCAGGGGTGATTTTTCAAGAGGCAGGCTGGCTAGCAAATGTGAACAAGCACATACAAATGAAATATATCTTTATCTAATTGATAAATCCTGTGTGTACTGGCAACCATATTAACCCTTTAAGACCGGGAACACATTTTCAGATTTATTTGGCTATTCAAAAAAATAGCAGATAAACAAGCATCACGCTATGAGCTTGTAGATTTGCTATTCTTTTGAAAAATCATCAACATTTGTGAAAATCTTTGAATAGAATCTTTTTAAAGCAAATATTTGTAAAATACTTTGTTCCAGGCACTCCCCCAGAAGCAAAAAGATTTACACACATTTTCTGGATTTTTCAAAAATAGCAGATCTACAAGCTCGTAGCGCGGCACTCGGTGCCGTGCTATGAGCTTGTAGATCTGCTATTTTTGAATATCCAAAGAAATCTTAAAATGACACACAGATGCGTTCCCGGTCTTATTGGGTTAATGTCAGTCCTGCAAACTTAATCAATAATCAGTCAAATATGAAATTAGACTAGTAAATCATTCTTCAGCCAAAACAAATTTGTGCCATTATTTGCATCGCTCCTGGTGTGTAACTGCTTTTTTAAGGAAGCAACAACATTACTGCAGCTGGAAGAGTCTTGCTGCCCTGGTTGCTGGAATCACCTCACCAAGGGTTTTCAGAAAAGATTATGAAGCCCATGTCCCTTTCATGGGGTTCCAGGCTGCGGAAGTCCTTCATGGCCATGTAGTGGCACTTTAACTTGCAACTGATGTAAATGTAAAAGATATTGAGAATTTGAGTCCCAATGGACTCTCACTGCCTGTGGTGGATTGTGTGGAGAAAAAAAAGCCACATACAAAAGTGATTGTCTAAATGTTTCCTCATGTGGCTTAATGCTGGCCGAGTGCCAGTGGGTCATTCCCCATCACAATCTCTGTTATTTAGTGACAAACGGAGAGAAAGTGGTCATACCTGGCAATGATTAAAATCTCCCCCCATATGTTAGAAATATTAAGCCTACTTTGTGATGGAGTCATTGCTGGTGTAATGCGTCTCAGATCTGCTAAATTTGCGCTGCCATGGGTTTGTTTTTGCCCAATTGTCAGACTACACAAATTGTACAAGACACTCACAGCTTTGACAGTCTCTACTTAATCCATTAAGACCGGGAACGCATCTGTGCTTTTTATAAGATTGTTTTGGGGCTATTATAATTTTTTTTCTACAAATGTCAAATGTTTGAAAAAACGTATGTTGCTATAATATCAGTGGTTCTCAAACCTTTTCATGTCAAGGACCCCAAAATGATATGTATTTGGCCGATTCGTGAACGGTACGGATATACACTGGAAATGAGCAAGCTACGAGCTATTTTTGAATAGCCAAAGAATTCTAAAATGACACAGATGCGTTCCCGGTCTTAAAGGGTTAATGGGGCCGGCACACTGAGCAAGTGCCTGAAACCTTTTTGTATAACAATCTTTTTTTCATAACATTTTTCACCATCGGAAAAAAAAAGAAGACATTAACGGCATGGCTCTAATGTGAATCTCAGATATCTTGTGGTCAGTACTATGTGATGTTAGTAGTACTATGACGTCAGTCATCTCCATATTAGGGCAATGTTTCTGCCCAATCAACCTCAATTGACTTCGGTATAATAACATTTGAATTCTAAACGGTAAGAAAATATTCACAGTATTAGAAAATGTTTGGGGGTTTACTTCGCTTATACTGTATGTTGGTTTGCTTACTGTTGAGTGAGAAAACAATGTTGCACATTAAGCTAATCATCTGGGGACCCCCCAAAATAATTTGGGAACCATTGGTCTATGACATATCTATGACATATGACTCCAACTTTGGACAAGGTATCAGCCTAATCGGAGCCCCACTGATTTCCATTATAAGATTTAAGGAAAATATCTGAAAACATTCTGTGGCCTACTGGCAATGTGCACAAGAAATTTGGCGCTTTGATTGGTCCAGCTATACGGACAAACAGACACCCATACAGACCCTCTTCTAGACGGCTCGCCTCTGAGGAACCACACCGTTGCCTTTTAACGGTACGGATATACACTAGAAATGAGCGGAGCAGGGTTTTTATCACGGCCATATCAACCTGCCCCATTAAAAATGCTCTGGGCCAGTGTATCTGTACCGTAATGCCGTGGCTCCTAAGGGGTCAAGCGGTCTAGAAGAAGGCCTGTCTGTCTTGTGTCTGTGTGTCCGGGGCTAATCTTGCAAACCGCTGGACAGATCATTGCCACATTTCTTGTGTACGCTGGCAGTAGGCCAAGGAATACAGAGTATCTGCATATTTCTGAAGTTACAATTGAATGGCTTTTAAGACATAATACCAAATTGGCTAAATTGTCAAATATTAAAGGGATATTTCACTTTCAAAAAAACTTTTGGTAATTTTATCGTCTACTCAGGCCTTTGTGAGCCCCCCAGACAGTTTTTAAGTTGCTTGATTCAGTATTTAGATATTTGGTATTCATTTTATCAGACACGCCCCCTTCCTATACAAACCCATTGTAACTTCAAACTCCATTTTAACCATGTTAGATTTATCGAAAACACCCGTCCTTGGTTCTGGTGACTCACCCTGCCCTCCTAATGCGTGAGGGGGCCGTGTCTTTCCGATACATTTTTTCATTTATTTTATAAGAATATTTTATTGTATTATTTTTTTCATTTTCCAAAAAATATATAAAAAATCACACCCTGTGTGAAGTGGGCGGTGTCTTCCTAGCTAACCACAATACTGAATGGAGTCAACCAATGATGTACAAAAAATAAATAACTATATAACTAAATAACTATAAATATATTTATTGAAACACTCTTTATGAAAGTCATATTCCGATGTACAATGGTTTAAAAAATTCTTTTTTTATTGTTATATATTTACATATATACATACTAAATTATTTATTTAAAAAAACATCTGTTATAAATTATTGAAAGAAAATTATATGAAAAAATATATATTCTGACAATTTATTTTGCCCAAATAAAACACAAAAAGAAAAAGTATCTAAGTAATATACTAGTGTTACATCACAGTGGTTTTAGATTAGTTTCGTCATATGTATCACTAGCCAATCACAGCATGTGTCTTGCTAGCTAATCACAATACTGAATGGAGTCGATCAATCATGTACAAAAGATAAATACATTTATTGAAACACTCTTTATGATGGACAAAACCATAACTTAAAAAAAACCAATAATTGGTTTTTTTAAAGTTATGGTTGCTTATATAGGGCTATGCACATGTGTCATGTGACACTGGCCAATCACAGTCCTGAATAGATTGTGATTGGCCAATCACAGCGCAGGATAATTGTACAAATTACCAAACCTCACTTTTAGGGGCGGTTTCACTGCCCAAGATATTTGTACATTTTTCCAAATCTCACTTATAGGGGCGGTTTCACCGCCCAAAAATAAATGAAAAAAGTAATAGAAAAAACACGGCCCCCTCGCGTATTAGGGGGGCGGTATGAGTCACCAGAACCAAGGACGGGTGTTTTTGATGGATCTATCATGGTTAAAATGGAGTTTGAAGTTATAATGGGTTTGTATAGGAAGGGGGCGTGTCTGATCAAATGAATGTCAAATATCTAAATACTGAATCAAGCAACTTAAAAACTGTCTGGGGGGCTCACAAAAGCCTGAGTAGACGATAAAATGACCAAAAGTGTTTTTGAAAGTGAAATATCCCTTTAAGAAATAGGAAAGAGGCAAATTAAAAAACTAAATGTTGGGGCTTGTCAGGGTGGGGGGTCCCCAATTAAACAAGGGAACCAGGGACCTGGTACTGCCAGACCCCTAGTGGTTGAAATCTGAATGGCTACGTCACGCTAAGCTTGGCCAATCAAAAAGAGGGACATGTAAGCGCCATATATGGACAAAAACGTTGACATAAACGAAGAGAGGGACCGACAAAGCCTCATGTAGGCCTGACCCCCTGGGTCTGGCAAATATGATTATTTTGGGGGGTCGCAGCCTGAAAAGTTTGGGAACCCTTGTCATAGAAGACTGACGTCATAGAAGACTGACTTCACAGAAGACTGAAGTCACAGCCTGGTACATGAAGTCCGAGATCACATTGGAGCCACGCTGTTCCCATGTGGACCTCAAGTTTCACAAGATTAAGTTTTCTTTTTCATAATGGTAAGCCTAAAAAAATGCTGTTGTAACTTGAGGGTGGTCTGTGCATGTTCCTTATCCGTTTATGGTGAATAATCCCCTATACAATTCGCTTTAAAATGTAGATCTGTTGTTACGTTTCGTTTTTATAGATGCTATAAAGCACGTAGGAGGTATTCTCTGCTCTCCAGGCTGCAGTCTGGCTCGGCAAATCGGGGCTTTGATTCACCTCGAATCCATCTGGAACAAATGTGCGCTGGTGACAGTTTGTTAGCAGGAAAGACCCCCACATTAACCCATTAAAACCGGGAACGCATCTGTGTAGCCACTTGAACCATTATTTTATACTTTGGCTATTCAAAAATAGCAGATATGCAAGCTCATAGCACGGCACCGAGTGCCGTGCTACGAGCTTGTAGATCTGCTATTTTTGAAAAATCGTGAAAATGTGTGCAAATCTTTGAATATATATTTTTAAAGCGAACACTTGTAACTAAAATCTTTGCTTCTGGGGGTCCCTGGAACAAAATATTTTGAGATGGGGGTCCGCGGCCAAATACATATCATTTTGGGGGTCCTTGACAAGGTTTGCGCACCACTGATATAGAAACAGAAAACTGTTCAGATTTAGAAGACATTTTTAGGATCAGCCTCAGGTCTTAATGGGTTAAAAGGCCAGCGGCAGGAATTCCCAGATGCCAGGAAGAGTGATTTGATGTATTGCGCGACGCAAACTTGTGGACACTGCGAAAGAGCGAGCTCCAGGAGACGGCAGATGACTTTATAACACCTCACTTGAGGTCCCCATTCTTTTAGGGCACTGCTTCTCAACATGGGGGTCCGGGGACCCCCCCACCAGGGGTCCTTGAGGGGGTTCCAGCCAGGGGATCCCCAGCTAAATGACTGAACCAGTCTGTAACTCAGAGAGTGTACAAATGGAACTTAAATGGACCAGAACGCTTACCCTTTAACCCATTAAGACCGGGAACGCATCTGTGTCATTTTAGATTTCTTTGGCTATTCAAAAATAGCAGATATACAAGCTCATAGCGCGGCATCTTGTAGATCTGCTATTTTTGAAAAATCTTGAAAATGTGTGCAAATCACCAGCAAAGATTTGAGTTAAACATGTTCGCTTTAAAAATATATATATTATATATTTTTAAAGCGAACATGTTTAACTCAAATCTTTGCTTCTGGGGGGTTCCTGGAACAAAATATTTTGAGATGGGGGTCCGCGGCCAAATAAATACATACACAATTTTGGGGGTCCTTGACATGAAAAAGTTTGAGAACCACTGATGTAGCAACATGTTGCTACATCAGTGGTTCTCAAACTTTTTTGAGAACTGTTAGGATTTTGAACATTTTGTAGAATCGTCCTCGGGTCTTAACTCATTCCCTGCCTAGAACGACTAAAACGACTTCTGTCCCATAAGCCCTGTCTGCCAAGAACGACTAAAACGACTTTTTTTTTTTCTTATTATAATTTTTTAAAATTTGACCCAAAGACCAAGGAGATATGATTATTAGAAGATCTAGACTCCCATCCACTTCCTTGTTAACTTAAAACTTAAACATTTTGTATCTCGGCTCCTGAGTACTTTTTTTTTCAATGAAAAATCTCTGGCAGTGGGCAAACGCAAAAAAAAAAAGTTCTGGCAGTGAATTAATGGGTTAAAATAACAGAGGATTTATAGTGTAGATTGCCGTCCCAGAGTTAAAATAAATTTGTTTCAAATGGACATCCGTAGGCTAATCATTATCAAACAGGGGTCCTTGAAATTAAAAAGGTTGAGAATCACTGCTTTGGAGGGCATTGTCGAGACAAATACGGGGGAAAAGGGAATGATTATGATTGTCTTCTTATCAAACCACACATGTTGCTTTGGCGCCAAACTTGTCATCGGCCCCGCAGCAGGCAGTCAGATTTTGGCACGTCGATAACCACGGTTGACAGTTGGTATGTTTATGTAAAACCTGGTAATTTGCTGCTGAATATTACACGAGATGACAGATTAAAAGCAAGCCATTTTGAAAACACATGACAGGAATGTGGTTTGTGTAATTAAACTTTAATGATAATATACTTCAACGCGCTCGGTCTTAAATGGTTTTGGTTTTCCTCACCATGAAAGCGCTCCAAGTATGTCACAAGTGGAGGGAATGTAGAGACTCCCTCGACCTCGGTGACTGAAAGCCCTGTCATACTTCGTTGCTCGTGGGTATTGTGTGCGTCGGAAATGGCTGATCTATAAGCTCACAACACGTCGCATCGCAAGCTTGTAGATCTTCTATTTTCGACGTGTGACAGCGGCATGCAAATAAGTATAAATTAGACTTTACTTCTCGATTTTTCTCTGCTTTATTTGCCAAGCAACACAAATGGTCTGGCTGCCACACTGCATACTATGGATCAATTCATCTTGTCCTTGCTTGTCAATAGACCTTTTTGTTTGGCTATTTATGCTTGAAATGGCTGGGGTGATTTTTTCCTTTATGGCTGATAGACCCAGTTATTGCCCATCTAGCACAACATATAGCTTCAACACAATCTTCCAACAAACAATTAACAGTGCGGAGTTTGCTGGTGACATGTCTGACAGCAATGAAATGGGACAAATGATAGCAGCAGCAGCAAGGCTCCCAGCATAAAGTATCAGATGGCTGATGATTTGTCTAAACCCCTTTGGTGTCTGATTTGGAAGACGAGAGAAGAGGGTGTTGAATGGCTTCTGTGTTTTTATAGGATGGCTGACGTGAAGACTTGCTGAATCTGTCTCTGCTTGCTGCAGACTGCAATTAACTCATTCCCTTTCTAGAACGACTTATTTATTTTTTTTGACCCAAAGACCAAGGAGATATGATTATTCGAAGATCTAGACTCCCATCCACTTCCTTGTTAACTTAAAACTTAAACATTTTGTATCTCGGCTCCTGAGTACTTTTTTTTTTTCAATGAAAAATCTCTGGCAGTGGGCAAACGCAAAAAAAATATTGTTCTGGCAGTGAATGAGTTAAAGAACGTCTCGTCAAGTTCGTCATCCAGCTCTTGCCCTAAAACTAAACCCTAGTACTTTTTCATACGACAGTGTTGCTAGTAAACAAATACGTGATTTTCGGTTTTCACTCAGTGTTGGTGAATGACGCCAACGCTGACGGTCAATGATACCGTTGGACACATAAATTAGGGTGGCGGTTGGTAGGCCTGTCACAATTATTACATAATTGCCTAATCGCAATTATTTGAGACACAACACAACAAAATCGTTCATCGCAATTATTTGAATGACGATTAATTGTCTTCTTAAATCTGTTATCGTGACGGCCCTAGCGGTTGGAGGAATTGGGGCTCTCTGTTTTATCATACTTCCATTTCTTTCTTACGTTCTTTTGTTCTTTCTTTCGTTCGTTCTTTCGTTCTGTCTGCCTGCAACCCCCCCCCCCCCCCACATGCACATACATACATACCACAAACAGTGGGTGTCTAATGGAGACAGTCACCCAGGACAGCCGCCTAGGCCCTGCCCAGATCATGTGCAGCTCGTCTGGTTCTTTAGCACAGTCCATAGGATCACATCCAGATGTCCCCCAGGCAGCAGGCCTGCTGCTTACAGCCTCTCCCTCCCTCCCTCCATCCATCTTCCACAAGTCACAGGGCATGATGGCCTGGCTGGCACTCGCAGGTTCTGTCACAAACTCTCGTCGCCTGTGCGTTTTGTCCCTGAAAGAAATCAGTACATTTCTGGGGGGAGGAAGATAATATAGTATGATTTCACTGAATGAGACGATGCTTAGAAACAATATTTATACACCGCTTCAAACCTGGGCATATTTTGAGCAAAATCTGTCTGAATTCAGCTGCTAAACTGAGTCAATTCTGCCCACGTGCGTGCATGGGTGTGTGTGTGTGTGTGTGTGTTTTTAAGGGTTTGGTTTCATTACTGTGTCTTTGAGTATCTATTTTTTTACGTGGAATATGTGTCTCTCAGTGTGGCATTTTCTGACCAAAGCTCCTCCGTAGTTCATCCTTGTAAAAAAGATCACCTTTTGCAGCATGCTCCTTCCAAAAAGGGAAGTCATTAGGACAAATCCTATCCTAATAATTTTGCAGTTTAGTATGTTGTATTTTGATTCAATCAGTAACCTAAAATATTGGGAACATCATTCTACAGTAGGCTGATTCTCCTATCAGTGGAACCTCACTGTATTGCACACAGTAAAATCCTCAGTGTTCAATTAACTGTGCGAGTGCACTGTTACAAATGGATAAATGAACACTCTGGGTTTTACTGTGTTGCCTACTCGTGAGCTGAGAAGGTAACAAGTTGCCTGTATTTCGTTCACCCAGCCCTGACACTGCTGTGACTTCTTACGGAGAATGTCCTAATCCGTGCGGTATGTAATTTTCCCCTGGAGACTATTCTTGGATAGATTTCTCAGGGGGGGGGGGGGAGAGAGTGCGTTTGCCATATGTGTTGGTGGTACTGGTGTTTGTGGGAAGCTGCAATTTCACGTTGTGCGGTTCCCGCTTGGCCCGGGGCAAAGGATTCCCTGCCATTTTCAGCGCTACCTTGGACAGAGTCGGTACGTTGGCTGGCTCAGCAGGTTCCTTTTTGGCTAAGGCAAGTGACAGCGGGAACAAATCTCCCCCCTCTGTTTATTTAATGGCTAACTGCTCTGGGTTTGGAAGATAGATCCAAAGGGCCGACGAGCGGAGCGCTGCCTCGCGTTTCCCCTAAGCCTCAGCCTCAGGGTAGCATGGGTCATCCCACATAATGAGTGGAAGGACTTACTTTATTGTACCAGCTCCTCCTCATCATCCCCGAGCCAGCACGTGGTTACCATTTCACTGAAGGGGGAAGGATCACACCTTCATCTGATGGACGTGTGTGTGTGTGTGTGTGTTAGTCTGTGTGTGTGTGTGTGTTAGTCTGTGTGTGTACAGTATACAATATGTGCGTCTGCACGCTGTGTGTGCATTCAAGTGTAAGTGCAAGCATCTGTCTACGTATACCAGCCCACAGAGCCTTATGTATAAGTATGCGTGTGTGTGTGTGTGTGTGTGTGTGTGTGTGTGTGTGTGTGTGTGTGTGTGTGTGTGTGTGTGTGTGTGTGTGTGTGTGTGTGTGTGTGTGTGTGTGTGTGTGTGTGTGTGTGTGTGTGTGTGTGTGTGTGTGTGTGTGTGTGTGTGTGTGTGTGTGTGTGAGAGAGATTGGGTATTTGCCCTGAGTACACACACCACATGTCCAACACATGTGGCCAGGTTGTGATTGGCACTCAGGTCAGGTTCATATCAGCATGAGGGCCCTTGAGGTCACTGGCCAGCCAGACAGGGGATTGTGTTGGTGTTTGTTGTCATTGCAGGACCCAACACACACACACACGGCTGCAGAGCTGAGGGTGGGCTACTCTTACAGATGCACTGTGCGAAGAAAGCAGTGAGGCAAGGGTGCCTAGAGATGGGTCATTTTCCACTGATTTCATGCAGGAAGCGACCGGGAGAGATGGAAGAGGGACAAGGGAACGGGGGAGATTCAGGGAATTAGAATGGAGAGAGTGAGAAATGGGACGGGAGGGAGGCGATGGAGGGAGAGAAGGGGTTGCCGTGGGGGAGGGAGAAATATTATTCCCTCGGTGGCTTCGGAAGAACTTGGGTCTTTGGAATCACACAGCAGGGTCTCATTTGAAGCCATTCATCACAGCTGATGCAGAGAAATTAAGGGAAAAATATGGTTAAAAAGAGAGAGAGAAGAGGGAGAGAGTGAAAGAAACTCATGTTTTAACTGAGTAATGGATCATTAGCGCTTAAGTCTTTGGTTAGCCCTTTGTCGGGCGTCGTCCCCCCTCAAGTGAACATGTGGACAATGTGATGGAGACTCGAGTCATCTGTGTGTGTGTGTGTGTGTGTGCGTGTGCGCGCGCGCTCTTGTGGGTGTAAGGTACTGACGCAGGCCCACCATGCAGCATACACACCCAGGCTGTGGAATTATGTATACGTTGGCAAGGTGTGTAGAGCACGAGAGGTGAACTTAAATAGATCGGCTATTTTTGAAAATTGTTTTGAAAAAACACTTTTTCCTATATGAGCATTCCCAAAATAGGGATGCCAGGTAAAAGTGGTTACACTTTTTATACTCAATCTTCTGTAAGTGTAGTTGGGTCCTATTGTAAAATGATAGTGAGTTTATGTGTAAGTGATTGATGGTTACTTTCCTTATCCTGTTATGTAACAGTATAAACATTACACTTTAATTACAGATGTGACTACATACAGTATTTTATTGTTCTTTTTATTTTATTTTTAAGCAGCAAAAAGCACAATTGTGGTTGCTATTAGATGGCCACCCTAGAACACAATAAACTTTGGTAGAGGTTTGGGTAGTAATATACCTATGATGTAACTCCAAATAATGACGGATATCTTCAATAGCTCTGTAGTTAAAACATTTATGATACGAAATATGCTCCCTGTTGACTTACATTGCATGGTGAAACACTGACGAACGTGAACAAAGTGGATTTGACATTGACATTGCCCTTCAAAGATCTAACCGATGGTTATCATGTAACCCTCTGAAGTGTTCTGATCTTCTGATCTTCTGATCTTCTGATCATAATCTCAGGCCATTATAAGAGAAACGACCATTTGAATGCTTTCATCATATTCTTGTAAAAAATAGAATCACCATTTGAATGCTTTCATCATATTCTTGTAAAAAATAGAATCTCCATTCAGTGGACATCTTTTTCCGACGACAAAGCCTTTCATTCTTTGTGTCACCATCCATTTGATCTAGTGTCTGATAAAGCTACGGAAATCAGCAACAACTTGTGGACCAAACCAAGTGCGTGCCGTGCACAGTATAAATGTGTTACTTCACCTCTGAAAGTGTCAAAATAGACCAGTGGGGGCTAAAGCCCACCTGATAATGGCACCGTGAGGCTTCAAACCCCATAGTTTTGCCTGAAACGAGAGACCCTTTTATCAGTCTCCTTTTCATGTAAAATGTTGACGTTGGATTTTTTTTTAATGTTTTATGAGCACTCCTCAGATCTGCCCCACTTTAACAAACACGCGCCGCTGGAGAAAAAAAAAAACCTTTTGATCTGTTGTCTAATCATTCTCATCTGTTTTGCTCTTGGCTTAATACCAATCTCCATTGTGTGTCCAGGGCTGCTATTGTTACATTTTTCAGTGAGACTTGAAACCTACACTCTTATCACAGACAAGAAATAAGGGCTTTAAAGGAGTAGTTCACCCCAAAAATGACTTGTTTTCTATCAATTGCACACCCCATGAAGCATTGAATTCATGGAGATTTTTTAGTTTTTGTCACATGCTTAAGCCAATCATTTGATTACCAGCGGAAAGATGCTAATGTATCCAGTAGGAGACTCAAAGGAGACTCTTTGAGTCTCCTACCGGAAATACACCCGGTCATCAAATTATTGGCTTAGGAGTGCGTCAAAAACATCTCCATGAATTTAATGCTTCATGGGGTGTGTAATTGATAGAAAATAAGTAATTTTTTGGGTGAACTATTCCTTTAACCTTTTGCAACTAATACTGTATACCAGGCGTCTTCAACTTTTTTCAGGCCAAGGGGGTCCCCAGCAGAATGAGTTAACATAGCGTCACAATCATTTTAACCCCTTTAACCATATTTTAACTTTGGCTATTCAAAAATAGCAGATATACGAGCTTGTAGAAGTTTGGGTCACGGGGAGACTTTCTCTTTTGGGTAAAGTAAAAAGAATTGAGAATCACTAACCTAAGGTATACTATACATACAGTATGTACCACAGGGATTTTCTCTTACACATGATATCACGTTCTCTAAACCTTTAGTTTCTGCCATGTAAAGAGCAATAAATGACAGATAATTGAGTAGGGATTTAACAGTCTATAAAAGTTTTTCACCAACAACAAATGTACATATACATTAACAAACATAGCAGTCACCGGTTCCAATGCTTGATATTAATAAATCTAATTTTCTTTTATTTCTAACATTGTTGCCAAACAGCTGGATATGTATTACACATCATTTATAATAATCAAATCATCTGTAAGAGAATAAACACATTACCAAGATCAGAATAAGAAATAAAGAAAGATAAATACATAACCAAAATCCTTGTATAGAGATCCTCCCAAAAGCATGGGAAAAAATCACCAAATATTTTAAGTTTTATTTCGTTGTCGGAGCACATCAAAAAGGGTAAAGAAATTAGATTATTTTTGGGTTAGGGTCTTTTTGGGAGGATCCCTTTAGTATAGTTTTTTTTTAAAATTTCTATTCACTAAAACCCTATCTGAACAAGGTGAGTTCTTAGCACTCATTTACTGCTATTCCCTGCGACTCCCACTTTGTGCCACTAGTGGGCAGTATAGAGAGGGCATGCATACCCTGGCTGTCACACACCTCCCAATTAGAATGATTCAATGATTCATTCTTCCTCTTCGTGAGAGATGAATAAATGCAGTGGTGGGTGGACATGTGAGGGGGGAGGGGGGGTGTACTTGGTATAGCATGTCAGTGAGCATTTGTTAATTTGTTTAATATCTCTGAGGAGGCTTTCTCCTTGGCTGTAAGTGATCAGCACCTCCTCATTTCCCTTCGTCAGCTGGGAGAAGCGTGTAATTGCACAACAGCTGTATGTGCAGCTGCAGACATGTAGCAGGCAGCAGTGTGTGTGTGTGTGTGTAGCAGTGTTCCCTCAGAACACTTGTTTTCACCATCCTGTTTATTATGGGTCATCATCAGACATTTACTGTACTGTATGTGGTACATGAGCGTGACTGCGCAGTGCGCACACACCTGTGTGCATATATACAGTACGTATGATATGTTCATGTTGGAGTGAATGTAGCCACTAGCCACACATGTTGCATCATACTGTATGTTGGGCTGTTTATTTAGTGGAGCTGTGCACAGGCTTGGTCGGTGGGCTGTTTCCTGTATGGATGGGAAGTTGTTTCAGCCTCACTGTTGACCAAACATTTACTCTGGCCTCCCACTGTAACAGCAGCAATATAGCAGAAATGTGCAGTTTGAGGAGAGAGGAATATATGCCTATGCCTGGTATGTGATGCAGCACTCACCTTTTTCTTTCTCCCTCTCTTCCATTCTCTTTTTATCTCTCTCTCTCTATATTTCTCTCTCACACGTGCATATATCTGCGATTATCTCATGCACCGTTCCAAAAGAAAAGCAAACGCAACATTGGGACTTGTGTACATGGTGCTTTTGTATCGGTATGTTTTAACCACTTAAGCACTATATACTTCGTTAGCCAGCCAAAATAGCCGATCTACAAGCTCACAACACGTCGTAGATGTGCTGTTTTTGCTACAATTAAAAAAGATAAATACTATTTTTGTGTTACATGCCCAATAATGACATGCCCAAAATAGAGACACCAGGTTGTTTAACCCACAAGGTGTTTACTACTGCAATAAACCTACAGTATATATATTTATATAGACTCCTCTGTGCTCACTCATGCAGAGTTCAATGACACCATGACAAACACATGAGGAAGACTGTTTGAAGTGGACCTGAGAAGACTTCATTATTTAACCTTTAATTGCGGTTATCTCTCTATTAACTGCCACTTACTGTTAAGAGCCAGAGATAATGCTTCTCTATCAGAGGTGTTTACAGAGCTGCACGTCAAACTTTGACCCTAATGTTCACAAGCCAGCCCTTCTGTATTTCACTTTCTGTGTGACTTGCCCTGGAACCATTCTAAAGGGTGCTCATGGTAAGCGCATGGTCCATTGTAAAGTCCACTATGACATTTCCGTCCTACACAACAACAACAGTGACGGTTCATTTTCCAACGTTTCTCAGACTGAACTCTTTGTTGGATAAACAACAGCTGCTGGATGCGGACTCAGTTTTCCCCCCAATAAAACGTTGTCTCCGTCCTGCCTGTAATGGCTCTGCGTATCGCAGTACTCTTATTGTTCCTCTGAACACCCCATCAGAGAGTTAATAGTCATCACAGAGAT
Organism: Gymnoscopelus braueri; assembly: GCF_963280865.1. Classification (NCBI taxonomy): domain Eukaryota; kingdom Metazoa; phylum Chordata; class Actinopteri; order Myctophiformes; family Myctophidae; genus Gymnoscopelus; species Gymnoscopelus braueri. Next base: position 50,584,508 of record NC_137604.1, on the reverse strand, counting down.
GACTCTCCCTCTCCTTGTCGTGACCCAAGTGCGTGTCGGAAGCATTGTCACATCCAGGAAATGTGTGCGAGTTTCAGTGCATGTGGTGGATGTGATTGTGTGTGTGTGTGTGTGTGTGTGTGTGTGTGTGTGCACATACAGTATTTGCCCGTTTCTACGTATATGAGCATACTGTCAGCATGTGTGTGTGTGTGTGTGTGTGTGTGTGTTGTGGGTGTATTGTGAGTTAAACGGCGTCTGGCGTTCAGATCAAAGTCGCCCCATAACTCCTCTCCGTCAGTCAAGTCAGTCAGTCAGTCAGCCAGCATCCTGCCGGGAAGCAACACTGTCCTCAACGGGAGATGTTACTAGAATTACTAGATGCACATCATTTCAATTAGACCACAGCTGCTTGGTGAGGAATTCCCAGTCTCTTCCTTTTCTCAGGGTTACTCCCAAGGCATAAAAGTTCTATGCAAAGTCTTAGAAAGTGCGCCAAATACGCCTAATGTATAGGCCATACCAGCCAACATATAGTTAAAAACAAGTGTAAGAAAATCAATGCAATCTGCCTCGTTCAAGGTCATTTCGATATCTTCAATTAAGACATATTGTGCGTATCCAAAGTTAAACTTTTCTTAGCTTACTGACTGAATTGAAGTTGAATGTTTGGTCAGTCCCCTGCTCACCTTAAGGGTCCTTATTATCTAACATTTATAAGTTATAACTCCCATCTCGTGTTAAACAATATGTCACTCTGGAGAATAAGGTTAGACTAAGTATCTATTATCTAAGTAATCTATTCTGACGTAGACGGAACATGCAATAATAGATGTCATCATGATATGGCTGACTTGACTTGAAATTTTTGGCTACTGTGTATTTAAGACGCTCTCTGGTGCTTTTGATATAGATATATCCAACCTAATTTTGAAGTATGTTTGGGGTGACTGTTGACCAGATTTCAATAATTATGCTATTGCTGGCCCTGAGGAGAGTTTTGTTAGAATGGAAGTCATCTGCTCCACCCAGAGTATCACAGAGGGTCAACTGAAATGCTTTATTGTCTTCGGCAAGCCAACAGGGCGGGATTTCGCTCCTGTGATTCTGTCTGTTTGTCTGTGAGTCTGACTGTGAGCAGCTTAATCTCAGGCAGGATACTTTGCACGCACACTCCCAGTAGGCCAACGAAGAACCTCCACCCTAGATCTTTCAAATTGACCTCCTGGTGGTGCTGTAACAGGCTACTTCATGTTTTGGCAACTCCTCACAAAGGCTCCACCTATTTGCACCTGACTCGATTTTCCGCCGTTTCACGTTTTTTTTTCAAAGAGTCTTAACTCATTGACTGCCAGAGTTAAAACATCGTCTATGGCTGCCCTTGCCAGCGATTCCGAGCGTTTTCACTAACCTTTTGGAAATTCTTCTTCACAACAATCCAGCCGTCTATCGCTTTAAAAGACGTAGGGGGGTCTCGTAGAATCGGGAGAAAAACAATTGTGCCGCCGCGATAATCCATTCCATAGTTATTGGCAGTTGAATGTGGCTTGTTTTTGCCAAAAAGCAACAGTAAGCAGAGAAAATTTGATTTTATAAATCCTATAATACTAAACGAAACCAGCTCCATTTTGTTGTGATCACGTGATCTTTGGTTGTGCTCTTCATCATCATCATCATGATTCACAGGCTGCGGAACAGCGCCCTCTAGCATAAACCACTGAAAACACCACATGACAAGTGACTCGTCAATCGGCGGTGTGAGCCTTGGGCCAAATGACGAGTATACCAAAACGAGGACCAAAACATACGAAACGAGTCAAGTCAGCCAGCCTTATCACATATACATCTACAGTATTGCATGCATGTTCCATCACAGCTTTGTAAACTGTTGTAAGCAGTTGCTCAGGAGGTTGAGCGGCTGCTTGGGAATTGGAATGTTCCCAATTCGATCCCCGGCCCCAGTGACTTTAACCCATTAAGACCTGAGGCGATTCTTTAAAAAAAAAAAATCCTAACAGTTTTTTGAAAAAAATCAAAAATTTTTTTTTTCAAGATTAAAAAAAAATAGCAGATCTACAAGCTCATAGCGCGGCACTCGGTGCCGCGCTATGAGCTTGTATATCTGCTATTTTTGAATAGCCAAAGAATTCTAAAGTGACACAGATGCGTTACAGGTCTTGATGACATCTTTACCGATGACAAGAGCAGTCCATCTCAAAGTAAGAATACAGACATGTGAAACATCCCTTCTGGGTGGACAGAACAGAAGGGGTATTTATTGTTATACTGTCCCTCCTGGGAATAGGTGAATGCCCTGTCATAGGTTAAAAAAGGGTAATAAGATTTAATGAACAGCTCTTCAATAATGTATGGCAAACAGAACAAGCCCCTGCACCACCCTTCCCTGGAAATGTAATTATTTGTAGGTTAGATATAGTTATGTTTTATTGGCATCTATCAACTAGTCACCCAGTGTTTTAAGGGTTTTGTCATCTAAGGGGTGGCAGTGCCTCCAGGAGGTTCCCCGTCTGGGAATCGGAAGGTTGGGTTCGATCCCCGTCTCCTCCAGGCTTCGTGTTGAGTTGTCCCTGAGCAACACTATATTAACCCCTAATTGCTCCCCCTTGCAATCCCTGAGGCACAGTGCACACTGCTCCTAATAGGATGGGTCAAATCCAGAATCCCATGGGGATTCACTACAAATACCCTTTTTTGTAATGGACACAATAAATTAATTAATCACCGTAACAGCATGATGCTGCCAGCAGGACCTCGGCTATACCTATATAGATCCTAGATATGAATTCATGTCCAATTATAAAGTTCTGTCTTTTTCCTCTCATGCTCCTGGTTTCTCAGAATGGACCCTCCCTCTCTCTTGGGATACTGGCCTGCTAATGAAGTGTGATGGCGGTGATGAAGTGATGAAGTGCAACAACGTGTGGTTTTTAAAGTGCTGTGCCAGGGACAGGGTGGTCTCTGTCTTAATGCTGCTGGCACCCACATGCTCATCACATACCCATTGTTCAGTGGCACCTGGCCATGAGAGAAGGAGGGGGGGGGGGTTGGCACACACACACGTTGGTAAGGGATAACCGACCAGACTTGTGTCTGTTGAGTCTCATCATTTTCCCCCTCTTCACGCTGAATCCTACTCCTCCTTTATGTCTCCATCCATCATAGGCTGACAGTGTGAATCACTTGTTTATTAATTGTGTGCACAGTGCTCTGATAACTTCATCCCCACGCTCATTGTTCAGTGCTACCTGCCGTGAGATGTGAAACGCTGGTGAATCCCAACAAGGAAATGACATCTTATTAACTATACCTGAACCCTATTATCCCTATTCTGTGAGGAACATCTGCCGAAAATAGACCATCTCACAAGCTTATCTAGAGGGGGGAAAAGAGCAGACCAAGTACAGAGCCGGCCCCAGGCAAGTATAGATGGTTTAAGTGGTGTGTGTACACTACACTGATGGTTTCCATTTGCCCTGAATGTCCCCAGCATGCGGTTGTGAAGACCTTGATAAAATACAGTGAACAAAGTCCCATAACCGTGTTGTTATTTGTTATAGTCAGCCTTCAAGGTTCACGTTTCATTAAGAGAGCTCAACACATATGGAAGGTGTCACTAGTTCAGTGACAAGGCCTCAATCCTCTCACCTGTAAGCCTATTGTGGTTGCCTTGAATGGTTAATTGGGGCACCTGGCCAAGCCGGAGGCACTGCTGCTGGGAATCAAACTCAGAATCAGCAGTTCTCAACAGGACTGAAAATTAAGGCCCGGCCCTAACTGGCCCGAACAATTATCATAATTTTAGGCCCAAAAAACTGAAAAAGTGTCATAGTGTCATTAATGTCCTCAAAGTCACGCATCCAACAAGCTTTGAACTGAGACCTTCCGTTCCAGAGATAATAGCCAAAACATCTTGAAAACGGCCACTTTCGCGTTTTTTTGATGTTTGAGTTTTAAATGTAGAAGTCTTGCAATCAGCAGCTTCACTGTTCTACCGCCGTTCTGGGGGCTTGGTTTATACAGATAGCATGTGTAGTAGCAGGTATGTACATGATGTTTAGAACATTAGCATCACATGAAGGTGTGTACATGTTCTTCATTAGGAACATGACATCGTATGCAGGTATGTAGAGTACATAACATGCCGCCAGGCCTCTGTGTTGGTGGCAAGTGTATTACTCTGTGGTGTGTGTGACTCATTTTTGTTTGTGTGCAAAACACTGTATCCAGACTATTCTCTCAGTCTCAACACAGCATGTTTGGAAAGTTTGAGTGGTTTTCTTGTCATGCTCTTGGTTCCTGAAAAGGTCCAGATTTTCTCTTTTCGGGGCACAGAATGAATTATTCTAGCTGTGACCCCAGTGCAATGCAGGCTAACAGCATCTCCTCAACCAGCAGTAGTCAATAGACAGCTGTGATACTTTAGCAGGCTCCATAACTTATCCGTGTGTGTGTGTGTGTGTGTGTGTGTGTGTGTGTGTGTGTGTGTGTGTGTGTGTGTGTGTGTGTGTGTGTGTGTGTGTGTGTGTGTGTGTGTGTGTGTGTGTGTGTGTGTGTGTGTGTGTGTGTGTGTGTGTGTGGGAGTCCACCACACCATCCTCAACGCTACAACATTGTCATAATTCACCAGGATCTATGTTCTAGAGATCCCACAACCGGTTGTGTACGTGCCAAAATGTGGGTGAAACTCTGAAGATTCTTCTTAATTTATGTTCTATATACTTTGAAGTGCATTCTCTTACATCTTATAAAGGACATCCATCAGCGTCCATTCGGGTGCCCCGCACGTCGTGTGGTGATAGATCTGTGGGTAAATATAAAACAGTTACTGTACGTTCTAAGTGAAAGTAATCTGTTACAGGGCGAGTTGTGGACTGGGCACATGTACTGTCTGTGATCCACTTATGTGATGGTTGTTGAGGTCTCGTTTTTTGCGGTTGATACTGTAATTCCGCCGTAATGTATTTCAACAGTAATTATACAAAGGGCAATAAGTGTGCTCATTAAAAAGAAACGAAAGAAGTGGCTATGAAACACTACAAGAGAAATCGGAGATGTAGTCAGCAATTAACCACTTAAACCTTATGTACTTGGTCGACTAGGGCAGTGGTTCTCAAAGTGGGGTCCGGGGACCCCCAGGGGTCCTTGGGGGTGTTCCAGGGGGTCCCCAGCAAAAGCATAGCATCAAAATCATAACCGCTTTATCCATTTATATGTTAGCTATTCAAAAATAGAAGATATACAAGCTCACAGCGCGTCACTTTGTGCCGCGCTGTGAGCTTGTATATCTGCTATTTCTTTTAGATTTTTGAAAAATATGTTTGGAAGATTTTGAAAAATGTTGAAATGTTTTAACATTAATCTTCTCCTCTGGGGGTCCCTGGCACAAAACCTTTTCAGATGGGGGTCCGCGGCCAAATATATTTGAATTTGGGGGGTCCAAAGTTTGAGAACCACTGGACCAGGCCGGGTCCCCCAGAGGTCTATCCTTGGCCCCCTCCTTTTTCCCCTCTACACCAAATCTCTTTGTAGAAAACTGGTTATTGCCATGGCATGCCCAGAATAGGGATACTAGGGTTCATTTGTTTAAACGTATCTACACCTTGGAGTAATGAGTAAGGTAGTATGTGTCCGTCTTGTTGCAGAGACTTAATGGATTCATTGGGGCCAAGGGACACGATGTCCAACAGTGAGACTAATTTGTACAGATGTGGCTTCGCACTTCAGAAGACCAGATGCTAGGAGGCTAAATGGTGCATGTGTGCACACTCACATATTACATACACCCTCGCACACACAGGTTGGACGCTAAGAAGACTAGGGGTGCAACAGTTAATCTAACAAATCGTTTGTAACAGATAATCGATAAGTTCATAAAATAATTGAATTAATAATTATCCCTATTTTGGGCATGTCATTGCAAGCTTGTACATCTGCTATATTCAGTATCTCTGCATGACACCATTGTGCTGTGAAGTATAAAATAATCTGTGCGAAGGAAAGAATAATCGCGTTGCAAGTAAATCCTAGTAGTTTATAATGGCATATGGTCATCTTATTCACAAGACATAGCAATTGTACGTAATATAACTGAATTGAGTGAAAGGGCTCCAACAAGTCTTAATTTTATATTCATGTCGCACTGTTTAATTTGGAGATGAAATTCTCTATTCTAGACTATGAGGCTGCCTAGAGGGTGGGCCAAAGAGTGCACGTCATTGATCACATGACCCCAAAAAAGTGATTCTCCGGTTCTAGGCAACAGAGAACGTGTGGACTTTGTTCTTATTTCCATATCCAATGCAGGTTCTTTTTTTCTTCTTACTTTTTCACCAATTCTTGAAAAGTCACAGTTTTGGACATGCAAGGATTCCACCCAACAGCAACAATATATCTACTTTTTGCCTTCAAAAGGTGGTCTGTGTATATTATAATGATCTTGATGCCTTGAGGCGAAATGTTGTTTATTATCATCCTATTGATGTGACACTTTGTAGTTGCAAATACACAAGCTGAATTGTTGTTGTTGGATCTCGCAACCCAGCTCAAGTCAGTCACTATCAATCAACGACGCGTGACTATTTAAACAGCAATAGAGAGCTCATTACGAACAAATAAACTCATTTATTTTATGACCGTGCTTGTGGACGGTTAGAAGAAGAAAGTGGCTGTTTATTTTTACTTTCTCCCTTCTTCTTAGATAGGCCAAACACATTTGTGGTGGTATTTCTGTACTCCGACACATTTTACAGAGATAGAAATTGCACTTGTTTTTTTAGTTTTTTTTACCCATTTCTTGGCCTGTATTCCTGTACACTAGGTTTGGCACTCAGTACATAAACTGGTAAAACTCTGAGGTTTCGAGTGAAACTTGCTAATCCTCGCTCCCCGCAGACCCTCTAGGAGTTTGTTTACAATAAGCAGCCAGGCAGAAGGAAAGGAAAAAAGAAAAGAAAGGGGAGAAAGACAAAAAAAAAAACTTGCAGGACAGCGCAACTTCTTGTAAATACCATAATTGCCCTGAGTTGTATCATCAAGCGGAGTGCCTTGGTGCGCGCCAAGCTAAGTTCCAGTTACGTTCGGAGCTGTGTGTGTTTTGTTTGGCAACCAAACTCTGCCCTGTATACACAGTCAGTCAGTCACACCAGGGCCAATTGGTAACAGTTGTGGGCTACCCCCCACCTGACACACTCACCCACCGCCCGCCCGCACCCTCCGCCTACACTACAACAGGGCATGTGCAACAGTCAAGCGAAACTATGGGTCTCTGGTCTCTCTTCTCTCCTTTCATGTCCTCAGGAGAAATCATCTCCTGAATGAGCACGCAACAGAATTAGTCCCACCGAGTTGGTTTGTGTTCAAATCGGCGAGGGAAAACAAGCTTTTTCTCTGTACGCGTTGCCCGCTCTGGGAAGGAGTCCTAGAATAACACACAGAGTTAATACAGCACATCCTGGAGCTGAGTTGGGGTGTCACTGTTTATGGTGGTGCCCTCGCCCCCCCCCCCCCCCCCACACACACACACACACACACACACACACACACACACACACACACACACACACACACACACACACACACACACAAGCCACCACTGCTTTAGCCTCAGTGAAGATGAGTCAGCGCACGGTTCATTTAACTCTTACTGTAATAATTGCTCACATTTTACACTCTCAGAGTTAAATTTACTCTCTGGATTTTGCTGTGGACTTTGGAGGGTCTATATATAGTAGAAATACGGAAGGGAAATAATATATGTACTTTAATGAAGATGGACAGGAAAGAGGGAGAGAGAGACGGGGAGAGACATGCAGCAAAGGTCGTCGGGAGCGGGACTCAAACCCCCGACACGCTGTCGGGCTACATTGAGCCCAGGTGCCTCTTTTAAGATATTGAATGTTTTTAGTGTCTTATAAGCAAAACAAAGAAGGCGTTTAGAGCTGGAATGTCTGTTATACTGGCTGTATTACCATGGAATTTGCTGTGTACCTTCACACTCTCCGGAGGATGAACCATACTGATTTTGGTAACCCCATGGCCTATGTACTAATTCTTCAGTGAACCCCCAAATTCTTGCACTGATAACTGTTTCAAACCTTTTTTATTTAATGTTTTTTATCCCCACTGGTGAGAGAGTGGGGCTCTAAGAATGGCGATGTCGGTCAGTTCAAACCACCGTGGTCCGGTTAGGTTTAAACGGGAACGCATCTGTGTCATTTTAGATTTCTTTGGCCATTCAAAAATAGCAGATACAGTATACAAGCACGATTGCCACGCTATGAGCTTGTAGATCTGCTATTTTTTGAAAAATCTTGAAGATTTGTGCAAATCTTTTAATATGTATTTTTTAAAGCGAACATTAAAGGGATTCTAGGCAACTTCAGAGATCAAAAAAAGAAAAAAACTGTTGTCAAACACCACCCCATCCACTCCCCCCCCCCCCCCCCCCCCCCCCTCCTCATCAGCAGTTCGTTTCCCCGACCACCAGGGAGTGACGCAGGGGGACTTCTGAACGGGCAAGGCCGAAAATAGGTTGCTTTATTCGGATACAATGCGTGTCACTGCCCGCCCCTGCCGGTTCTCCTTTTAAATAGGCTCTGTCATGATTATTTGACCACATACTGTATACTGTATGAAGTTAAACAATTAAATTGTATCCAAACGCTATCTTAAAAGTAAATTCCGTGCCTCAAAAAATAAGTTTGAGAGCGTTTTAAAGTTTTAAAACCGAAAGTAAAAACACAGCAGAGAAAACAATGGCTACCGTTCCATTTTTGTCGTCTGCACTCGGTTCCATTCGGTTTCACTCAAACTCGCCACACGGACACGGACGCGCACATGCGTGCGTTTCATTTACGTCCCGGACAGAGCCGGATACCCGGATGTCAAAACATAAATATTAGGTAAAATACGGATTTCAGAAAGAGGACTGTGTTTCAATGCAGGAAAACACCCCAGCATCATTATATAGTGGCTGATAGAGGGGGAAAATGCAAAATATTTTTGTATAAATATTTTTTTATTTAGGCTTTAAAGTTACCTAGAATTCCTTTAAGCTCAAATCTTTGCTTCTGGGGGTCCCTGGAACAACATATTTTTTCTTACCAACATAAGTTTTTTCAGAAAACTGAGGATTTAGAAGATTTTTTTTTATCAGCCTCAGGCCTTAATGGGTTAAGAAGCCGGCCGGCCTTTAGGGGCCGCTAGCGGTACTTTTAGACTGCTTAGTCTTGTTATGATGTATAAGCTGTGAAAAGGAAGGGCTGAGGCTGGGTAGTGACATTGTGGTGCCGTAGAACCACATAAACACAGTGGGTTTGTGCCATGGTAATAGCTTATGTCTTTTGACCCTGCATGGTAATACCACATCCCAAAGAATTCATCAGATGAGATTCCTGCACTGTCCCACCTAGAGCAGTGGTTCTCAAAGTGGGGTCCGGGGACCCCCAGGGGTCCTCCTTGAGGTTGTTCCAGGGGTCCCCTTGCTGAATTAGTTAATATAGCATCAGAATCAGTTTAACCACTTTAAATGTATACATTGGCTATTTGAAAGTAGCCGATCTACATGCTCACAACGCAATGCGATGCCAAGCTTGTAGCTCGGCTATTTTCAAAAGATCTTGAAAAACATTTTGGAATATTTTTTGACAACACAAATCTTGTATGGCGTCCCTGGCACAAAATATTTTCAGATGGGAGTCCGCTGTCAAATACATATTAATTTGGGAGTCCTTGACATGAAAAAGTTTAAGAACCCCTGACCTAGAGTATAGTCACCATCTGTAACACACAAACACTCACGCACACACACACACACACACACACACACACCATCTCTATGGCTCTCTTTTCGCCGCCTTGTATCGTCTCTTTCTTTCGCTTTGTTCTGTAAAAACTGTAATTGAAGCAAGTCAAGCAGCATACTGTACTTGTGCAAGTGTCTGTCTGATGTTGTCCATGTTGTGTGGCCTGAACAATTTCCCCCATTGTCCTTGTTCTCCGCTTCGCCTTTGTCGGCCTGGAAAATGTATTACAGCTTGCAGCTTGTGTAATGACCTTGGATCAGAATTGTTATGCTGGGCCCGAAGTTGAATCAGCCAATCCTCTAATTGCACTTTGAGGTGGGTCATCATCATCATCATCATCTGAGAGATCTGATGAGGGAGTGGAGCTGACGTGAGAAAGTCTGCTGCTAGAAAGCGAGTTCTCATGGTCCAGAAAATACTGTATGTATTGTATGCACAGATGACTAGAGGAGGAGATAATATACCTCTGAACCGTCTACAAATGTAGTACTATTTGATTATAGTTAACCCATTAAGACCGGGAACGCATCGGTGTCACTTTAGATTTATTTGGTTATTCAAAAATAGCAGACAAGCTCGTAGACGAGCTTGTAGATCTGCTATTTTTTAAATGTTTTGAAAATGTGTGGAAATCTTTTAATATATGTATTTCGAACATTTTTAACTCAAATCTTTGCTTCTGGGGGTCCCTGTAACAAAATATTTGATGGGGGTCCGCGGCCAAATACATATAATTTTGAGGGTCCTTGACATGAAAAGGTTGGAGCACCACTGATAAAGCAAAAACTGTTAGGATTTAGAAGACATTTGTAGAATCGGCCTCAGGTCTTAATGGGTTAACATATCAGTGCAATGGCCATTGAATTTAGTGGTATCATGCCTATTGACACCAAAAATACCCAGAAAAAGAGGTTGGTCTAAGTTAACTACCCTCCAATATACTACAAACCTTATTATACTCATAGCTGGGTCTATATGTCGGTTATACCCTAAACCTGAACTAATAAATCACACATTCACACACATATAATAGCGACCTGTTTTCAAAAACCTTAACATTTCCAGCATGACCATTTAATGAGAATCCAGCCCGGGCCACAGAAGCCATTCTCTCTTGAGAGGAAGTGTCTCTTAAAGATGATGCTGACAGACAGCAGGGACGGAAACGGACCTGCTAAAGACAAAAATAGCAGACCTACAAGCTCACCCAACGTGCTGCATCCGCGATGCTTTGTGAGCTTTTCTCCACCGCGCGACAATGTCGTGCGACGAAGTATGAATCGGTCTTTTAACATGTTAGTCCTCAGAGAGCAAGCCTGGCCACCAATGAAAGCTAATCAGAGAGGTTGTTTACAGAAAGGCTGTAATTGTATTGGACCATGCGATGGGACATTGAGATGGTGCAGGGAGACGGCGGTGTGAGGGAGTAGAGGGGAGTGATGTCATAACGGGCCAACATCTGTGTCCGATTGGTGTCTGCTCCAGCCCCTCACGCTCCTACTCACACAGAGAGATTGGTGTCTGCTCCAGCCCCTCACGCTCCTACACACCAAGAGATTGGTGTCTGCTCCAGCCCCTCACGCTCCTACTCGGAGAGAAAGGACAGGTTGTATTTTGTAGGCCCGCAACTATCGATTATTTTATTAGCAATTATTCTATATATTACTTTTTCAATTAAAGGTAGGGTAAGTGATTTGCAATTATTCAAATAATTGCAAAATGGGTCTATGTTCTGATAGTGCTCGTTACTATAGAGTGTCCTGTCCATATAAAGAGTCTCCATGTCTCTCCAGCTCTTTATAAAACAGAAAATGTATTTTGTATTTTGTATTTTTTTCAATTTTATCCAACCAGGACAGAGAACTCAATCAGGATATAGATTAAACAAGTGAAATTGGAAGTGATGACACTAAGAAATGAGCAGACAAAATTTTAACTGGAACACTATACAAATTAAGCTTAAAAATGGGTACTTTCTCCTGATTGGCTGAGATTTTGACACCTACCGAAAAATGTATTTTCTGTTTATTAAAGAGCTGGAGAGACAGGGAGACATCTGTTACTGAACAAACACTCTATAGCAATGATTACTATCAGAATATAGTATTTTAACCTTTTAACAAAATACTTTTTGTTTTAACCAAAAAATATCACTTACCCTACCTTTAATCGAATAATCGAGAAGCAATTTTTTTCCCCATATATATATATATATATATATATATATATATATATATATATATATATATATATATATATATATATATATATATATATATATATATATATATATCTCTCAACGAATTGACGTGGGAAAAAAAAGGAATAGACTTTTCTACAATAAACTAATTTGATTAGTTTCATTAACTCTTAACTGAGTTAAAGTCTTATTTAGTCTATAGGTGCCCTTGCCAGCGATTTAGAGCGTTTTTAATAACCTTTGAAAAACCATTGAATATTATTCTAGCGTGCCGTCGCAATAATCCGTTCCATAGTTATGGGCAGTTGAATGTGGCTTGTTTTCGCCAAAAAAGCTACAGAAAGCAGAGAAAATTCGATTTTGATAAATCCTATAATACTAAACGAGACCAGCTTCATTTTGTTGTGATCACGTGATTTCTGGGTGCACTCTTCTTGGGAAATACTGGGATCATTCACAGAGCGTCCTCTATCGTAAACCACTGAAACCACTGAAAACAGACGGTCTGAGCCTTGGAGTGAAATGACGAGAAATCTCGTCTTTGGCAGTCAATGAGTCAACTACATTAACCCTTTTTTATACAACAGGTTTGTGGAAAGATTTCGAAAATAGCTGATCTACAAGTTCACAAAGTATTACTTTGTAGGTTATTATTATTTTATTATAATTGACTATCGATTGTTTTATTTTTTGATGTATATATTTTTTCAGTTCGATTAGCTGTTGCACCCCAAGTATTTCATAAAATAAAAGGTTGTGTCCTACATCACAGATAAAAAAAAAAAAGTAATAGGGGACTCCAATAGAACTGTTTCACCCGGATGGGCGTGATTTAGCAAGACATGGCAGCGCACGCTTCTAAACAACAAGACAGCTGCGCTCCGGCTGGGTGGCTATAGTCTGTTTACTTTATGTCGCTAACTAGCGTGCTAAAGTTGCACAGCCAAACTTTTGAATTTATTTAAATAGAGACAGTTTTTACAACAAATGAATGACTCTTTACATAAGTTGACAACAAGACGGGTGCGCTGACATCAGCTGCTCAGCGCGGGCACACGCTTGCCTGGCGGCTCGCTAGGGAATTCTGAAATTAAATTTGAAAGCGGATGATGAACATATGGTCATTATGTCCAATTGATTCGAAATGGCCCGGTCACATTAGAATCACAATATTCTCAATGAGCATATTTAATGTACTATAGTTTCAGGTTTCAGATTTGAAGGTGTGTGACCAAAGAGATTTCTCAGGTTTTGGCTCTCCCGGCCAACACTATTAATTGTGTTTTTCACCAAACCAAACAGTGAAGACAATGTGAAATTCATCTTGGAACCCACCGAGAGCTTGGTAATTGACTTGTGCTTTTCATTTTCATTTGTACGGTATATAACCTAATTAGGGGGGGAACTTACAGCCGAGTTCTCTCAGTATAGACAGAAAGAAGACTGTACTTGTTAGGGATTCACTCCTTGTCCTTAGGGAGGTCAGCCAGCACTCCCAAGTAACTTAAGTTTTAATGGAAAAGTTACTGTGTTTTAATCCTGAGCTCTGTTCCAATTTACCTATGAAGGCTCATTTCCTTTGCCCTACATCAGTTTTGCAGTCCAGGTGTGCCTTGGGATTTAGGGTCAACCATGCATTATTATTCAATATTGCAATATATACTATACAAAAAAAGTATGAGTTTCTTTTTAAATTTACTATATCAGTACTATGTGGCCAATACAGAGCCAAATTAGATTCCCTAAAGAAGTATATTTTAACCTTTTAATTTAGCATTATTAATAAAAAACCTTTACATACTGGCAAGTACCACATGGGCTCTAATGCCTGACAGCCAGCCCCTGGTTTGATTCCGGGCCGGTCGCATTTTCTGCATGTCACTCCCCTGCTTTTTCTCCTCGTTTCATCTTCTTCGTCTTTATTTTGCCCGGATATGAATACAGGGATATGAATAAAGGGCGTGCTTTGAGATTTTGACTTGCCCTTTGGTGTACACAGTGAGACAGTCTTAGGTCCATTTCTACACTTTCTAGCTTTTCTGATAAATAACTTGACCTAATTTATTTGAACAGTGAATTACTGATTGATAGATATTTTAATTATTGTGTTGTTGAGTTGTACATGTGTCATACTGTAACTTTTTTTTTTGCGTTTCTGTCGGTTCTTGTTGCAGAGGGAGATGGAGACTACATTCAAATGCAGACTTTTGCAGACTCTTTACTTGACATTGGCCAGAAAATCCTATAGCTTAATTTATGCATTAGAAATCTTTGTCCCACAACATTTTTCAAATATATATTCTTTTATAATCCTTTATTAGGTGCCCCTATCGAGATCCAGTCCAACGGTAACTAGACGTGGATTATAAGTGTCTTCTATGTCACTTAGAGTGCTGTACAAGCAGGCTGCCAAGACGACGGATGAGATCATTGTGTGTGTGTGTGTGTGTGTGTGTGTGTGTGTGTGTGTGTGCGCATTCTATGCAAGCATACGCACACGCTTACGCATGCATGCATGCATTTGTGTGTGCATATATGTGCCTCTGTGTCTTAGCTCCCACACTGTGGCTTTGGAGGTTTATCCAGCGTAATAGCATTTTAAATAAACAACCTTTTGCCTGAAACAGGCCCTGCATTGTGGTGCGGCTGATAGGCCGAATCCGAGCCAGAACCAACAGCTGTCATGCATCTCACCAAGGGTTACAATAGGAAATTGAGAATTATGACGTTAGAACTGTGACTTGTTAACGTGGGGGGGGGGGGTTGAACACGCTCACTTTTGTGTGTGTGAAGAACCAGCGCCTTGTAAGATGGTCAGTGATGAAGTTATTTCCTAACTCTTAATTTGGCTTTTGTAGGGTTAAAAATGAATTGTTCATTTTGATTAATTTTTCGGGGCTTTTTTGCCTTTATTGATATGACAGTAGGCTGACAGGAAATGGGGAGAGAGATGGGGAGTGACTATTCATGGTTCACATGACGCTTGTCTGTCACAAGCGTCATGGAACCGAGTGTTCCTGGTTTTCGATTTTTTTACATTTACAACTCTCACATGTACATAAACGTTCAGATTTAAAATATATAAGTACATACATACATACATACATAAGTGCTGACCCCCATGCCACGGATGTAACAAGTTGAGCCGGTTGAGGTCTAAGTACCTGTATATTCCGTATTGTTCAATAAAAAGCTTTTTAATCGCCGGCCATTTCCTCCAAATTTTCTCCGATGCTTTCAACTATGCGACACTACTGGTTGGAAGGTGTATTGCACTCTGATACATTACAAAAAAAAAATAATAATAAACATTTTAGAAAATGGCCGCCGATCGGATTAAAATGCTTTTTATTGAACAATACGGCGGATACAGGTACTTAGACCTTTGCCGGCTCAACTTGTTACATCCGTGGCATGGGGGTCAGCACTTTTTGAAATCTGAACGTTTATGTACATGTGAGTTGTAAATGTAAACAAATTATAAAACCAGGAACACTCGGTTCCATGATTATGACAGTCATGTTTCAGGGCTAGGGAGTGACATGCAGCAAAGGCCCGTCGGGATCGGGACTCGAACCCGTGACACGCTGTCAGGATACACTGAGCCTAGGTGCCTGGACCGCTACCCCAGCGGTCCAGGGCAGGCCAATGTATCAATTTTTAACTCCCAACGGTGTTATACACTCTTGAGTTAAATGAACACTCAGGATTTTTACAGTGTGTATGACTTGCTGGAAGTAGCATGCTGGACAAATCATCCAGTGTCTGTACCCGTTCTCTGCCAGTAAAATAAGGTTTCCTTCCTTGTAAATTGTTGCCTGATGCTTAGACGACGACGTGGGAGTCTCGGGAGACGCTGTACATACGGGCGCTCTCACGTCTCCGATCGCCTTGTCCTCGCCCCCTCACACTCTGGCCCTTCAAGCTGACACGTCTTCCTTCCCCTCCTCCAAATTATCCCTGCAGCTTAACCCTTTAAGACCGGGAACGCATCTGTGTGTCATATTCAAAAATAACAAGCTCATAGTGCGGCACCGAGTGCCGCGCTATGAACTTGTAGATCTGTTATTTTTGAAATAAATCGTGAAAAAAAAATCTAATCTTTGAGTACCGTATATATATATTTTTAAAGCGAACACAATATTTTGAGATTGGGGTCAAATACATATCATTTTGGGGGTCCTTGACATGAAAAAAGTTTGAGAACCACTGATATTATAACAACATAAGTTTATAAAGAAATAAACTGTCAGGATTTAGAAGATATTTTGTAGAATCCCCAGAAGCAAAAATACCCAAAAATTATATATTCAAAGATTTGCACAGATTTTCAAGATAAAAAAAAAATAGCAGATCTCGGTGCTGCGCTATGAGCTTGTAGATCTGCTATTTTTGAATAGCCAAAGAAGTCTAAAAATGACACAGATTCTTTCCCGGTCTAAATGGGTTAATTATGTGATGTCAGCAGAAGGCAGACTCCCTCATCCTCCAGTGACGGCGCCAGTTAAGGAAAACACGCTTTCTCGGCTAATTTAGAGACATCTCAAACTAGGGAAAGAGACAGGTGTATTATTTGGGGAAGGCCAGCACTTTGGTGACCTTGAGCGCCGGTCACCCGTGAGAGTACCTCCTTGCTGCCCCGGTTGTTGGGGCCGGGGAATTGGACTTAAAGGATTTTTTTTTGGAACATGCCCTGCAAAATGCCTCACCACTTCACAGGAGCCACGATTAACCCATTAAGACCGGGAACGCATCTGTGTCATTTTAAGATGTCTTTGGCTCTTCAGCCGATATACAAGCTCATAGCGCGCCACAGAGTGCCGTGCTATGAGCTTGTAGATCTGCAATTCTTTTTGAAAAATCTTGATTTTATTTTGCAAATTGTGACGGTATATATATTTTTAAAGCCAAATTTTTTTATTCAAATCTTTGCTTCTGGGGATTCTACAAATGTCTTCTAATTTTTGTTTGCTACAATATCAGTGATGTCAAGGACCCCCAAAATGATATGTATTTGGCCGTGGACCCCCATCTCAAAATATTTTGTTCCAGACACCCCCCGGAAACAAAGATTTTAGTTAAAAATGTGTATATATATATTCAAAGATTTGCACACATTTTCACGATTTATTTCCAAAAATAGTAGATATACAAGCTCATAGCCACGCTATGAGCTTGTACATCTGTTATTTTTGAATAGCCAAAGAAATCAAAAAATGACACACAGATGGGTTCCCGGTCTTAATGAGTTAAAAAAAAGAAAGAAGAAAAAATATAACGAATCCGTTCGCTCCCTGTGCAGGAAAGTTGTTTGAGTTGGCAGTCAACGCAGGTCAGTAGATGAGTGTGTAGCTTCCCATTCCTGTAAAACATCCATTTATCTTTCATACGGAGTCTGTAAAGGCTTCTCCTCTCTTCCTCTCGGCCTTGGTTTCTATTTGAAAGATTTTTTACTCTCTCCATTGTTCAGATTAGTCGTTTTCTTTTGGGTTTTTCTTTTTTGCAGTCCTAGTAGGTTACTGGACAGGACCTATCATCAAGGCTACAGTAGAAAAAAGAAACAAGCCACACATTTATGTCTGCAGCAGACACACAAACACTAAAGACGAAACGGCCAATTTGAATTCTTGTTTTGCAATAAAATACCTAATGTAGAACGGGGGTAATGAGCCATGCTGTTTTGACTGTTTTTCACTCATATATTTCCTCAAGTATTTATTCACAGCTGAAGTGGAGAATGGGGCTTGGAAAGATACCTTTACTGAAACAACCTGGCTTTATACAGTATGTTTTGTTTGGTAGCTACTTTACAGTACAGTATGCACTGTAGATATATCAGTTGTTTCAATCAATCATTTGATACAGCATTGTCATAGACAGTGGTGGAAAGTAACTAAGTACATGTACTCGTCTCAAGTACTGTACAATTTTGAGGTATTTGTACTTTACTTGAGTATTTCCAAATTTCCAATACTTTTACTTCTACTCCACTACATCTCAGAGGCAAATATTGTACTTTTACTCCACTACAATTATTTGCAAACTTTAGTTACTTTGCAGATATAAATTATTACATTATAAAGCACTAGACCATACCTGTCGGGGGGATATGAGCACCCACGCTTGTTTCACGGAAGTAGCAACACCGGCGCTTGTTGCACGCACATGATTTGGCAACCCGGGAAAGCGAAAAACGGGCTTCGGTGTTGCGTGCACATAGTAATGATCAATGGCTGTGTGCAAATTCCGATCAATTGCTCCAGCCACCGAGGAGAACCGGGCAGTAGAGATTTTGGGCACAGACAGAGCTACAGAGGATGATACATTAACCACTTTAGTCCTATTTTATATATATATATATATATATATATATATATATATATATACCTATATATACCTACATGTAGATTGGCTATTTGAAAATAGCCAATCTACGAACGCGTCGCATCGTAAAGCATTTAAGTACTTTTTCCATCACTGGTCATAGATGGGTTATATATCTCAGAATTTGGCTAAGGTATGGAATTAGAATTTTGTAATTTTAACATCTTTCCAGCAGGTCCAGAAGATGGCGTTTCAGTAGATAATATGGTTGAGGCTTGTTGTTGAGTCACATCTCTTACAGTAGTTTAAACAGTGAGCCGAGTAAGTAAGTGTACACTGGAGTCGCTGTGTCGACACAGTGGCTTGCCTTAACAAATCACATAGTTTCCCATCTGGACGGCCTTCAAGTCAGGAACTCCTACTGAAGGACCCTGGCGTCAGTGACACGCACACGCACGCACACACACACACACACACACACACACACACACACAAACACACTGTCTGTTTCTGCCTCTTGTCTCTCTGCATCTATGTCTTTCATTCCCTCTCTCATTTTCTTCTTCCTTTCTCTCTGTCTGTCTGCAAGTCACCCTGAAGGACTTATGTCTTGGCGGCCATTTAAACACATGAAGAATAAGGTCCTTGATTAAATCCAGAATGGATCCAGGAAGTAGTGAAACCATTTGAAATGGAGAGGATCAGTACTGTCTCTCTCACACAATCTACTACAATGCATTGCCACATCCTTATCTATTGTCTGACTGAGGTTATTGGCTTGTCTGATGTCATTTCCAATTCCTGTAGCGCTTGATGTGTCTGTGTGTCACAAGTCATTTCGTTATGCGCTTTGGGATGTGTTTTATACGACACAGATTTCTTGGCAAAGGGTTTTAAGACATGACTGATGTAGCATCACATAACTGCACTACATGACTTTGTTGACATCCTGGTCTTCTCATCTTTTTCTCAGAAATCATTGATGACCTGGCACACCTGGTGGACAAGACGGATGGCAGGATTCGTGGCGAGACGAGGAGAGTTAAGCTTGTGGAGACCAAGTCTGCGTCATGTGGTACGTATTTCATTGCACCTTTAAAGGTAGGGTAAAGGATATATAAACTGCTCAAAATAATTAAGGGAACACTTTGATCCCTTAATTCTTTTGAGTTTTTTCGTTAGCAGTATGTACAGTACACAGTTCATGAAAAAACTCAAAAGAATTAAGGGATCAAAGTGTTCCCTTTATTTTTTTGAGCAGTATATATAGATTTATTTTTTGTTAAAAAGGTTAAAGTACTATATTCTGATAGTAATCATTGCTACAGAGCGTTTGTTTGGTCACAGGGGTCTCTCCAGCTCTTTAGTAAACAGAATATAGTACATGTTCAGGTAGGTGACGACATTTAAGCCAATCAGGATAGAGCACTGAAAATGCATTTTCTGTTTAATAAAGAGCTGGAGAGACATGGGAGACTCCTTTTACTGAACAAACACTCTATAGCAATGAGTACTATCAGAATCTAGAGCTATTTAACACTTATTTTAACCAAAGTAAATCACTTACCCTACCTTTTAAAGCCTGGTCTGGTATGACAAACCTTGATGTTCTGTTGTGCCTCTTATAATACCTGATACTGTGTATAATTGGGAATCATGTCACTAACCAACCATATTCTGGTTGTAAAGTGCTTTTTAGGGTGTGTTTTTGTTTCTTCAGTTCATTACGCAGTGGAGTCAATCATTTTGATGGGAATTTACAAGTGCACAGTAAAATCATCAGCGGTCATTTAATTACCGATTTACCACTGAGGATTTTAACATGATGTGCGCTCATATCATCAGGTTAAAACTCCATCTCAATCTTGGACACACTCTCCGCACGTTATTTTAATGACCGAACGATGAAGATCAACATAATGTGTACTGCCTCAAGATGGAGGCAAACTGCCAGCAATGTGTTTCATCTGCCGTCGTGGGATATCATTACTTATCGCTGTCCTTTTGCCGTCATCACCAGAATGAATGGTGCTTAATGGAGCCGAAACAATGACAATGATGGTGACAACTAAGCACTTTCTGGCACAACAGCACAAACCCTATAGTGTGAATGGTGGGCTAACTGGCTATTTCTGTCACGGCTTACTGCTTACTCAGTTCCCTGGGCTTTTTAGAAAGTGCTCAGAGCTCACAAAACCCTCCTTGCCTTCTTCGTGGACCTTTCAGAGGAACCCTCAAAAGACCACAGGAGAGTTGTGGTTAAGCACCCCACCCCCCTCCCCGAAAGTGAGCAGCCTCTGTCTCTCTCTCTCCCTCTCTCTCTCTCTCTCTCTCTCTCTCGGCTCAAGACTTTTTATAGAATTGAGATGTTCACCGAGGGGCTCAGTGCTACCACTATACCCGCCCTCGCCATTACCCCAAGATCCCTGCTCGGGCCGTGTTGAACTGCTGATTGGTCTGTTCCAAAAACAAGACCACGCTCCTCTCCTCTTCTCTCAATGGGCATTTCCAGAGAGAGACAAAAGGGCTTCTGTGGGAAGGCTGGGTAGTTACTGTAGGTTACGGTCTGGTATAAAATGTGGGAGAGTTAAGGTTCTTCCTGGCATGCTGGTGTGGAGGAGGGGGTGGGGGGGTTCTGTTTACAGAGTGGAGGGCCTGGTGGCATTGCTGTGGAGACGGCTGCATTGTTTCTCTAGGCGACAGCGCTAACAGGCGCTCCGACCGGCGGCAGGAGGATGAAGGTCAGAACTCAGAATGCTTCATTCCATTTGGCCCTGTCCCCATGGTGCCAGCGCACGCTTTGTTTGAAGATCCCAGAGACGCACAACATTGTGCCGGGACCAGGAGTCACTTTCTTTTTTCCTTCTGTTTGTGCCTTTTCTTCTTTCTACAACCCCCCCCCCCCCGCCCCAAACCCCAGTCCTCCCCTTTTCCCCATTGCAAGGCCGAAGAATGTTCATGTCATCTACACGTGTGTGTGTGTGTGTGTGTGTGTGTGTGTGTGTGTGTGTGTGTGTGTGTGTGTGTGTGTGTGTGTGTGTGTGTGTGTGTGTGTGTGTGTGTGTGTGTGTGTGTGTGTGTGTGTGTGTGTGTGTGTGTGTGTGTGTGTGTGTGTGTGTGTGTGTCTGTGTGTGTGTGTGTGTGTGTGTGTGAATATGAATGCTTGGCTGTGTAAGTGTGTAAGCATGTGCATGTATGCGTGCTTGTGCATTTACGTGTGTCATGGGTGCATGCATATGAGTATGTGTCTGGTCCTTGGCGAGTGGAAAATTCCCCTCTGCTACTTCATGCTCATCTCAATATGTTTCCCCTCCTCCCTGAACCCCCCCCCCCCCCACACACACACACACACACACACACACACACCACACCCCCCCACCCCCGAGTCTCGCCATTTGTTTGCCTCTCTGCCTCCTGTCAAAGAAAGAATTGAGAGTACAACATTCTCTCTCTCTCCGAGATCGCTGTGTGTTTATGATTCTTGAAAGCTTCAGAGCTCTTGTTTGTTTTTGAAACCACCGCTCATCCAGAGCCGCTGCTCGGTGTTATGTCTCTGCCAGGTTCTTGAGAGAGATGGGAACGGCTGACTTTGACAGTTCGGGGGCATACCTCACATACCTGTCGGTAGCCCCTCCTCATGAAGAAGTATCTGCATTTTTTTACATTGCAAATATTGTACTAACAATACTGAAACTCTTAAAAAACGTTCAGAGTCACATCTTAACATGATTCAAGTATTGTAAGTAAAGATTTGGACGTGGGAATGAAACAACTATGCGTATATCCGAGACCTAGCCATTGCAGAGCTGAAAGCTTGATAGGTGCAAGCTGAGCTATGCTAGGGGTCATCTCCCCTGAAGCGAGAGAGGGCCCACATATTGCACGGCCCA
The DNA here is from genome assembly GCF_963280865.1 of Gymnoscopelus braueri. Classification (NCBI taxonomy): domain Eukaryota; kingdom Metazoa; phylum Chordata; class Actinopteri; order Myctophiformes; family Myctophidae; genus Gymnoscopelus; species Gymnoscopelus braueri. The sequence goes on along the minus strand of NC_137604.1, from coordinate 50,562,291 downwards.
CGGTTGTCTTTGCAACGTGTGCGTGACTGCTGTCAGTAGCTTGGTGAAACATCCGCTGCGTTGTTGAAAGAGAAAGAACAGGCTTGATTTATACCTCGCGGCGCGCCGTTGTCGCGCGGTGCAAATCAGCACATCTGCAAGCTCACAACACGTCGAGGTGTGAGTTTGGAGATCTGCTATTGTCAGCACAGGAATGCGAGAGTAGTACAGTGTAGGATTCAGGAAACGTCAAACGTCTGACATTAGTTACATTACTTTGCTGCCACTGGTGTGACTTTGATAAAAGTCGATTTTCTTACTTTTGCAGTGAAAAGTTTGCACTAAGATTAAACATTTTATTTGAATGAAACAGCTGTTGTTGTGTCTGTACAGCCAAGGCTTGAATAACTGGATTAACATGGTCATATACGTCATACAGCATTTAGCTAGTGTATGGAGTTAGGTTGATCTCCGTAGCTAATGCTGCGGTCTACATTTTGTGTAGATTCAAGTTAGTTTGCAGGTTATATACTGTATTAACCTTGCTAATAGCATTTTACGTTTTTTAAGCTAACCTATTGACCAAAACTAGACAGATCACACTATCACTGAAACTCAGTGTAAGTCCTATTCACAGTCATATCCACCTCCATTAGCTTGTATAAGTGGGAATTGAGGAGTGCAGGCTTTGAGAGCTAGGTGGGATTAGAGCGGAAGATTATCTTGGAGTACCAAGGGGTCTTTTGGAGAGTGGTGTGAGTTTCTCAGGGCTTAAGCGCCTCATCAGGGACACATCGGGGCCCGGGCGGCCCTTCTCAACCAATCTAATCCTCAGGGTTTGTCGAGGAACCACTCCAGGAACCCCCTGTGAATCCTGCAGGTGGTTCGCATCTCAAGTAGGCTTGAACTGTTTGGATTATGACATCTAAAGGGAGATAGGGGGGCAGTAGGGGAACACGTAGGCTAACCGAGAAATAAATTGTGTCGAGGAAATTTTGCTCTTTAGAAAGGGCTTTCTTTTAAAGGCCTTTTCATCTCCAGTGAATGATGGTTTTAAGTCACTCTGTCTGTCCTAGGCTTGCTCTTGTTGTGAACTCGTGATTGATCTCACAATTGATCTTTCCAATTTTTTTGTTTCTAATTCTAAGTTAACTGTGTAATATAATTAAATCAAGCTCATTAAATTAAGCTCACATGAAGGGATCCAAACGTTTGAAACCTTTTGTTTTAACTGGTTTGCTTACAGAGCAACAGTCCAATGCAAAACATATTGTAATCACATCATGCAATTACAGCATGACTTACCTTTTTTTTTTGGTAATGATTTTTATCATAACAGCATATCAGATCCCTGAAGCTCAAGGTTTGTATTAAATACTTAACTACAAACACATTAATTGTATAACCTGGCAGGTGTACAGTAACTCTGTTCACAGAGTAAAGTCCATATTTATTTCTGTTCAGCGTTGTGAAATGGCGACCGCCACACTAACTCACTTAACATAAAACCTGCGCCTCTATCCCTTCCCACTGAGGTCAGCCAAGCCTTTTGTGATCCAAAAAAGGTCCATGAACCATGAGCAGAGGGCACGACAGGGGGGGAATGGGAGGGTGTCTGCAGGCACCCCAAAATCCACCCTCCGCCCGCCTACCACCCACACCAATTAGCCCCTTTCTCTGTGATTCATCTTACTGATGTGTCAGAAAAATGCTCAGATGGGAAGGACTGTGAACTCTGCCCGTCACAAAGCTCCTGGGTGGTCAGTCTGGGCGAATGACACCGGTGAACCTTCTCAGCATCGGTGACACAGCAGAGCCCTCGTCTGTTTGGCAAGCCAACGCCATTATTGTCATTAGTCTTCTGAAGGTCAGGAGTAGCTTATTTAGTTACTTAGCCCGGACAGTGATGGTCCAAAGAGAAGGGCAGACCCGGGGTCAGAATGGGGGTCTCTGATGTGGTTCTACATATAGGGTGTGTGGATCTGTCCTGTCTCAGGATCAGATAGAGAGAGAGAGTGTGTGTGTGTGTGTGTGTGTGCAATGGCTCAGCCCCTATCTCTTTGTGTTGCCGACATTTCATCGTCGGATTAATTTGCCGACAGATATGGACCATTCCCAATACAATTTGTGATGACGAATCTAATCTAATGGATTGTCCGCCCCAAGTTGCTTGGACATCTTTAACACCCCAAAACGTACTTAGTTTCCACGAGTTTATGTGTGTGTGAGTGTTGTGTATATTTGCTTTAGCGTGAGGTGTTTAAAGAGCCATCAAGAGGGCTGCTGGAGGGAATGTTTCTTCTTGACGTTTATATTAGGCTCACATGTGCAAGCGATCAAGAGGGGGACGTTCAGCCTGAACCACTGATAACTCCTTACCGCTGCTCGGTTTCCACATCAACATCAACTGACTTGCGTCCTGCGCCTTCCATTCAGCCTTTCTGTAAATTCACACATTCTCGTCATGTTCTTCTTCTCAAAATCAACCTTAAATTCCCATCACATCACCGCGGCATAGCTGTCGTGCCCCCAACTAAACAAAACGACAGAGAGAGACAAAGGAGACAGCTGTAGACGTCGTGGCACGACGACTTAACGAGGTACTCAGACATCTGGATCCTCTACAACCATCTCCCATCTCCCTGGCAGTGGGACCAGCATCAGCATTACATTTCATAAGGCCTTACCACCCCCACCACTAAGCAATTAGTTCAGCATGGCTTATATCTCGCCCTGTCTGTCTGCCGACGGAATGGCGGACCAATTACGAACACGAACGAGAACGCCAGAGGAGAGAGCCAAAGAATGAGAGCAATGTAAACCCAAAGTGAGAGAGAGGGGGGGGGGTAGATACCAGTTTGAGTTAGTGAAGGCGACTTCAGTCTCGTCGGAGATGCAGTTGTTTGAAATCTTCACCCCGGAGTCATGGAGGGGAGCTGGGGGTGGTGGGGGGGGCCTGGAAGAAAGTTTTCCATGTCTTGATGGCGTGTGGCGTGGTTTGTGGAACAGGCCACTGGGTGGGCCTTGGGTATGTGTACTGTAGACGTACGGAAGGGAGAAATTCCACATCTCGGATGCATTTGATGTTTATGATGCTTATGTTTATGATCCAGCCCGCCTCCCCACCTCACCGCCGCCATCGGTTGTCAGTTGTTCCTCCCACATCGCCGTGCGTGGGGTTAGAAGACTGACAGAATTTGAAATAACTGAGCCGTAACCTACGACTACAGAGTTATCATCATGGCCAACAGTTCCCTTGAAACTTTGTACAATACGTTGAAATTGTAAAGTTGTAAACCGAGATCATAAAATTCCTAGCAGACCTTTTTATACCTTTTTTTTTCTTCTCCCCCCTTACAAAATATGACAATTCCATCTGCGTTGGATTAAACACAGATTTGTAGGGGGGTAAAGATAGGGGGTAGGTGGGGGGTGTGGGGTCTAATAAAAACGTATAATATTTTCAGTTCCCCCAGGGTAAAGCCTTTGTGATGAAGTGTGAGCGTGCCTTTGTACGTTTTCTCTGCTTCCATAGCATCAGTGAAAAACAATGATTATCCTCTCAGGGCAGAATTAGAAACACATGCCTATCGCAGTGTGCGATCTATGTCAATAAGGTTTGCGTGGCTGTCAAGTGCATGTAACTTGCATTAAGTCATCAGGGCTAAAGAATGGAAATGTGATGTGAGGGTATAAGCACTTGGGCCCAGAATTTGATCAAGGGCTTGGAAAATGAGCCGTGATCTGTATCGGCTCCTTACCTCCTGCAGTCACATTCTCTGCCCCTCTGCTGTATGTGGAATCTGCCTAAACTCTTGGGATGAATATTTTAGTTTAGGTGAAAGTCTAAAATTCTACATACGTTTTCTATCATGATGGTAATCGTTTTTTTTACATAAATGTATGTCCAAACATTAGCTTGAAAACGTTTGTATCGTACAATGCTAAATGATTGCATTGATTAATTAATCTTATGTTTCTTTGTCTGTCTAATTCCTTCTACAGGGATGCTGGTGGTGATTGTGCTGTTGCTAATAGCCATTGTGGTGATTGGTGTGTGGCCTGTGTAGCTAGCGGAAACGACGGTGAGCATGAAATTGATACCGGAGCTGTACTGGAGCTCTTGTCGGTTGAGCACAGAGAATGCCAGAGAGAACCTACGGGGGAGAACGCTGGATTAAACACCTTCACACCTGGCAGCACAGGGACTTATTTCTGTTACTCACAAACCCTTCGAATCATCTCACCTCTTGCATTTTCTGTTTTCTTGCCGTTGCTCTCCACTGAAAAACAAAGGTTCTCTAATGGCGCCTTTCCAATGCTAGCTTCTGGCCCGACTCGACTCTTGTTAAAAAGTACCTGGTACTTTTTTGGTATCACCTCAGTCAAGGGTTCCAAGCAAGCTGAGGTGATACCAAAAGGTGGCGTGAAAACACTGCAGACTAGTGGTGGAAAAAAACGTTAATTTCAGTGAACGAACGATTTTGTTCACGTTCACGGCAATGATTCGTTCAAATGATTCGTTCACGTTCTCGTTCAGTAGCGCTATTTTATAGTGTAAAACACCATCGCGGGAGCGTTTTTTTTACATTGCGCGACGTGTACGGGGGGAGGGGATGGGGGCATGCACGATAGCGTGAACGCAACAGTTTCAGAAAGTGAACGAGCTCGTTCACGTTCACGGCAATGAACTAGTTATTTTGAACGAATCGATCATGAACGACACATCACTACTGCAGACTATTGTTTGGCCAGAGAGAATTGTCACTGGCGGCGTTACATCAGGATGGACTCCCCTATACTGCATGGAAGCTGCCGAAGAACTGTGAAAGAAACGTAACTTTATACTCAACTTCATTCCCCTTTGCCTCATGAGGCACAGGGGAATGATGTTGAGTTTTTTAAGGAACCAGTTGACAGCACAGTTATGTTTTTAATAAGGTGTTGGCTGGGTAGCGGGCAGTGCTGACCCTACAATAGCATCTCCTTAGGGGAGTTTTTCTTTGTTTAAAAAAAAAAGAAGAAAAACAGTGTACCGCTCGATTTAACTTATCCTGCAAATTATATGTCTACTTTTGAAGTTGTCAAATGTCTGTCTAGATAAATCAATCACACATCAAGTGGTTTTACTATTTAAAGGTATAATAAAGGTTTGGGATTATTTTGGAATATGTTTTTGCCTAGGTCGAGTGTTGATTTAACAGTAGGACCTCCCACAAGTGGCGCTTTCCCTTCATAACTCTGTCCGTGGTCTAGTCTGAGACTCTGACTTAGTACTGTAATTCCACTAGCTTTGCAACGCTCACACACACATTTTACCCCTCGCATTACTGTAGCTGCCATAATGTTATCATTTGTCTTAGGATTTTATAATGTTTATAGAATAACACTCCGCCAAAACAAACATGGTCGCGTTGCTAACACGACTGTTTTCCTTCCTTGTAAATCAATTCAGCCCTAATGGCTATGCTGTACTTTGTAATAAATAAGCAGTTAACAGCCCTTGGACTCCTGGCTGTCTGCGTTTGTCCTCACTACACGCTCCTGAGGATTGAGGTGTTTTAGCGACATAATATTCAGCTGTTACTGTCCGTGTCCTGTGACAAGTATGTCACCGCACTGGGCTCAATGCCTTGTGAGGATCATTATTTCTTTATCTGAGATTTTGTAAGGTACAGTGCTGATCGGTCAGTGGTGGTCTCATGTTCATGTCCCAGAAGTCTGGTTGTGTGCCTTAGTACTAACTCTATACATGAGACTGGTGATAGCAAGTGTTTGTGCGTGTGTCTGTGTCTGAATCACCCATTATTTTCTTAAACAGACATAAACAGAGTAATGATTCCAAGCAAGCGAAACACACTTTCTTTTTCAATGTAACAAGAGTTTATTTCAACTGAAAATGAGAATTTAGTTCTACCAGGTTGGTGTGTTCAGTAGTTATTATTTCCTTCTTTTATGACAACCATCTAAACAACCACAAACGAGTAAAAAAAAATTAAAAAAAAGAAACAAATTGAAAAAGACATAATAAAATCCACAATGTCTCGTGTCATTAAATATATTCATATATAATAACCATAATATATTAGTACGCATCGTAAAACAACATTGCAAAAACTCTGCAATTGTGATAGCTAAACAACATTTACAATTCATAGTATGAACACAAAGTAACACTTTGACAGGTCTGTCGATAGCGTCTGATCAGGAAAGTTGTCAAACCGTTGCTCTGGAAACGGAGCTAAAATGTACACCGTGGGTTTACAGAAAGAGACGAGCATGTGATGAGATGTGACTACATTTTGTGCCAAACATTTACATGTAATGCAGTGTTCTATAGCAATGAACATGTAAATATACTATGTATAAATATGTGAATATCATCTACTGTATGTATTTTGTCTTTGCAAGAGACAGCTCAAAGTATCCTGTGTGGGACTGCCGTTTCTATTTTTCGACTTATTTATTGCCCACAGATGCTCATAATCATCAATGTAAGTCCTCAAAAAGAAACGGTAGATTACAATGAAACACTGATTAACTTGAGTTTTAGTAGAAACCTTTTTGAATTATCATGAACTAGAAGTCATTTCAGTGCATCCAAAAAGAACTTTGAACAAGTTTTTGAGATATTGGAAGCAGAAAGTGGGCAGTTACTCTCGATGGGGCCAAAAACCAATGTCTGTGAAAAGTCATATTCATTAAACTGTCTTGTGAAAATACTGAAATTGCGGTTTTAGATTTCTTTCAGCCCCACTGATTTCCACTCCTTGCTAACAACTTCTCACAAAGCCTGCTTCTACTACTGTAATTCAAAAACCAAAATGCTGGTTCAGGTTTGTGATATGCTGAGGAATTCTAAACCTTTTGGGGAGGTTCAATCAGTCAGAAATGAATTTGAGATGTACTTTGAATTAATGTCCTTCAGCAAAGCATAGTGCAGAGAATTAACGTGACGTCTCAATAGGGGACTGCAGCTGTCGAGTGCTCATACAGCGCCCTTCAGTGAAAGTACAACCATGCATTGTGTGCACAATGAAGTCTTAATAGGCCATGGCTGGCGTGGCATAGCTGTTCTCTACCGTCCCAAGAGTAGGTATACTAACCTCTAAAATCACGGCAAAGGTTTAAGGGACCTGTTCAGTGACCATAGTTAACATTAGTACTTGGAAGCTCGACAGGAGAACGAAGAGGATTTGAAAACAACTCGCTCTGCACCTTACGTATAACTAAGTACCTTTTTGTCCGTTTTAAAGGAACAGTGAAACAGAAGTACATTTTTTCTGCTGTGCGATTATTTCTGTTACCTCGTTCGGTAAGCAAATTCTGTCTTTTCTTTTAACTGCCCTTGGTCCTTGCTTCCTAAAACAATACATAGATGTTAACTGTTATCTTATCTAAAATCCTCTTCTCTAAACAAAAGAAAACTGCCTATGCAGATGTAGTGGTCAGTAGCCAACCCCAGTTTAGTACATTAGAAGAAGGCATGGATCAATTACAAATATATTTTACATTCTAATAATTTTTAATTTGTGTTTTCTTACAAAAAATTACATACTAACAGATCATAGAGGGCTACATTTACACCATGCTTTCATTCTGTAAAAAAAAATGCTATGCAGGGTGTGAGAATACTTTTTCTAAGAGACAAATCGCAGAAATGCGTATATTGTTGGTCTTCAAATATATGCAAGTTAAAAGTGTTGTTTCATGCGATCAAAGTACAAAATGTATTCTGGCCTCATTTAATGTCAATGTTTTATCCTGTATGTTGTACATCATGTACTGTCTCAGGTCTTTCTTTTTCAGCTCAGATTATTTTGGTCTCGTAATATTTTATGGTTGAATAAATGACTTAAAAAATATATGATCAAGTATAAAAAAATCATTTAGCAATACACTAATTTACTCATATGTTTTATAACTGAAATAGAGTGGTGAATTTGAGTTTGTTTGATTCAGGAGAAATTAGTATTTGTAATTGTATTGTGAATTGAATTCATCATTGTCATGACAAGATTAAGACCTTCTGCAGTTGCAATTTGTCATCTTAAAGAAAACTCAGCAAAATAATAAAAATATACTATTTTCAGCAGCACCTGTTAGTGAATCGAACATTGCAGCTTTGTTTAGGAGGCATTGGCATGCAGGGTGATCTGTACAATAATGTATTAAAATAAAGACATTAAAGAATTAATTCAAAAAAGATTTACAAAGGCAAATCAGGGGAAAAGGTAAATTGATATTGATGAGTCAATGCCATTTTAATCCTTTGTGCGATTACCAAAAATGTCCATAGTTTTTGGTCCCTTGCGAATTTAAATCTGATAAAATCCTGACACAAAACTGTAGGATGTGATCCCTATGTGGTCCCTATGACAGGACCTAGATATTCTACACAGCCTTCTGACAGGGGCAAAGGCAGCTTATTATTTGTTAAAAAGAAAGCTGTGCATTTCTGACACTTCGAAATAATAATATTTTATGGCACTTTTTTTTATTAAGAGAAGCAAATGTTGTATATTGTTAATGGAAGAAGAATTCTTCCATAATATGAGCAGTGAGGGTTTTTTATGGGAAAGAAATATGCTCAGAAAGTGAAACCTACGGAGGCAAAATTGCAGTGGTCATTCAGTGGCTTTATCTGTATCATTTCTTTTGTACCAGCAGAGGATATTCATTCAATCGGAGCATAAAATATATTGGATTCATTGAGATATTAAAAAGATGAACACAAACAACTTTATATATACTGGTAAGAGGTGCAAAGTCGGCAAATCCACTAGAGATAAATCTCAAAGGAAAATAACCTGTGAAACCAAATCTGCAAGGTGAGCTCCTTCAACAAAAGTTCACAAAAAAAATAAAAAATCTAAACCTAAATAGTTCTCTTCATGCTTCTACACGAAAAAGCAGCAACATACACAGTCTCTTTTCTGTCCATATTCTTTCTTTCACTTTTTTGTTATGACCCAACTCCTCTTCTCTTATGTGTTCCTTTTTTTCTTTCTCTGACGTCCTCCCTCCTTCCCGCTTTCTCTCTCTCCTCTCCGCCTTACGGCTTCTTGCACTTGCCTTTCTTCTCGCGTTGCTGGAACTTCCTGAGCCTGCGGGCCCATGTGTCCCTCCACTGGATTACCAGGCTGCCTTTGTCTGCCACCACTCCGCTCTGCCCAGGGGAATCTTCGTCGTTCCCCAGCAGTAGGTACTTCTTCCCGGGCTTGATCTTGGGACACTTGCAGGCCACGTCCTTGGCGCGGACCCACAGGAACTGGTCCCCGCGGCGTATGCGGCTTTCGCCCTGCTTGTAGACGGAGATGATGTTGACGGTGAACTTCCACCACTCGCCGGCCTTGTCGGCCTTCAGAATGTGCACCTGGACAGCTGTGGAAGTAGAGAGGGAATAGAGGGGTATTGTTATTAGGACGGCAACTAGTGATTGCTCTATCGATTTGTTTTTCGATTAATAGAGATTTGATCCAGTTCTTATCCTGTGGTTCACTCCTTCCTGCCGTCTTGACCTGTATAACCCATCTGAAAATATTTTGCGGCAGGGCCAGAGATCCCCCTACAAGATGTGTGTTGTTAAAATGTTTCAAAATTATTTATCAAGATTCTTTCAAGATCTGGTGGTCAAACTGATTTTGAAGCTATATTAACACATTTGGCTGGGGACCCCCTCGAGGTCCCTGGACGCGACTTTGAGAACCATTGCTTTAAACCACTCATCTCCAAGGACTTGCTACTGTGGACATGTGAAAAGTTTTCTTTTGGAAATACAATGTGTAGTTTCCATTGCATTACAGTTTTTAGTTTTTATTCTATGAATGTAGTGTCCTACATTCTTTTGCACCAACGTATGTGAACATTATGATAATTGTATCTTTCACAGCAAGTACAGTAAGACCATACATCCTCAAATGCTGCGTCAGCGTTTCACTGTGATTGTAACCACTAGTTGGCAGCTTCAGCTTAACTATTATGTCAAGATAATACATTATTCATGGAACAATTTATACAGCCCAGATCATCCAGCTCTGACCCGCTGCTCTGTGTGAACTGACCATCTCTCTTGAAAGCCTTTAGCCCAGAGATTGCCTGTCTTCCAGTGGCCTCTACAAATGGAATAATCACTTGCTTTAGTGTTCCATTAGCTTCTAGTTGGAACAAAGACGATCTTTGAGCCAGAGTGCTTTTGAAAGGTCTATTGGCTCTGCAGCATCGTTGAATAAAAATAGGCCTATTTTCTAGCTTGAGGTCAGGTTTGCCAAAACGGGTCAGATTTGCAGATTTCCCCAAATGCTCCAAAATTCATTTGTAATATTAGCTTTGACATAATAGTATACCAATGATGCATACCAAACTGAACCAATTAGTGTAGTATTAGTGTGTCCTCAGAAGGAAATGGCTGTATGCCAGTGCAGACTGTTAAAGTTGTGAGACACCCTGACATACTGTAGAGTTGATTTTGACAGCTAATTTTGATTAAGTTTTAGTCAGTCTTTTGAATCAAATTCCATTTAGTTTTAGTCATATTTTAGTCATCTGAAATGTTTTACTGCTAGTCAAGTTTTAGTTGACTAATTATAAAATAATAGTCGACTAAATCTACAGTTGATTTAAAAAAAATGTACTGCACTAAAATGTATTTTGGCAGGCCTTGATGACGTAATGGCTGATTTTATTGCATGCTGAAAATAGCCGATCTACAAGCTCACAACGCGTTGCAGCGCGACGCGTTGTGAGCTTGTAGATCTGCTATTTTCAGAGCGCAACACCTGAGAGTGGAAGATTATCACCAAGCATAAAATGACTTGTCTTTTAGTTCTACCTACTACTCTTCTCCACTAGTCCCTCCCTAACATTTTAGTCAAGTTTTTATTTGTTGACGAAATTGTCAATATATTAAGTCATCATAGCTTAGTTTTTATTTCGTTTTTAATTCGTTTTCGTCAGTGAAAAAAGGTAGTCGGCGAACATTTTTCGTCATAGTTTTATTCGACGAAATCAACACAGCTCTGACATCACGTGATGCATAGATGAAAAAATGCGCTTCTCAATTATTCGATTAATTGGTAGAATAATTGCTAAGAAAATAATGGACATTTGCAGCCCTAGTAGTCATCCCTGACTCATCCAAGGTATAAAACTTGTGTCTTAAATGGTATCTTTCAAACCCCAACATCAGTTTCACCACACATGATGCCAGTGTAGATTGGGCTGTTAAGACTTGCATCTGTTACGTACCCATCCTGCTATTATTGTCCATTAAAACATCTATGTCTTATGCCTCCCTTGCCCTGGAATCATTTTTGTAAACTGTTTTATGTCACCATGGTAAGAGGGGTAGATGGGAGTCCTTGATAGCAACACAATGCTACTGTTGGCTGATTGGGCATTTGACCTAATGGTGAACTCTGCCCTCCATCACCCTGCCTCTACCACCTGTCACCACCGGAAGGCGCTCTTCTCTCTGTTTGTGTTTGGCTATAACAGATACATTGCCTAACATTGGCTGTGTCTGGTCTGCAAATACTGAATAGCCTTTTGTGATGCTTGGTTCTGTTGAGCAAGAGTAGATATCCTTATGACTACATTTGAGACAGAACCCCCTAACCCCCTTAACCACAAAGGCACACAAACACTCCCACCCGCTGCATTTCTTTCAATGATTTTGTCTTTATACCAACCGCAGTAGCTTGTAGCATCACTGTGCTACGCAGCATGGAGCCCCAGCTCTCCTGCTGCTCCATTCAAAACAACCATAAACTACCACTTTATCCAGCCACGCTAAATTATGTTAGTTCATGTATCACTGTCTATGTGCCTGTGTGTGGCATTGGCTTTAGGATACGTTGGCATTGGTCTGGTTTGTATCTAACAAAACATTCCTGCAGACTATTGTTTGGTACTGTAGCTATTTAAATGGGCCCTTTTCTGGTTCTCATCATGTACATGTTGACTATAAAAACCCCTGGTGTGAGAGAAAGTGGATTAGCCCTTGCTCACAGGAGTTCTAACATGGCAGTTCAAACTGCTGGGGAGCAATGGATTAGGGGCATCATTACAGTAACCAGATTATAAAAAATATCAGGTTACAGTTGAAGTTGAGTTAGAAGCTGGAACAAGTTACGGTATTATTTTAGGAGCCAATTGTTAACACCAAATGCCGTTTTGATGACTATCCTCCTTATGCCTGATTTCTACATGGTTGCACGCCAATGTCACGCACCGAACATAGCCGATCTACAATCTCCCACGCGTTGTGAGCCTGTAGTTTGGCCATTTTCAGTGCACAACCGAGTATAAAACAAGCCTTTACTGTTACAGAGGCCAGTTCAGTGAGTGACACACCTATCAGAGACCTTGCTCCAAGTCTTAGCAACGTAACTGTTTGACTCCATTGTATTTGTCGCTCACACACACCCAAATACACTCGCAAGTACAGACTCAAACATTGCTGCTGAGGAGGACAGATTCTTGTTCAGGGAAGGTGCTGGGTTGGGTTAATCACTCATCAACACCAGCAGAATTCCCGTATACATTCATTTCAACCTGGCCACCACATGCTACATCAGCAGAAGCAGGGAACCCCACCCACCCACTCATAGTGGGAGGTGTGTATGGGGGTAGATATGGAATACTCAGTACAGTGTTGAGTGATATTCTCTCTTGCTTGACATCAGGACGTCCTGATGACACTGTCTCACTTTCTTATTGTTTGTCTAACTCTTCACACTCCTATGGATGTCGAACTGTGGTTTTGCTTAGAATAGACTGTGTGTGTAAGCAAGCAGTGCAGTGGTGATGGGACATTACCCACTTAACTCAGCTTATGTGGGAGTTCTTCCACATACTGTATGAGCCATGCATTCCCTTATACATTCATCATCAGGAATGTTTCATCAGGGTTTTGGGCGGCTGTAGTTTAGTGGGTAGGGAGGCCCAAACCTTTTCTACGCGTCAAAGTGTGCCTGAGCAAGGCACTCAACCGACACTCCCCTGAACGCTCATCATGACCGTCTGCGCAGCCATCAGCTGGGTGAAGCTGAAACTACATTTCTCCCACGGCATTAATATATTTTTCTTTATCAACCTTTTTCAATCTTTTTATTAACATTTTTCTCTGAATGTAGTCATTTGCCAGTTCCCCACGCAGCCAACCCCTACTGGTTGGTCTTGGAGAGGGTTCTAACAACCACGTGTTTCTTCCTATACACATGGAGTCAACCACTTCTTTTACTCCACAGTGAGGAGTTTCACTGGGAGGCTGTTAACGCATTGGTTCCCAACGCCCGGTTCGGAAACCACCAGGGGTCCAAATGGGACCCTTACAGGTCTGTGACTCTGAGAGTAAACAAATGATACACTCTCAGCGTTAAATTAACACAGATGATTTCACAGTGTAGATTGGATCCTGTAAGGGACCATTTTAGGCCGCTGGTGGTCCCCAAGGGCTGTAAGGCGTGCAGAGGAACCCGCTATGCTCAATGCAGAACAGGCCCGCTGACCAACCTGTAGGAGTCAGTGCAGTGACAGAAAACGCCCTCTTCCTGCCGGCTTCCCACCCACAAATATGGTCAAAATGTGTTTGTTAATTTAGTTAGTTAGTTAGTTTGTGAATTTTGATTCCTCCACGGTGCCCCAGTGGAGGAATCAAACCCTAGTCTCCACAGTGGTGGGCAGGTACTTTACCCCTGCACCACCCCCACCGACACCCCTTCAGGGTTTTTGTTAGCCTTGGATCAAGGCTATCATAGATGTATTTTATCGAGTCTGACTTTTCCTTTCGTATCTAAGATAGTCTTGGGCTCCCCCCCCCCCCCCCCCCCCCAATTGTCACTGGACATCCATAATTCAGGATTGAAATACCCTGTGACCGGCTTCCAAACTAAAACCAAACCAAAATAGATGCATTTTCCGTTTTGTTAAAGGACGTGTGTATTTTTATACACATTAAGTAGGGAGGGTTTGTTGGGGTGGAAGGTTAGGGGTGTGTGGGAGAGGAGGAGGTGTTGAAGTCGACCCCCTAACTCCCTAAATCCAAACGGAACAATGGGCCGGCCTGTCAGTCAAGCTGCTGAGGTATGCTGCAGGATGCTAGTGCTTGGTTGACCGGTTCAACAGAGCCTATAACTTCAATCATGGAAGAAGAGGGGGATGGAGGGATCGGAGGAGGAGGGATGGAAGAGGGGAGAGGTCACACGTCTCATCCACACCTTGAATGGACCACAGTGGACGGACGCTCACAGGAATGCTGTGTGTGTGTGTGTGTGTGTGTGTGTGTGTGTGTGTGTGTGTGTGTGTGTGTGTGTGTGTGTGTGTGTGTGTGTGTGTGTGTGTGTGTGTGTGTGTGTGTGTGTGTGTGTGTGTGTGTGTGTGTGTGTGTGTGTGTGTGTGTGTGTCAGTGGGGGGGCTTAATGAGGACCTCTTGGAGATCACCTACTGTCCGTCACACTGACTTTACCTTATCCGCTTTGGTCCTAAATGCCCGCTGGGCTGTCAATCAAGGAGATACCCCACTCCTCGGCCTATAAGTCTCTCTATGCTCCACCTGCCCCCCCCCCACACCCGCCCCCATCACTCTGTTTGATGCTTTGTCTCTGTCCAAGGAAAGCCGGAGTAAGCTGTCAGTACGAGCGCTTCTACTGAAAACTATATAGATGCCGTACTAAGGACTGCAGCAACACGCTGGGTTAGACTGGACATGGTAGAAGATGGATGAATCATTAGAAATCAACTTTTTTGTTTGATTTTTAACAAGTTCATGTGTTGTGCCTAGATACAATGCATACATAGAATCAAGTGGACAAGTCCCTTTTGTAATTATTATAATTTTGGAGAGTATACTACTTAGTCTGTTTTTCAGTGTAATGTTGTCTGTAATGTTTGGCCTGTTGAGAAGGGTATCTCCTCATAGCTTAGCAGGATACTCATTAGAGCAGGGGTTCCCAAGTTCGGGACCCAAAATTACAAAAATACATTATGAATTAACCACTTAAGCCCTATTTCATAACCAATGGAAATAGCAGATCTACAAGCTCAGAAGCTTGTTGTGAGCTTGCAAATCTGCTATCTTTGATATTTCAAAAAATATATATAGGGAATTTGATTTAGAAAATGTAGGAATAATTGTGATTTAGACATTTTAAAATCTTTTGAAAAATATATATTTTTTTGTATTGATTTGGAACCACTACTTTATACAGTAGCTGTCATCATTAAATTGGTCTTCTCATTTATTCATCTAAACATATTTCAAACTATGCTTCCTGTCACAACTTTACAAAACCTGCAGAATAGTTTTTTCTTCTTCAGCTTCAGCACAACGATCAAAAATGTAAATCAGCATATTGCATTTCTTCACTCACCATAGTCTTTCTTGCAATATTTCTTCATGTTGATCTTCAGTTTTCCCTTGGAGGCCTTGCAGTAGGATTCACAGTCTGTGAGAAGGAGAGGTTGGAGAGGGGGGGTAAGAGAAGAGATAGTTGATAAGAAGGTGAATGGAGCAGGTGGAGAGAAGACAATCGGAGGGATATTGTGAAATGTGTTTCAGAGCACGATAATGCCTGATTTATAAATAGTTGCATGCCAGTGTCTCGCACGATAATAGCTGATCTACAAGCGCACAACGTGTCACAGCAGGCCGACACATTGTGAGCTTGTAGATAGGCTATTTTCGGTGTGAGACACCAGCGTGCAACTATGTATATAAATCACCCTTAATAGTTATTGCAGCACGGCTCTTGAACAATCTTTGGGCTGCCCGGGCTGATACGCATCTGTCTGGTCCCATTGTTTTGTCTGATAGGAATTGTTGCACGGCCGCATTACGATGACTACAGCCCTATAGAAAAGAGCAGACAATAGGTGTGTGTGTGTGTGTGTGTGTGTGGGGGTGTGTGTGTGTGTGTGTGTGTGTGTGTGCATACATGTGCGTGGGTGCGTGCGTGCTGTTTGCTGTGGGGGTGTAGCTCTCCTTAAGACCCCCTGACCCTGTCTACAACCCCTGTCCCTGATGGTAAGGACCTCTGCACTGAGCTCATGGTACCACCAAGAGGTTTTGAGAACCATACAAATTACCTACCCACCCACAGCTTATACCACCCCCATCCATCCATCCAACCCAGCCACCCACCCACCACCCATTCCATGTCAACGTTGCACTGTGGGACTGATTAAGGCCTATATACTATCCCCCACTAGCACTCCATCCAGCCCTCCCCTCTCTTGTCAAATCAGTGCCTCAAAAAAATAAGAAAAACCGGATTCCTTTAAGGCCCCTCCAAGGGCTGTGTCAAGCTTTTTTGCATTTATTGCCGTGCGGAAAAGGGGGCAAGCGGGGCAGGGGTTGGCAAACTACGATGTGCTGATGTGCTGGGGGGAGGAGAAGGGGGTCACTGACACACAAAGGGAGGTCAGGAAAGAAAAAATTAGCCATCCATGAAGTGTCACGCAGAGGGGGGGGGGGGGTGTCCACTCCGTGGCCATGAACAAATAAATACCTCACGCAGGCACCATCAAGTTTTGCTCAAATTACTTGCCTGGCCTTCTGCTGTAAGTCTAGAGAGTCACGGAAAGGTGCTTTGCTCAACATACTGTACATCAGTGCATGCACATGTGCACGTGTATACCGTAAGAACGCACGGCACGCACATGCATGGACACATACAGTGTATATATAACTGTACTGTACGAGTTGCCTGTGCAAAAATAGAGTTATCTTTCAAGATAGTTCAAAAACCTCATAAGTGGTCATATCATTTGCCAGACAATATAAATCTTCTGTTTTATGTGTTTTTATAGATATTGCAAACCATTCTTGCCAAGGTCCGGCACGCACGCATGCACACACACACACAGACACACTTTGTGTTCACCAGATCCATGTACGGTACGTGTGCCATAATTTTTTTTCATTCATTTTTTATGATGGATTATGGGGATGTGCAGTTGACTACAGTTTATCCCTAGCACCACTTTACTGGTTTTAACCCCTGCAACCCTGAGAGCTTAAAGGGCTTCAGCGACTGCCCTAACTTGTGCTCCGCTGTCACAGTGCCAGCCGTGGCTCTCACAGTGTGAGTCAGTGTGTGTGACGTGAGGCAAACATCGTGGAGGAAAAATACAAATCCTTCCCTAGCGTTCGCCCCCACAAATTGGATCTATGGTACTGTTTATTTAATTTAATATTTTGACAAATTAGGCTCCATATACTTCTACATAAGCTGTGAGCTTATAGACCACCATCGTTTTATTTTAATATTGTTTTGTCATTTTTTGATTGTTTGAAGCAATGTTTGAAATCTTTTGACATTTTATGGAAAACATTTTTATCGAAAACTTTTGCCTATTATAATGAAACGCCCAAAATAGGGCCACCAGGATGAAAGTGAGAAAGAACGCTAGGAGGGAAGTATTGCTGGATGTCGTGTAGACTATAGAGCGAGTGGAGAGGGATGATCCTGTGATAGAGGGAAAATTGAAGCTTTCAGTCAGCGTGAATATGAACAAACTTCATTGTTGTGAGCAGATCTCCGCTCCATGCCTTTAGTCTCCTTTTATGCTGTGTGTGAATGAGGTTGCCCGGGGAACACCGCGACAAGGAAAAATGCACCCGAAAAAAGGGAGGCAGCTAGGCTGGAGAATGGATACTAGTAGAGAGATGCAAAGGCATGGAAGGGTTCATAGAAAAAGAAGAGTCGGTTTAGAGAGGGGTGTGTGACGAGGAACAGAGGAGAGGATGATATCAAGTAAAAAAAACACAAACATTAGCCAAAAAAGGCCAAAGCTGGTGCCGACGGTAAAGTAAATGAAACGAAGGAGTATATGTATATCTACTGTGTCTGATTACCATGTAAATAACAGAGGAGGGGGCATCGCGGAAAGGCGCCTTTGTTTTCTCATAACCCCCCCTTGATGCCATAGTAATACTCCCTTTTGATAGCCTCTCGTTCCCCATTAGTGTACCCCTGAGACGGCAGCCCAGGGTCCTGCTGAGAGTACCCCGAAGATCTCCATTTAGGACACGGCGGTCCCCTACCGCGAGGACAAATGTTCCCTTTGTGCGCACATAGGCTACAAGCAGGGGAAGTGGGGACGGCGTGGTATCTCTGGAGCTGAAAGTGTGCTTTGCATATTCCACAAGTAGATGTAGTTACCGGTGTTTTTTGTGTGGTGTTATTTCAGAGGTTTGAGAAGAAGTAACTGAGAGGTGGACCTTTGCCTCCCCGTATCAAAGTAGTCCTGCACAGCCATTTGAAGCTTTAATCGTTTCCACTTGAGATGCGTACGGTACCGCTGCCGTGTAACCGCCTCCACGCTACGATAGAGTGCAGAACTTTTTTCTTAAGCAATCTTATAAGCAGTGTGTGTTAAACCATAGGCCTGTGTTTTAAGTTGAATAGAGACAGCAAAAAAAAGCTACCAGATTCCTGGCGTCAGGTTTATTTACTTTTTGTGTTTATTTATAACGCATACAATCTATCAAATTCTGAAGTGGGGTTTTAATTTCCCTTTACTGTCTCTCATTTATTCTTTATTTATGATTTCTTATCAAGTAAAATAAAGAGGTAGAATTATCTTTTAGTCATGCCATAGATGGCAAGGAGTTTGCTTCAACAGCGAAAACTTGACAGAGTAGGGTTTTTTCCTACAGTAAGATAAATGTGTTCACAAATCAAAGGGCAACTTTCCTCTACGTTAGAGCAATAGGCAGGATCACTGATGCCTCTCCTGTTATTACTGGCCAGACGTGAAGCCGACAGAGAGGCGGCAGCAGGGCAACTGGTACAAGGAGGTGTGAATATGGAGCCCAGGAGGAGGGCTTTTTCCTTGCTGAGCCAGACTGATTGAGAAACAAATTGCAGCAAATAAAGCATGTAATTAGATTAGAGAGCCCAGTGTGCCGCTCTACTCTGCTCTGTACTGTTCTTGTTCTGTTCTCCTCTGCCCTGGGCTGCTGGGACGAGAGCGCTGTATCTGGGCCTTGTCCAGCAGAGAGAAAGGGAGAGGAAACGAGAGAGAGAGAGAGAGAGAGAGGTACTAGAGTATAGTCCCACCACCCCCTTCTCTCTCACTCCCTCTGGTTGTATTGTATTGAGTGAAAAGGAGGTTTGTTTTCAATCCGCGGGGATAAAAAAAGGCTGAGTAGTGGAGCGGCCGACCAGAGCATGACTGCGTACGATGATGTATGACCTGATGTGCTGGGGGAGGTTATGTGGCTTTGGGTGGTATGGCACCAGTCCTCTGTTGGCTGGGTTCACCTCCCATTACTGTAACTGATGAGTTTCAGCGGAGAGACATTGGACACTCCTGCTGACTATTACCAACCCATAGACACACGGAGCAGAGAGAGAGGAGGTGAAGAACTGCCAAGAGCTGTGTGAACGCCAGGAAGTAAATCAAATGCAAACGCTTTCTTCTATCAGTGATAAACTCTGTACAGTGATGTTTTTTTTATTCTTTCTTTCTGAAAATTCGCTGTCTCTTTCTCTTCATTTATAATTTCTCTTAATTTCTCTCTCTCTCTCCCTCTCTCTCTCTCTCTCTCTCTCGTCACACTAACTTCAAGATGGGCCACAAGACTCACTGGATGACATGGCGCTGACGCATGATTTATACATCGCGTCTTGCACTGAAAATGGCCGATCTGCAAGCTCACAGCGCGTCGCAGCGCAACACGTTGTGAGCTTGTAGATCGCCAATGTTTTTGGTGTGGAACACCGGCACACGTCCAAGTATGAATCCGGCTTGAAGCACAGAGGAGGCACCGCCGGCTTCTAAAAAACAGGGCGTGTGGAGCGAGACTCGCGTCCAAAAAATTCTAAGGAAGGAAGGAGGGGTCCCACCGCAAATTCTGATCACTTCCAGGCCCAGACAGACACACACACACACATAGCGTGTGCTCGCGCCCACACACACACACACACACACACCCTCACACTCACACTCACACTCACACACACACAGACACAACAGAGGCTTATCATCCACATCATCGTCACCGCAGTCCCTCCCCATTATCATTAGTTATTTCTGCGGTCTGTATATATCCTGACTGGGCAGGCCGACCAGCGCAGGTCATCGGTGGTTAATCCCCACATTGCGTTACCATGCAGACATCTCTGTCACGACCCGTGGGAGTGGCGACTCACACCATCCGTGACCTACCAGCACAATATGTGTTTTGTCTGGGCCGCGCCATCCAAGGTATTCGCCATGCATTCCAAGCCCTGTCTGTGTCCATGGGGCGGTCAGGGGGTTTTGGGGAGCGGGGGGGGGGGGGTTCAATGCAAGAGACAAATTAATATCCACTCAGTTTGACCCCCCCCCCCCCCAGAAAGAAACCCACCAGACCCTCCATTCACTCACCCCCCTTCCCCCGCCCCGCCCCCCCCACCCCAACTGAGACACAGGGAGGCCACCTGCCTCACAGCTGTCGGCCCCCCCCCCCCCCCCCGTCATCTCCACACTCAATAATGTGGTTCAATCTGTTTTCTCATGCTTTTTTTTTTTACGATACATATTTTCCCTGTATGTCTCTGTTTCTCGGTTATACCATAATTTATACATCATTCTGTTCACTATTGCTTTATTGGAGGAAGACCATCCTCGGTTAACATCCCATTAACCTTCTGTTCTCCTGTTCTCATTCTTATTTGTCTTCCCAACTGTCATCGTTGTCTTCTTTTCCCTTTTGTTCTTCTTCCTTTTATTCTAACCTTCATCATCATTGTCACCAGCATTATCATGGTCTTCTTCTAGATCTCTCCCAACCTCTCCGCTATCTCTTGCTTTACAAACATGGGACAGCCTGTTACTTTAGGCTGAGGAGAAGAATGCTCCAAGTATAGGACGATGCCCTGATAAGAGGACCAACATCTGTTTGCAATCCCATATTGGATGAGATCATAGCTGTTCAAATACCATGTTGTCTAGAGAGAGTTGGGTTTTTGCTCCGGGACCCTCTGAGGAGATCCAGTAATGTAATGTATGCATCCTCTGCATGGGCCTCAAGCCTGGGTGGTCCGTGGGGACCCCATAGCTGCCCCTAAAAATCTGACGTGACCCTTGATGTGTCCATCAAGGTGCAGCACTTTGCATTCTGAGTGATGTCGGGTCTTCTTCTCCGGGCAGAGCGAGTAACTGGGGGGAAATGGCAGAGCTCTTGGTTGTGATTAGATTACTTATTGCTATAGCTGCACGGCCACTGTCATTACAGTTTCCCCATGAATGTTTACTTTGGTTCAATGATATGGTTTAATCCAGTGGCTCTCAACCCATTCAATCCAGGAACACATCTACAAATATCTTCTAAATCTTAACAGTTTTCTGAAAATATTTTGTTGCTATAATATCAGTGGTAGCAAAGATTTGAGTCAAACATTTCCCCTTTAAAATGTATATATATATTCATAGCTTAAGTGGAAAATATGCTTAGTGATTAAAACTGATTTTGATACTGTATGTTTTGCTGGGGACCCCCTGGAACCCCCTCAAGAACCTCTGGGCATCCCAGGACCCCCCAAAAGAAGAACAGCACGTCACTCATAATGAAGTTTCTAATGTCTTCAGTAGTTACGAGAGTTGGATATTTTAATCACATAGCATAAGAAGGAATGCATACACTTTTAGGTCTGCTTTGCATTTGTTCATTTGCTCAAGGTGATAGGGCGACCGGGGGCATTCACTCAGTTACCAAGAATTCCCCCAGAAAGGCGGAGAAAATTTCCTACGCCCCAGAAAGTGGACACATTCCTGACAAGGAGGGTACAGAGAAACTCCAGATATTGTTACAGCACACCACCCACAGTGCAATATGAAGACAAAGCGTGAAACAGGGGGAGACGAAAAGGTTGGAGGAGAGAGAATAGAGATTGAAAGAGAATAGAAGGAGGTGGAGGAGAGTTGGGGACCAGCGGTTCCCTGACTGTGCTGTCAATCGGAGCTGTCAAGGAGGCATTAGAGAGTCGCACAACAGCTGCCGGAGCTTCTTGCATGCTAGGTTTGCATGTGCGTGCGGCCAAGTGCGTGCGTGCATGCGCGCGCACACACACACACACACACACACACACACACACACACACTAGTCTAGGCCTCCTGTGTTTACTTGGAAGGCACAGAGTGAAGTAGCTACCAGCTAGATGACTTAACTTTTTCCACCACGAGGCCAAAGGACCAAATATGCAACCTATGTTGCGCATTCCAGTGGAATTTGAGGAGTCACTTAGCCCATATGTGGCATGTCTGATGTGTTTTTGTTTTTTGTCCTATATGTCAGCATATCTAAATCTAAATAACTGACTTTCAAATACACAGAATCTGATGTAAACAACTTACACTGTTTTCATTTAGTTATAAACGTTGCCAACCCAAACATCTTACTTCATACCAGCAATTAAAAGAAAATGAGATGCCTCTATGCACTGGTCATCTTAATATAATTTTAAATGATGTTAATTGACTCGGAATATACCATAGATTAGATGGATAATACTGCCCCAGTGCTTCATTTTGTCAGCAGCTGCGTGTAGCTGTCAGTGTGTAATTTGGAAGGGGAGAGAGTAAAAATGTTACTGCATCATCTAAGTTCCCTTAACCCTTAGCGTAGAATGCCAACTTTTACAGTAGAATCCCCCACTCTGCACCAGAGATGAGATATACAGACAGACAGACAGGATAGATAAAAAATCAGTAATTCAAGTAAACTAGGCCCCCATGCTGTGGTCTACACAAACACCCCACTGCGCTACAGTTAGACAAATTAATTGGCTCAAGTATGAGAGATTAAAGGAGGCTTATCCCAGGGCCGCCACTAATTGATTTAATATTCATGAACTCCTAATAAGAAGGGGGAAGGCTAGAGGGATCCAATTTACTGTGTACTCAGTCAGTTCTTACACTTGTGAAAAATATCTGTGTGAGAACTTCCCATGAGCCCAAACTTATAAATACTGTACGGATTTCCACTGTATCCTCACTGTTTTGCCTCAAGACACGATGCGCATCAGCCAGTATATGGCCTTTGTTGTATATTACATTGCTGATTAAGAACTAGCACGTAAACTAACTCATATTTGCAGGACACAAATACGACACGAAATATGAGGTGGATAGCTGTGGGTGTACTCACCTGACGGTTCCTCCGTACTGCTAGCTGTGGTCGTAGGAGGAGCGACTGGAATCTCTGCTCTCATCGGAAAAAAATAACAGACAAACACAAGTCAGTTCTATTATAGTGAATGAACAGCCACATCAAAATTGCCACGTAGAAAAATCTTTATATGAAAGTACAGTAGCCTATAGTGTATGCACATTTGAGATAAAAGGAAATAAGTGTATGAGAGGGAATATGTAATGTTCCGGGCCATGTGCTGCAGGTGAAAAGTGCTGTTATTTTAGTTTTTCCAGCAGACAAGCTCTTCGTGTTGATATAAACTCTTTTCTGGTTTCTGTGAATCTGCCACTACAGTTACAATGTCCCTCACAGCTGTAAGTACAACAGGGTCTTTATTCTCCCAGGTGGAGATGTATCTGGGAGATAAAAAATCAAAAGGGGCAAAGGGGTATGAAATATGTAACCGTTTCATTCATACATATATATTTATATTTCACACTCCGTACACCTGTTATGCAAAAAAACGATAAAAGAAGTGTCGGTGGTTTTGATGTCCCAAGACTTGATTCTCTCAGCCCTCCTTCATACTCTGTGTTGTAGTCACACATTGGTAGGAAGTTGACACTAAGAGAAGCCATGCACGAAGATATTCTCCTCTGATCTCCAAAGGAGCATGGCGGCAAAACAGAAGATACAAAACACACAATGCATTTTTGTTACTATAGACAGGGGAGATAAGAGCCCACCAGAAGGTTTGTGCAAGAGTGGCGAAGGGGGGTATGCAAGGACAAAAGACGGCAACACAAAGACATACCAAAGACACACATATACACAATAAAGAGGTGCACAGCGCTGAGTAAAGTTTGGCGAAGTTGTGAAGGCTTTGCTTGTTTGCACAGTTCAAGAGTTTGTGTATTAAGGCAGAAAGAAAGAATCAAGTCTTTTGATCAAAAATAGATCTGGCTTTTTCAGCCAGTTTGGGAAAAGGGCCTCTTTGGTTCCATCCTGAACATACGGCACATATGGATGTATGTAGTTCATCCGCCATAAATCAAAACCGTTCCAAGCCGTAATCACACACGTGCCCATTGTTGATTGTGGATAGAATCGGGCTTTTTCACATGAAGAACTGGTCTGCGTAATGACAAGAATAACAATCGCTGCCAAAACAATGGCGCCTGGGGGCCCAGGGGTCGCTTCA
Organism: Gymnoscopelus braueri; assembly: GCF_963280865.1. Lineage (NCBI taxonomy): Eukaryota > Metazoa > Chordata > Actinopteri > Myctophiformes > Myctophidae > Gymnoscopelus > Gymnoscopelus braueri. The sequence continues at coordinate 50,537,989 of NC_137604.1, read as the reverse complement.
CTGAAGTCTTGATTTTCGATGTCATTGTCAACCATCCCGCCCATCCTCCGTCGCAAATCAGTATTCGGCCTCCAAACGCGTGCCAGTTCAAATAATGAGCCAGTTTCTCAGGATTGACTCGTGGATTTATGGCTCACACAGTGCTGGAAGGTATATATGAAGTCAGAGATATACTATGACTCATTGTCGGAATTCAACTTGGCAAGGCCCATTGGAGGGCTGTTAAAAAACGAAACTAGATTACCGAGTGATGCTGAGAGGAACTCCAGGGACTTGAACTTCATCTCTCAGGGATCTCTGCCTGTGTAACACCTCCGTTCTTATGTGACTTTCCCAGGAAAATCAAAGATATCCAATATCCAATAAGTATATTTAATTCATCCCTTTGTTGGAATTCAGCCAAGCCTATAATAGCCTATTTAATCCCCCAGCATCTAATTATATTGACAAAAGCAGCAATTAAGACATGTTGTTTTGAGAAGGCAACAAAGAGCCAATTAAAGGCCAGGCTTTGTGGTTCATGGTTCTACAGTCGCCATCGGCATAAACCACTCTCTGCTCTACTCGTATGGGATGCTACAGTAAAAATCTAAAAATCTTGAATGCTTTAGTTCAGCTCCTGTCTTCAGGCACTGAAATAGTGCATTACTTCACCAATCACACCGTAAAAATGTGGTCCATGTGGTTCCATTTGTACTCTATCAGAGTTATGTTAACACTCAGGATTTCACTGTGTACAGGAAGGTGATTTTTGACTGCACTTCCGAGGAGGGTTGCTTGACTTCTAAATGGATGGTGGGAACGTCGTACCTTGAGGAAAAAGACTGTTTTACCAGTTACACTGTGCAACCTAAGCTTCATGTGGTTTAATTTTAGATCCGTCAGGGTTTAGAGGTGATGGGTGCGAACAGTGTTCTGGGCACAGGCTTTACTCTGTAGATTTATGGGGCTTGAACCTGTCGACAAATTGAGAAATCTGTGGCAGAGTATATAACCTGGGGGGCTCAATTAAATGGTGTATTTGTTTAAGATACATTTACTGGTCAGACTACACACAGTCAGACACGAAGCGCTTGTCTGAGGAAAAGCAATGGAGGAGAAAAGATGCAAACCCAGTGGATGACTTTATCTGCTGTTTGCAGTGTATATCTGGGTGTGTTTCATCTAAGGCAGGTCTGAGTGTATTCTTGTATATGTGTGTGCGTGTGTAAGAAAGTGTCCTTATCCCAGATGATATTTTACTCTTGAGGGTTTTTGTGGGGTATCAGATGAGTATATACAGTTTATATGTAATATATTGCATGGACAAAGACTGCTTCCACGTACTTATGCAGGGGGCAATGGGCGAGCGGCTCTGCTGGTAGCCTTTAGCGCAGCGGTTGCACGTGATACCAGTCACGCCGTCTTTACAAGGACATTGGCCCGTGGTGTGGTTACAGGTTTTGCCAGCAGCGCCCACGGGATGGCAATCACATGCTGTGAGGAAACAGGAAGAAAGAGAGGCATAGTGAGTGGTGACACAAACACAAACACACACACACACATGGGAAGACACAAACACAGATACGATTAAAGAGAGTACAGGTGAGAACACGAAAGTGGTGGTGGAAACAATAACAGAGTTAGAAAGGAGAGTGTTCAGGGACAGGTGAAGCTGCATGTGCATAGAGAGACAGAACTTACTTGGGTCCATATGATGTCACAAGCTCACAAAAACGCTGAAAAAACACCCCAACAGTTGACATTCCATCCTGAATATACTGTACATGTACAAGAGACATTTCTTGAAAATCTGGCATTAATAACTCTAAGACTCCCGAGCTCTCCATCACCTTATGTCCTTGGAATTGATTCACAGAGGTAGATCAAGTGGATCGTAATTTCAGGACAGGAGTGTGAGTGTGTGTGTGTGTGTGTGTGTGTGCGTGTGTGTGCGTGCGTGCGTGTGTGTGCGCACGCACGCATACAGTATGTGTGCAGTGTCCACTGTATGAAAGTTGGTGTGCCAGGGCTGGGGTTGTGCATGTTTACCAAATGATCAAATAAGGAAGGATAATCCTAATTGGCTGTTTCTGATTAATGCGGCGCTTTGAACGCGATCCCAAAATGTCTGTCACACTTCCTCACAAACTGGGGGGTCTATCGAACACATATGCTTCAGGAATGTAATCATTTTCCAATTGCCTCCCCCCCCCCCCAATCCAAGCCCCTAATTCATTTCAAACCCAAACCCCTCTGTCAGACTCGAAAATCAATGTTGAATAACAGTTATTTGAGAGCCTTTCCTTTTGATCTACTTCGATGTATTGATTTTTATGTACAGTATGTCTACTCTGGCACAGAGGTGTGTGAATTAATAGTGAGCCACACAAAATGTACAGTAAATTATGTTACTCTAATACAAAACAGAACTTTCCATTGACATATCTACACGCTAAAATATTCAGTGTAGAGGTATCCATTTGTAACTCTGAGCATTTACAAATGTAACCAAATGGACCCTGTGGTTACATTTGTACACTCTCAGAGTTAAATGAGCAATTTTACGGTGTACCCTTTTTTTAAGCTAATACTGTTGCCAAATTAATACAACTACAAATATGTCACTCAAATCATATGTGTTGTATTATGCGTATGCCGTGGCAAAGCATGCTTTGAGCCTGGAGGCAGGGCCCGGTCTGCCTTCTCTCTCTCCCTGTGCCGTGTCACTTGTCGCTGTGAAAGCCTTCAAAGGCCCGGTTGAATGATGTCGTTTGTGGTTTGTGAGTGTACTTAGTGGTTAGGCCTGTTGTATCTGACCACGCTGGGAACGCCGTTGTCAAGGTTCTTCAGCCCTGCAGGCCAAATGACGCCATCGATATGGATGCTATTCACTAACCTAAGAGCAGAACTGAGCGGTCTGCCCGAGTTGTAAATATTTGAACTTTTTAAATGGATAGTTTAGCTTTCTCGTTATTCAGGTTCAATACTTTAGATGGGACTTAATGATATCCACAATGGTGCAATTGTGTAAAATAAATTAGGCTAATAGTCTAGTAATCCAAATATAGATGACAGCGTGATGTATTTTTATTACGTTGTGCCTAATTTAATCTGATCTTTCAGTTTAAACATTTGATATACTGTAGTAGTTTGACCCACAGTGCAGTGGATACGGCTGTGACTCCCGCTTGGTTTCAGTGCCTGCGTCAGGAGACATGAGCCCTCTGTGGGAACCGCACACTGCAGGTGGCCTCGGGGTGAAAAACCCGCTGTAAACCGGTAATGTAATAGAGTTTCTATTCACATTATCTTCGGCCTTACATCCTTTAAATTTGCTGTTTATGTGATTTTGGAGAAGTGTAGGACTAAACCATTTGAGACAGCTGTTTATACTTTTGAGTGGTAACTATCAGTAGAATACAGCCTATAGTCTCACTCTCTCCCCTTTATCTTTATTGTCTGTTTCCTGTGATTCTGTTGCAGTTGCTGCTCTTATCTCGACCTGTCAACAAACTGATGTATGTATGTATGTACGTGCACGCGCGCGCGTGCGTGCGTGTGTGTGTGTGTGTGTGTGTGTGCACGCTCGTGCACTCATGCGCGCACGCACGTTCGCTTGCACATACGTCATGTCAGGGAAGAGTAACCAGTGGCCATTCAACTTTCTTATCAGACTGTCTACTTTAAAGTGTGTGTAATGATTAGGTGGCTGTCAGTGCTTTCATTGCTTTCTGCTTTCATAGTTTTGTCTGACACGGTAGGAGAGAGAGCACAAATGTGCGCACACCCCCCATGCACACACCAATCTGGCATGACTTAGGGCTACACGGTAACCTCTAGAGTGTTCCGCATAGAAATGGACCACTAAGAGTCAAATGAACCTGAAGAAAGGGCAACGTGTATCTCTGGCTGGAGGTTCAGAGAGCTCAGGTTGTCTGTGGGGTGAGGGGTTGTGTGTCTCCTACCCAAATAACTACAACTCAGAGCCTCTCGTCTGTCAGTAAATCAAGGTGCACAGCACATGGCCTACAGGTGGGATGTTCCTTTATCTCCTCCTCGTTTTAAAGGCTTTTCTATAAGTTGCGTTGTGATCTTTAAAAAAAATGCATTTCATTCTATAACGACATGCCCAAAATAGGGTTGAAAGCGGTTAAAAATCAGGACACCTCGGCTGCATAATTGCCGATAACGGTGTCAGCCAAAAAAGGCAAATAATGGCAGATAAATTGGTCTGGCTTAGTTCACTCACTGTCATCTTTTTGGCTTGCTAACACATTGGCCAACTTGCTGGCCAAGTGGGCTGATTTACTGACTGACTGACTGACCGGCTGACTGACCGGCTGACTGACCGACTGACTAATTGCAGAAGCCCGAGTGAGAGTTTACTGGTGTAAGTGTTTGTGTTTGTGTCCACTCCACTCAGTAGTCAAGTGGTTGGAGACGCTCCTTCAGATGGCTCAGGGAGATAAGGAGAGAAAGAGAGGTCCTATTCCCTTTGTTATCCTCCCAACCACATGAACCCTATTCTGGGCATGTCATGATAGACGAACATTCTGCAAAAATATGCAAACATTCGGCAAAGAGATTTGCTACAGAGGGGAAAAAAGGAGGGGACCCCAGTCAATGAAGTACTGTACATATACTGTAGGGTTATAAGTGGTTACTTGAAGGAAACCACACTCATGAATCAATGCTGAGAAAAGGTGCGAGGAAGTGAGCTGGGGGAACCTTTTGGATTTGTTTGGAGGAGGTGATTATGATTCTGTGGGTATGGGCTTAAACTTAATTCATGCCTCTGCGAAAAAGTGCTGTGCGGCACGTTGCTCCGAAAAATAGTTGACACCTTTTTTCAGTTGAAAATGCATTATTTTAACAATATAAGCCTTTTTTGCCAAAACATAAATTAGTCTTTAGTCCTATATAATTACATTAGCCCTGTCATTTTCCTAAATGAAGATCTTCTACTAAGATAGGCTCTGAATGTAGCCCAGAGTCAGTTCCTAACGTTGAAAAAAAAGGAGGACTTGGCTCTGGGAGTCACACATTAAAGAATGTAGACTGTTTTTGGTTAATGGGGAGAGTGGAAGGCATTTCAAAGGCAGGCGGTCGGGCCGGTCTGCTTCAGTGGCTTCGTAGGAGGCTGAGATTGCACAATGTGAGAATTTTTTAACGCTGCCAATCGTTTACCATAAAGCCTGTGTTTGAAGTCTGAGCTCTTGCTCCCCTATTTGGTTTTTGTGCCTTCTGCGCCAATAAGAATAATTTGTTGGCTGCTGGAGAGTGTCCAAGGCTAGCCAAGGCTGTGTTCTATTATAATTAGGTTTCTGCTCCTCCGCAAATATCTGCAGAGACCAAAGAAAGAGATATGGTTATGGGGTTGTTACGCTTGCACATAAACAGCTTTTCTAAATGACGTGTTTATCTAATATAAACTGGGTGCCTTGCTATCTGCATTATTTTGTTTTTATTACTCGAAATAATAAGCTCTCAACGACTGTGACAGTCGGGCTTTTGCCCCTTAAAAAGATTCACGCTTTGGACAAACGACATTTTATGCACAACGCAATACTTGTGTGTCATTCTAATTGAAAACAGCTCACCCTCTGGAAACCCAAAACAAAAAGTGAAGTCATGAAAAACAATATTTTCAAATCCCTAACAGAATACGGTTTATATGTTGTTAATAAAAAAGGCTAACTGTGTGTCAATGAAAGACGTATGCTGAGCAGTAAGCAGCAGTGAGTAGTACGTTATTAACTTTATTCTAATCAAATCAGACCATCGCTGAGTCAAAAGCTAATTGACCTCTGTGGAAAAATATGTTCCAAATTATTTAACTATCGGGTGTAATCATATAATGGCCGATGTTAGGATTTGCATCGGAAGGAGTGTAGAATCAGTGTCATTGATTCAATGCCAAGTTGCACAGGTTTGGTTATTTTAACTTTGATTGTTTTCTTTGGCAAAGGTTCAGAGAATCGCCTCAGTATACAGTATAGTGTATCTATACCTTTTATGAATAGCAAATTGTTATAGATATGAAGGTGGAGCTTGGGAGATCAGTTCTATTACAAGTCACCATTTAAAATTAAGTCAGAGAGACAGAAACATAGAGACATATTGGAAAAACAAATTGGAATATCACTGTAGTCAGCTGATTAAACATATCAGTGCAAACATACAGTATACAATTATCTTTGTAGAATCGTGTTTGTTCTCTACATTACAATATCTGGCTAAGGTGTTCAAAGACCACCCAGAGAGCTGCCTGACTGCCCACCTCTGCCTCACAGCATCTGTTTGTCATTTACCTCTTCAATATCACCTGTTTAAGATCAACTTGAGCATTTCTCTATCAAGTCAGCTCAGTAGGTTTGTTCCTGTACTTCTACTCCAAAGAATCTGCACCATTTTACTCAGCAGCTTCAGTTGTGTTTTTTGTTAAACACACTAACAAAACATGCTCTGTGTTTACAGTCTCACTGAATGAGTTGTAGATTTGTACATTTACACAGTGTAAATCTAGCCACTGGGCACAGCTCATTCTCAGTAGGACAGGCTCTACATTTTGCTTGTAATGGCCTCCCATGTTAACTACTTTAAACCTGGTGATCTGCCTGTGTCTCCAGTGGTTATTCTGCTCCTAAATCTGTTCACTAAATAGCACTATTTAATAGACAGGAGGAAATAATAACCAATTATTCAATAAATAACCAAACTTCCCAATTGCTGTCATTGTCACTTTGTTGTGATATGTACAATGCAGAACAAATGGGCAGAAATTAGTTTTAATTAAATTATCTTGAGTTATGATATTGTAGATCTGACATAGGAAAAGCCCTGCGTGATGTGATTAATTAGGAAAGAGAGAGAGAGAGAGCACTCTGTAATATAATTACACTCTCATATCTTTAATTTATTCACCAGTAACATTCCAAATATAGTTTGTAAAAATGTTTTAATTGGCACGAGAATACGGGTCATGCTTCATGTCATTTGTCAGCTTGGTGTAATTACTGTGGATTCTTTATTGTAAGCCTGTTTTGATGTAATCGAATACCGCAGTAGAACTTGGACAGAGTTTGCTTATAATTATGTGAGGGGGGGGTGGCGAGTCGGGGGACATAAACTCTGGCAAATTTCAGGGATTAAATTGAACAAAACCGCTTAGGTAAGCTGACAATTTTATAAATTATGATGAAATCTGTTTACCCTTTGGTTTCAGAGTGAGGCAATAGTGCATGTAACGGAGTCTGTGAGAATTTTGTCCCTTGTGTGGGTGAGATAGTGTTTCCTAGTTGGAGGACCCTACCTAAATGAGTATGTGACATGCCATGCCCGGGGCCACAATATCACACTTCTACTATAAGAGCCTGTGGGAGTAGCGTCACCACCATACTATAACTATAAACTGTACATGTAGTACAGTATGTTGTAGTAGATTGTGTTGCTGGATAGAGTTTACATAATGGTTCTGTTCAGGGCATAAGGAGATCACATAATTTGATGCTGTGTTCTGTGTGTGTGTGTGTGTGTGTGTGTGTGTGTGTGTGTGTGTGTGTGTGTGTGTGTGTGTGTGTGTGTGTGTGTGTGTGTGTGTGTGTGTGTGTGTGTGTGTGTGTGTGTGTGTGTGTGTGTGTGTATGCGCATGTTCATGCATACATGCAGGTTTGTAGTAATGACAATGGGAGCGACATTGTCACTTATTTTTTAAAGCTACCAAATAATCTCACCTTCACATACGTTATATAAAGATACATTTCAGACGTGGTTAACATACATGCTGCTTACATTGTAATAATACTGAAAGACAAACGGAATTGTTACCAAAAGCTGCAATGTTGCACAGATAGAGTTTACCACAACTGTGAGCTCTTTGCTCAAGCTTTCCAACTTTTCCTTAGCAAGAGAATAGGACCACCAAGCAGTTATAACTAAGTCATGAGTAGGAGCACCAAGCAGTTATAGAGCATGGACAAACAGTGAGGAAGGAGAGAGGACACATGCATAAAAAGCACAACAAGAAAAAGATGAAACAGGCAGAGTGCCTTTCAGTTTCCAAGTTGGTAGCACTGCCTGGTTATCAAAAGCTTTGCAGAGAACTTTCAGAGCCTGCCCCACGTAAACAAATGGACACATAGGCTACTATTCTTTACTGTACTGTACTGTTCAGTATTGTCAAGATGCCTGGGATTCATGGTCGATGCATTTTGTACATATTTTGAACATTGTTTTGACAGTAGGAGTTTTTCAATATCTATACTAATAAACGATTTGCCCATTATTTACAGTAGCTATATGCAAAGTAAACAAGAATCGAATTTTAAAAGAATTCACTTTGTATTCACTCAGATGTTTGTGAATGCAAAAGCGGATGTAGCCTTGCAGTAGTTAACATTAGGCACATTAGCCATTGGGGAGAAACATTTCATGGCATTGTCATACATTTAAAACCCAGTGTCAAATTCAAATTGTTATTTCCCATGAATAAAATGTTCTTACAGTAGGTTTCACCCACGCGTGTTTGAGGAACAAAGAGTTTTTTTGCTTTGTTTGAGCACACACCACAAAGCTACAGTATACTCATTAAAAACAGCTACTGTGTTTTTCTGTTCTACATTTTGAAGCTGTTTTAAAGAGCCCTGTGTATTCAGTCTAGAAGGACAAGTAAACAAACTTAAATCATCTGACAAAACAATTCCTCTATAAATCCCAGGATAAAATAATACTCTACAGGACCTTCAGGCAATATGTCTTTTCCAATATGAGAGAAACAAACCCCCATGAAAATGAGTTATGGGATGCTGAAAGAATCAAGTCTTGGACACATGAGAAGGGATGTAAAAACGAGAGCAAAAAAAAAAAGAAAAAGGTTAAATCCCTGCAATTAGCGAGCCCGCTGGATGTAGCAGAGGATAGGGGTTAATGATACACAACGTCCTGCGATGATGAATGTCTGTTTGCATTCCCGGTCGACAGAAGAATGAGGCCAAAAGACACAGAAGGTGTTAGTGTCGTGAATGAATGCAGTAACGAGATACCAAATGGATTATGGATATTTCCCAATGACTGTTTTTGTTATGAATTTTTGTTAATGCTGAGAATGAAAGATATGCTGGATATGGTGGGTGGATGTCAGCAATCCAGTGAGGTTGAATGGAAACCGTGCCATTTTTTTTGCCTTTACCACTGGATTGACAATTGTTTTGATACAGCAGCACCAAGCATAACTTCATGGCAAGCAAATGCATGTTTTTGAAAGGTTGTGAAAGTGATATATTAAACGGGGCAACACGTGTCAAATAAACATAATAAACAACAGATTAATCATCAAAATACTGTCAAGTAGGAGAGACATAAATCAAAATTATCTGCCAAAATCTGAGGGAAAACAATACACATACTGGATACACTCTGAATAAAATCAAACTAACATCAGCCCCAGATATTTTACCTGCCGTGTCAATCCCACTGGTAGGTGGGTTTATTTATTTACTTCCTGGTGAATGATGTGGGAAAACTCTGGCTTAAGCTGTCAGCGAGCAGCTAACATTTCCTTATGGAGCAGGTATGTCTTAACATGTGAGAGTGTGTGTGTGCATGCATGTGTGTTTGAGCCTATGTTTTGGAAAGGTGTGTGCGTGTGTAGTGTGCGCGTGCGTTTGCGCGTGTGTCTGTGTCTGTGTGTGCGTGCGTGCGTGCGTGTGTGTGTGACAGGGTTATTAACCAAAACTAAGACTAAAACTGAAAGGGAAAAAGTTATTTTGTTAAAAAAAAACAAGTAAAAAAAACAAGAAAGAAAACAATGTACAACAAACTAAAACAAAATGGATGTAAAATCAACTTACAGTAGTTTTAGTTTTCCCTCTCAGTTTGCACTGTGGTCACTACCTGGTGAATCTTTGTTCAATGTGGGACTTTTAATACATTTTAATACACATTTTGTAAATCATATCTGATGTCATGCATTCTTTAATCCTACATCCTTTTCAGCTTCTATAAATCAAAGGCTTTCCTCATAATACATGGAAACACTCAAACTATAATATAATCCCCAAAAACTAGTCAATTCCTAAAACTATAGATGTGCTCGTAAAATAAACAAAAAAACGCGCGTGCGTATGTTCGTGCGTGTGTATGTTCGCGCGTGCATGTGCACAGTCCATACAAAGCACGTCTGAGGTGTCTCTGGGCTTGTTTGCACAGGGATTCGTCTCCTGTTATCTTTCCCTCGAGCTATAGCAGAGGTGAGAAAACACAGCCTTCTCTCTCTTCCATTCTTTGACCCTTATTAGCCATGGTGAGGGCTGATGGCATGCTATCCATCCCCACAGTGTGTGGTGAGAGGAGAGCACACCTGTGTGGGGCTATCTTCCCTCCCTAAACCCTCTCAGCTGTATCCCCCCACCCCCCCATCCCCCCCACACACACACACACACACACACACACACACACGCACACGCACACACACACAGACTCTCCCCATTCCATCTCCCCCCCCCCCTCACAACCCCTATCCCCCTCCTTGCTTCCTCCCATACGCCTCTTTCTCTTAACCGGTGTTTCTCCCTATCTATCCATCCATCCCTTCATCGCCCAGTGGTGGAAGAAGTATTCAGATATTTTACTTAAGTAAAAGTAGAAATATCACAATGTAGACCTGTTACAATTAAGTAAACGTCCTGCATTCAACATTTTACTTGAGTAAATGCACAAACGTATCGGCATCAAAATTAAGTTAAAGTGCCAAAGTACTAAGATTTTTTAAAAATTGTCAAACTTATTTGAAAATAGCTGCAAGATCAGCTATTTTTGACTAGACAAAGTATACAATAGCGCCTAATCTGTGAATGTATGTTTTGTAATCATCTGCTTTCGTTCAGTAAATATGAACGAAAGCTGTGAAATAATTGTAGTGGAGTTAAAAGATACAATATTTGCCTCTGAGGTGTAGTGTAGTAGAAGAATAAAGGATTAGAAAAATGTACATATTCAAGTCAATTTGAAGTACCTCGAAATTGTACTTAAGTGCAGTTCTTGAGTAAATGTACTTAGTTACTTTCCACCACTGCTCTCGCCCCTCTCTCTCTCTCTCTTCCTCACTTCCTTTTAACCCCTCCTCTCTCCTTATTTCCATCCCTCTCTCTGCGTCGGTCCTTTCACTCATTCTTCTCTGACCTGCACGGAGGATCACTTCACACCTTGAGGTGAGGCGTGTTTGTTTTGCTTGTCCTGTCAGCTCTGCACCCCCTCCCCAACCCAGCCTCGAAACGAAGCCCAAATAACTCAGTGTCAATTGAGGGAACACCCACCCACCCCAGTCCACCCATACCTGCCCCCCAACCCGCCACAATTCTGACAGACCCCTAAAACTCATCTCCGCTGACAGAGAGAGATGAGGGCGAGACAAACTCTGGAATGTAAAGGTCTCCTGTCTGCGTTTTTTTTTTTTTTTTTTGGTCCCCCTCCTACTTCCTGTCATTTATCATTACCTTAATTCAGGGGTCTTCAACGTTTTTCAGGCCAAGGACCCCCTAGCTGAGATAGAGATGAAGCAGGGACCCCCTCTATATTGTATAAAATTGTGTTCAGATTAAACTTTATTTGTTTTACTTTGTCTGTTATTTTCTCTCTGTCTCTACATCTATACCTATTTGCCAAAAATAGCCGATCTACAAGCTTTGTGAGCTTGTAGATCGGCTATTCCCGGCTAATGTTCCCCTTAGAATAGGGATGCTAGGGTTCAACTGGTTATGCTAGGGTTCAATACCTGTTGTTTTAGAAGGCGGTGATTTAAATAATTGAATCCATTTTCCAGATTTAAAAGTTAAAGCTCTAATACACTGACGAAGGTCACCTAGTTAAGAATAGAAGAAAGAAAATCTAAATTTGGAAAAGCCCTTTCTTTCTGGGGAATTATTTATTATTTCTAGTACTGTATACAATCGCTAAAATCATCTTTAAACGACAAATCATATCGCTGGATTTGTACAGACCTTTGAAAAGACTGCCTGCCTGCTTGTGACAGCTGAATAAAAGTGAGTCACGGACAACAAAAAAACGAAAAGAAATGCCGGAAAGAAAAAAGACACAATCCATACCTTTGCAGGCTTTCCTGTGAGAGATGGGCTTGGACAGATCTCGGTAGTAACCCTCCTTGCAGTAGTGGCAGTGGCGTCCGGCCGTGTTGTGGCGACAGTTGAGACAGACTCCACCACTCTTCCTCCCTGACAGTTTGTACAGCTCCATGTTAAAACGACAGCGTCGGGCGTGAAGGTTACAGTTACAGGCTGCAGAGAAAAGTACAGGATGCAGAGAGATTAGATCAATATACCGGCTCCTATTTTTCTATTCTTATTTAACCACTCGAGCCCTTTATTTTGTCGTACAACATTGACAAAAATAGCCAATCTACAGGCTCACATGTTGCAATGCAACACATTGTTTGTAGCTTATAGATCTGCTATTTACGCTATTTAAAAAAAGGCTCACCTATTATGACATGCCCAAAATAGGGATGCCAGGGTTAATGTGGTTAAAGAATTGATTTTAAAAAATCTTTCGGCAGCCTGTTGTTTATCTTTTTTGCATGAAATACTAGATTAAAGGTTGGTTAAAATAAGGGTTAAATGGCTCTATATTCTGATAATACTCATTGCTACAGTATTGAGTGTTTGTTCAGTAACAGGAGTCTCCATGTCTCTCCAGCTCTTTATTAAACAGAAAATGCGTTTTCAGATCAGGATACCCTTTAATCCAATCAGGATAGAGAACTCACACAGGATACAGATTAAACAAGTGGAATTTGAAGTGATGACACAAAGAAATGAGCAGACAAAATTGGAATAGGAATACTATAAAATTAAAGCTGATGAATGGGGACTTTTAGTAGAAGACATGCTGCTCCTCTGATTCAGACTTAAGTTATCAATGGTGCACTCAGGTTCTTGTACACAACAGTACATATTTATTTATCAAGATTAAAACACCTCAGGGCGCCCGCTGGCCTAGCGGCATATATAGGCTCTAATGCAGCCTAACAACGCGCCACGGGTTCGAATCCCGATCCCGATGACCTTTGCTGCGTGTCACTCCCCGTCTCTCTCTCTCCCTAAAAAATAAAAAAGGCCCTAAAAAATACTGGAGAAAAAAAAAACCCTTCTTGACACAGGGGGGCTTCTGTAAAATCCTATCCCTGAACAAAGCGATGTGAGAATTTCAGCTCGTCAAATAATGAGGCCAAATATGTGGCGTCTCATCCCACCTTCTCACTCTCCTTCCTCTCTTTTGTTACTCTCACTTCCTCTACCCTCTATTCAAACTCTTTCTCATTGCTGTTCATTCTCCATCCTTTAAAGGACCATAGTAGGCCTACTGGTGGTCTGGCATGTTTAGTCCATTGACTATGAATCACAACATACTTGACATGACTGCCAACAATATATAAAAACCATACTGTGGTTTTTGGATTTTCGAGGAAGCCATTGGATTCCTTTTCAGTTTGGAGTGAATATCAACTTGCAGAGATCTGATTGGACAGATCATTGCATTGCTATTTTTTGTCAAAGTTATGTTGTCAGTGTGTTTTAATGCATTTTAAAGTGCAGATTGATTTGAAGTCTTGTTGAAAACAGTTTATTATCTCCAGGAAATCATACGTTAGACCCTGTTTGACCGTGTGTGTGTGTGTGTGTGTGTGTGTGTGTGTGTGTGTGTGTGTGTGTGTGTGTGTGTGTGTGTGTGTGTGTGTGTGTGTGTGTGTGTGTGTGTGTGTGTGTGTGTGTGTGTGTGTGTGTGTGATAATCTTGCATACCAGTAGGCCAATCTTGTGCATGCTGACAGCAGGCGAAGGACCTAAATTCTCAAATATTTGTATTTTATATTTTTATTATATCGGTCAACAACAACTATGTCATATTTTTACATTCATAATCGCAGAGCAATCGTACCTCCAGTATATGGAATAAGCTCCCCGTCTGGCTATGGATCAGATTTAACCAATCCCAGACATGCATCATGTCATGCTGCTGCATAAACACAAATGTACCCCACCCCTTCCCATCTTAAATCATAACAGAAAGTTTTTAGCGTTCATTGAACCAGGCAAGTCATTAATAACAAATTCTTATTTACAATGGCGGCCTGGCAAAAGGCAAAGCCACTTGAGGGAAAGGGGGTATGAAAAAAAAAAATCATAGTTAACAAAAGTTAAAATAAAAAGTTGATACTATTTACTAGTATGCAGACAGAAACAACAGGCAATACAAGAACTAAACAAGAGTGTTAAAGTTTGGGCATTTATGATGACTACATTTGACAATTTTTTGTCCCAGGTAATACGGTGGACTAACAACAGCTAAAATAATCATAAAAAATATCGATGTTTACTGTACTCAGTATCTACTGCAGGGGTTCTCAAAGTTGGGTCTAGGGACCCCCAGGGGTTCTTGAGGGGGTACCAAGGGGTCCCCCGTAAAATGTGTTAATGTAGCATCAAAATCAGTTTAACCACTAAGCCTATATACATTTGCAATTTTTGAAAAATTGTGAACATTTTTGAATAATTCTGAAAAAACATTACACAAATGTTCTCTCATGGGGATCCCTGGCACAAAATATTTTCAGATTGAGTCTGTGGCCGAATACATATCAATTTGGGGGTTACTTTACATAAGAATGTTTGATCTACTGTACCCACCATGCAGAAAGTCATGATGCTGATATTGCTCTTCCACACGATTTCCTTTAAATCTCATGAGAGAGGCTTATCTGCTGCTTGTTTACTGATGAATAAAGTTGCCACAGCCAAGTTTAATTAGCTTGCTGATGTTTATTCATGACACTTTGGCAGCAGAGGAAGAAGGCAGACAGACACGCTCGGCTTCATTAAGGCCTGCCGTCCGAGACACTGGTCCTCCACTGAGCCATGGATACGTTCATGCATTATTAATAAACGGCAAGACACAAGACTTCTGATACTGTAAAGCTGGAGTAATGTGTGCTAAGGTTCCGTGTGTGCACGGGTGTGTAGTGTGTCTATTTGTGTTATCTGTGTGTGCTTGCGAATCGGGGGCATCTAGGTGTCAACTGGGGTCCTCCTCTGTCTTGGAACATCTGTCCATATTTTTTCAGCAAACCCCCTCTTCACACAGCCCTCCCTCTCTCTATCATCTGCCACTCATAATGGAAGGGGCCAAGGTGTGTGTGTGTGTGTGTGTGTGTGTGTGTGTGTGTGTGTGTGTGTGTGTGTGTGTGTGTGTGTGTGTGTGTGTGTGTGTGTGTGTGTGTGTGTGTGTGTGTGTGTGTGTGTGTGTGTGTGTGTGTGTGTGTGTGTGTGTGTGTGTGTGTGTGTGTGTGTGTGTAGGGGTGTGTGTGTGTGTGTGACCCCTTCTGTCACACCAAGGAACTAATTACACACACACACACACACACACACACACACACACACACACACACACACACACACACACACACACACACACACACACACACACACTTTGCCAGTTCAGTTGCTTATCAGTGGGTTGTTTTCCCAGTATGTGCTTCCTGCAGGACAGCAGGGACCTTAATTAGTAGAACCCCCCCCCCCCTCTTTCTCTCTCTTGGCGGAGACTATGTTTTGCACCCTGTCTGTCCGTCCGTCCGTCCGTCCGTCAGTCCGTCTGTGAATAGCACCGTTGGCCCGATAGCAGCGAAACTGTCCACACACACTCCCCGATTGCCAGTGCAGAACCTCTGCCCCAAATGTTTCACATTGTCCTGTTATAGCACCACCAGGAGGCCGATTTTTGCTACATTTTGTCCAAACACGCAAATCTGTACACAGTATCTCTATAGTCATTAAACCAAATTATTTTTCATATTCCATCCTGATGTGAGTGGACAAAATGCCTCAAATCATGAACACACCGTGCCATTGCAGTGAAACTTTGCACACACATTGCCACTAGGCCAAGGAAGAAATGGCACCCTACATTTTTTAAATCGGCCTTATGGTGGCGCTATAACAGGCCGATTCGTGTTTTTACCTATATCTGGACCGATCGGAGTGAAAATCTGTATTACTCCTACAGATTTTGTCCAAACATAACACAAATCGGTACACATTATCTCTATAGTCATGTGATCAACACAAATCTGTCACATTTTTCATCCTGATTGGCTAAGATTAGCATCTAAAGTTTGCAGGAGTGGCTTGTTTTGAACAAAATGCCTCAAATTATGAACGCAGCGTCCGATTGTCATGAAACTTTGCACGCACATTCCCACTGGGCCGAGGAACACATACCAACCGGCATTTTCGGGGGCTTTACCTTGATTGGCAAACAATTGGTGGTGATTTGTTAATGCCTGTATTCATTTAGCATTTGAGACGATCTTTAGATCATGGAGCAGCGCCCCGCTGCGTAATGATAATAACCAGATCTGACTGGGTTTAGGCCTGCAGAACTTTGCCATCTCGGATCTGTGACATTTATATAGTAAACTTTTATATTGGCAATATAATATTATGTTCTAAAAAAAATCTCTTTTTAGTTTTATATCTAGGCACGATCTGTTATAATGGTATACAGTGCATCAGATAGGCCGCATTTTTGTTGTTGTTTTTTGGGCGGTGAAACCGCCCCTATAAGTGAGGTTTGGATATTTGTACAACAAATCCTGCGCTGTGATTGGCCAAAAATGTACCCCGCCTAACCCTGCACCGTGATTGGCCAATCACAGTCTATTCAGGACTGTGATTGGCCAGTGTCATGACACATGTGCATAGCCCTATATAAGAAACCATAACTTTAAAAAAAACATAAATTTGTTTTTTTTAAGTTATGGTTTCTTCCATCATAAAGAGTGTTTCAATAAATGTATTTATTTTTTGTACATGATTGGTTGACTCCATTCAGTATTGTGATTAGCGAGCAAGACACCGCCCACTTCACACAGGGTGTGATTTTTTACTTTTGAATGTAGTTGCACAATATCTATAATTGCGTTATATGGCATGTATTACTGGCCATTCAGATTGCTTCTCTAGATATACAATCACTACACCACACGCTCCCTGGGCTGTGTAGTGTGTCTGGGGATGATGACCACATTCCTATGACCCTGCATATCCTTTTAAGTAGAACAAACTGACCTCAACCCACATGAAACTGATAAAACTGATAAAATCGTTGCTGTGGGGCAGAATCCTTGTATCTCCATATTTCATCTTGTGTTTTTTCATAAATTAATACTCTGTTTGCCCTAAGGATGCAGGTTGAAAGTGGTTACGTCTGTCTTTGGGTTTTTAATAAATATTTAACCAATAAAAATAAGAGCTTGTGACTAAATAATTCCATTTTCCATAATATCCTGAGAAGTAATGGGTTTCCGCCTGACACTCATGATATGCAACATTTCTGATATTCATTTACGATTCATTTGATTTTTAAAAGGACATCATATTTGGGACATCATTTTACCCAAATAAATTCTCCTTTTCTTTTTGCGGGGGGGGGGCTTTTTTTCTGCGTTTATTTATAGTTTGTAGTAGAGATGGACAGGAAACAGGATGAGAGAGATGGGGAGAGACATGCAGCAAAGACCGTCGGGATCAGGACTCGAACCCGCGGTGCGCTATCAGGCTACTTATGAGCCTAGGTGCCCGGACCGCGAGGCCGGCGGTCCGGGCCGCCAACATTCTCCTTTTCAAACACAAAACAATGCATGGTCGTCTCCCCCCCAACCCCCCATTTTAAGGAGCGATGTGAAAAATAAAAAAGAGTACGGTATTTGAGCTGCCTGTAAATCCAGAGGCTGAGCCCACGGGGAAGGCTCTCCACGTTTAGCTAAGGTTCTCTCTGTCTCTCTCTCTTTGACTCGCTGCCCGGGGGCCACGCTGGTGAAACCTATCCCTCAGCCTGTCTGCGAGTAAAGAGGGATTTACTATGGAAGGGAGAATATCCGGGGTGGAGGATCAATGCACCATCTTCAGATAAGCAGGCATGTCTCTATTTCACGACACACTAATTCACACCCTGCCTAATGAAGGGAGAGGGGAATTCTACTGTGGGCTCGGGGGTAAATGGCAACTACTGGACTGCGTGTCCCAAAGTAAGAATACCAGATTTGCCGGTTGCTGGGATGACATATTATATCATTGTAAAGACAGTATGTAACCTGAATACAAAGGTGTGGGGGTGAATGCTACATTGTGTTTGCGAGCGTCCGATTTCATAAGATGTTACCTCAAGTAATGGGAGGGAGGGAGCCAAACACTTAACCCGTTAAAACCGGGAACGCATCTGTGTAACCACTTAAACCGTTATTTTATACTTTGGCTATTCAAAAATAGCAGATATACAAGCTCATAGCGCGGCACTCGGTGCCACGCTATAAGCTTGCATATCTGCTATTTCTTTTAAATCGTGAAAATATGTGCAAATCTTTGAATATATATATTTTTTTTTAAAGCAAATCTTTTTTTTTTACTCAAATCTTTGCTTCTGGGGGTCCCTGGAACAAAATATTTTCAGATGGGGGTCCACAGCCAAATACATATAATTTTGGAGTTCCTTGACATGAAAGAATTTGATAACCACTGATATAGAAACATACGTTTTTCAGAAAACTGTTAGGATTTAGAAGAGATTCTGTAGAATCGGAACCTCAGGCCTTAATGGGTTAAAACTCGCTGGAGGTGAGAGAATAGCCAAGAGCAACCTATCCAAAGCCTATGGAGACAGTATAGAGCCGAGCAGATAGGGAAGACCACCCGGAATCAGCCTGTACGTACGTGGAGAGAAACTGGCCTACAGAAGCTATTATCAAAATGACATCACTGCAGCCTTGTCCAGACTGAGGCACTTGAAGAAGATTTAATGAAATGTTAAATGTTTTTAGCCATAGCACTATTCAATGGTGTTAAAAAATCTACAAGCTCAACACGTCACATTGTGATGCTTTGTGAGCTTCTATCAATCTGCCTATGCCACATCATGGTTGTATGCCTCTGCCACCAACCAGTCTACCATTACATCATCCGTGTCTGTCCAAATTCATATGGTGAATGAAGACCTTGAAGTTATTTAAGGAATATGTTTTGTGAGGTCACAGTGGCCTTGACCTTTGACCACCTACTTCTAGTCAGTTCATCCTTGAGTCCAAGTGGACGTTTTTGCCAAATGCCATGAAATTCCCTCAAGGCGCTATAGTCCTGACTCGTGAGATATCACATTCACAGGAATGGGACAGACTTGTGGTCGCAGTGACCTTACCCTGTTGACCTTTCACCAGCTACACCTACCTAGTCAGTGCATCATTGAGTCAAAGTGGACCTATGATGCCTCTGGCCACGGCTGTCACTGGTAGAGACATCAAAAAAAGATATAGGTATGCACTGTGTGTCAGCCATGATCTGATGCCACAAATGACACATGTTACTCCGCTTTAAACCCGGCGTACAACATCCAAGTAAAGGCTTCCACTTACTACAGTAATCTTGTATTTCAATGTGCATAGTGATAGAGGTAAGTAAAAAGGTATGATAAAAAGAATACAAATGGGAGTAAATAGAGCCATCATTATCATGCACACACGCACAAAGATCCACTATACTCACACCTGCTCATTAGAGCCAGCCCAGCAGATATCAGGATAGCTCTCTGCCTCTCAAGAGAACACAGAAAAGATAAGCTGCAGTTTGCTCCCATCAGGCAAGCAGCTCACACACCTGCCTTCAGGGCAAACAATGATTCCCACCACCATTTACAAACACACGCGCACCCACCCACGCACGCACACACACGCACGCACGCGCGTGCACACACAGCACCTAATCCACAGTGGTAGCCAATTTCTTTCTCCCATCTCTTTGATACGTATAAATAGATAGCTACAAAGTTAATGTAGGACAAACATTCAATGCGAAATGATTCAACATGATCACTAAAAGATACATACTGAAAGAAATGACTTTGTTTTCTGAGCAGCGATATAAAATAATAATTTCAGGATTCCAACAAACAAAATTATTATTTAAAGTAGTTAAACTACCCCCAGGCGTCCATCTAAAACGTGTTAAATAATAACATTAAAACCAGGGTAATTGAGTTAGCTATATAAAGCTGCAGTTTATCTAAAGCTTCTCAACACCCCTCTTATAAAACAGACTTCAGAGGTCCCTGAAATGACCAAAAGCCGCAGAATAATTCAAATCACACAGCCACAATTTAGCAGGAATTTATTTTCTGTTTACCAGTTGTCATTCTGTCATCATGCACATCATAAGAAACCCAAACCAGGAAAATGGTGTTTGAGTGTTTTGGAAAGTTGGCCATTTAGCTTGTTTTCATTTTTTTCTCCAAGAGATTCCCAGCATATATTGACTGACCTCTGCACACAATCAGGCTTCACCAATTCTAATTAGAGTGCAAATTCTGCCTCAAGTGCTGCATTTGAGGTTCAGCTCAACTTAGTTATGATAAGCCTTGCACTTGAGTAATGTCAGTCATGTAAATATCAGTCTACATTTGATCGAATGAGACAGAGACAAATGAGCTTCACCTCCTCTTCCAGGATGTGTTTTAGCTGCAGGGTCCAACAACTTTAAAGCAAAAGTAAATGGCATGCAAACGAAATAGATAGATGTCCGGGAGGACTGCTATATTTCAAACCATATTGCATAACTGACCACCCACACTGAGATTCTACTTTCTTCCATGCCACACCGTCAACAATACCCCAACCGCTGATTAAATTTCATAACACCAAAAATTCCAGTCTTTTGCAAGGATCCAGGGAGGTCACAGGCCCTGACAACAAGTCCATGTACAGTTTGGCCATCAACCCTCAGGAGATGGTAGGCAGCCCAAAATCCACCCAAACAAATTATACCAACACCAGCGGCTGCGAGCAGGAGCTAGCCAGAGGCGCTTGCTTGCTATTCTGCTCTGAGTTTTAAACAAACACAAAGGAGAGCCCCCGCATACAGTTTACTTTTAATCCAATAGGTGCCCCAGAAAGTAACTCTTAAAACGCCTGAAGTCAAAATTAAGAAATATTGGGTGTCCACTCCATTACCTCTGCCATGGTTTGTTTTGGAAGTGGTTTTCATCAATTGGTCATGGGAGCTTGGGAGCAAAAGAGAGAGAAGAGAGAGAAGCGAGAGGGGAGAGAGAGAGACAGAGACAGACAGACTGACTGACTGACTGACTGACTGACTGACTGACTGACTGACTGAACGACTGACTGACTGAACGACTGACTGAACGACCGATCTGAACGCAGGTCACGTGCATACGGGAGGGTATGCACTCATACACAATACACACATACACAAAAGCACATGAATACACACATGCATACACACATACTGTACATACACATCCTTACAGGAATGTCAATAATGATGGGGTTTAACAGGGATGGTAATAAGAGATTATAATATTCTATTCGCTCTTTATTTCATTTTTCAAGTATTGTAATTGGGGGCACTCTAATTTGATTTGGCTACTGTCAGTACAATTTATTGTGTTTTTTGTGTGTGATTGGGTTGATTGTTGTATGTTTTCTTTGGTTGGTGATTCTATGTTTTTCTCTTTTCTTTTCTTTAAATTTTACACTGTCTGCACCTAGAACTTTCTATTCAAATAAGACAACATTCTGATCACATTAGGGTCTACCTCAGGTCCCTATAGTTTATTAAATTATAGTGAGGGGGTTTCAGGAGTCCCCAGCTAAATGATTTATAATTAGGAACCAAATGGGCCCATGCAGCTCTATAACTCTGAGAGTCTCTGTATTTTTATGTTGATTTTAGAACTGTTTGGTTGCTACTACTGTATATATGTCTATGAGATTAATTCAAGGACCCCAACGGAAACAAGTCCGCAAGGACTTTTTTGGTCGGACCTTTTAGACAAAGTATTATAAATGTAACTGTGTTGTTTTACATTCTTTTGCCTAATAAAATTTTCAAACAATCAATCAAAGTGTACGAATGGAACCAAATGGACCCTTAACGGGGTCCATTTGGTTCCATTTGTACTCTCTCAGAGTCAGAATGATGGGGGATCCGTGTGGCCGTAATGCATACCAAACTGGGGGTCCTTGAAATTAAAACATTCGAGAACCACCGCTAAAGACAACTATGTTGGGGCTGGCTTGCCCTCTAGCCCGCTAACCTGTGGGCGCCATGCTTAGGAGTGGTCTGTCCCTGGGGATCTATAGGGAAACATAACACACATGCCAGCAGAGGCTGGGAGGTTTGCTCGCTTGTCATGGCTAAACACAGAGTCAGATGTGTGTCAAGCAGCAGATCCCACTTAGAGATTCCACATTTTCAGGTCCCACATTTTAACCCATTAAGACCGGGAACGCTGTGTCATTTTTTTTATTTCTTTGGCTAGCAAATAGCAGATATACACGCTCATAGCGTGGCACAGAGTGCTGTGCTTTGAGCTTGTCGAGCTGCTATTTTCATGAAAATTTGTGCTAATCTTTAGTTTGAATATGTATATATTTTTAAGCGAACATTTGTAACTCAAATCTTTGCTTCTTGGGATTCTACAAAAAAAAAATTCAAATAACTTATGTTGCTATAATCAGTGGTTCTCAAACTTTTTCATGTCAAGGACTCCCAAAATTATATGTATTTGGCCGTGGATCCCCATCTCAAAATATGTTGTTCCAGGGACCCCCAGAAGCAAAGATTTTAGTTAAAATGTTCGCTTGAAAAAATATATATATTCAAAGATTTGCACACATTTTCAAGATTTTTCAAAAATAGTAGATCTACAAGCTCATAGTGAGGCACTCGGTGCCGCACTATGAGCTTGTATATCTTTCTATTTTTCAATAGAAATCAAAAAATGACACACAGATGCGTTCCCGGTCTTGATGGGTTAATCCACTCACCAGTTGGTGAACATCGGAACATATAATTATGTGGATGTACTGTAGGCACATGACAGAATGCCGTTAACGCAGCCAAACCACGCGTTTATAATGAAGACCGTCGCGGTTGCGAAGCGTTAGTGTTGCCCAATTTGAGGGCATCAAAGGGCCCTGCGACATGTGGATATGATGATATTTCTGTGTGAATATGATGATATTTGAGTTGACTTTTGTTTTGTTTTCCCTTTATAAGGCCTGGCATTACATTTTAAGTGCACAACTGTTCATTTTTGATTCTCAGACATGCTTGGCAGCCTCATAGGGCCATAGACAGCCAGAATAATTCTTTTCTATGATAAAAAAAGAAAAAAAAAGTTCAGTCCGTGGTCATTTAATTCTAGTGGCCCTGGTATAGTCAGGGTAATATTAGATTTGTGAGACCACACCATAGGCAGAGAATGTGATTCACAAGCTCTGGAATTCACACTATAAAGAAATAATCACCCCTCGCTGTTAATGACTGTTTTTCCCAAAACAAGCAAAGAATTTCACTCTTTTTTTTAAACCCCCATTATAACCGCTGAGCCAAAACACTGACTGATGAGAGACTGGGGAAATATTTACGTTAGCTCTGTAACCACGCCGATGCTCCGCATATGTCATACTCTGTCAGATATCAACTAATAAATCTATTTCAAGAGAACAATTAATTTAATTGCATCCTGTTTCCAGGGTCTGGATCGACTGTTTATTTTTCCTCGTATACATTGGAACAATATGAATTTCCATCTTTGTGTTTGTTGATTCAGACACTGCCACAATACAGTAGGGATTTCCCCAACGTAAAATGAAGGGGCTACTTGAAGTCATCTCAGGGGCTGAGATGATAGATGATACTGTGCTAAATGCTTTTTCTGTATCACTCCAAAAGAATCATGCATCGCATAAAACAATTTATCTTGGTAGCAATAGTTTTAAATAGCTATGTAGTATTTCTTTAGTTTATTGTTACCAAAGTTTGTAAATCTAGAGTAGAAATACAGGATACAATACATAATAGAATATTCTGAATACAATATTTAAAAGAATGAAATATTGTGAAAGGACATTATTCAGCAAATTACCATTATACAAATACAGATATTTTTGATTGCAATCTGTAGCTTTACAAAGACTAGAAATGCCTAGAAAAATACTTGCTGCCCTTCCTCCTGTTCTCGTTTAATACCTTATATCGCCTTACATTAAAAATATATATATTTTGCAGATAGAAAATGTAAACCTGAATGACACTGAATCAGGTCCAGGGAATTTTCTGAAATGCTTTTGATGCTTTGTAAAACTTACAAACGGTAGCCTCGGTAGGCTTTTGTACAAACGGTAACTAGAACGCTTGCCCCAAAACACACTCGTCCCCATTTTTCCCGCGGATCACTCGTCCCCAGCGGTTCTTGTATTCTTGTATTAGTTTTACTGAGGTTAAGGCTAGGAATAAGGTTAGGTTTAGTCATAGTTTTACTCAGGTTACATTTAGTAATACCTGGTGGCGACAGTTCCGAGGTCGCTGGATTTGACCCAGGGCAAGCGTGTTTTGGGGCGAGCATTCTTGTATTACTACAAACTACTGGAAAAACAGGCAGCTTTTAGACTCTAATTAGGAAAGACCTAAACAACAACTGCCAAGTTTCTGCAGGAGGAAGATATACATTAGAATTGTGGCATTTGATCAATTGTATGACCCTGCCTGGACTGGTACCGGATACCACTGCTGAACCCTCATCAGTTTTCTCTGTCAGGGATGGTGTCTGAGATATAGCAGACATGCAGAGCAGCACACAAAAGCTAAGAATACAAAAATTTTCTCAAACTGAACAGTGTTATTTTTCTAAAGACACTTGTGTTGTTGTTGTGCCCTAATGGTAAAACAAATTCACTCAAAGAGAATAATTTGTATTATTTGTCAGTTCTGTCTTTAAAGTAAAAACTTGTATTTTTGTGTCTGAAGGTAATGGTTCTATTTTGGGGTCATATATTAAAGTTTCATATCATCCTCCAAGATGTATGAAACCGCGCGTGTAAAGGAAGAAGGAGGGAAGAAGGAGGGAACATTTCTGGGGGAGATGTGTAAATGTAAGGAAGGAAGGCAGCCATAACCTGATAGAGTGTCTAACTTTACTAGAACTTTAAGTCACTCTGAGATAACAGGGAGAGAGAGAGAGAGCAGGAAGGAAGTAGGAAGAAGAGTCAGGAGAAAGGGAAAAGAGGCATGGAGTGCAATAAGGACCTACAGCAGAGATTATATCAGCCTAATTTAATTCCTTCATTGCATCCAATTAGCAGTAGCACTTTACGCCCCTGTGGGCCTTCTAAATCCCCCTACACACACACACACACACACACACACACACACACACACACACACACACACACACACACACACACACACACACACACACACACACACACACACACACACACACACACACACACACACACACACACACACACACACACTTACACTTTAATGACCTCAACTAAGCTTGGCATCTCCGTTCTTTCCAGAGAGGGCACTGGCACTATACTTTCATCAAGTCAGTGCCACATCTCACTTTTATCATGAGAGAGAGATAACGAGTTGGAATTAAAAACATAAAACGAAAAGAAACACAGAATGTGAGAAAGAAAACAGACATTCTGAGAATGTGAGATCAGATCAGTCTGCGGCTTGTTAAATCTCAAGCTCGAGTGGAGGAAACTAAGGCTAATTGAGCTTAAGCCATACAGAATATTCATCTGTCCTCAGGGGACGTAAAAAGCAGATTAAATATGAGCACATAGGGTGGGGACTTCAGCCTTTCCCCAAATTGTATGACCTTTTTTATATCAGTCAAGCTGTGCTGTTTATTTACTTCCCCCTGTCCTTTATTTCATAATTCACTTGGATGTTTTTCCTCATATCTGGTCAAATTATGCAACTCCCAGCGCAGGCAGACATGAGTGCTGCAGCCTGCAGATACACAGTGTGTATACAGTCAGCGGGTGATAAAACGTAGTCTGATTATCCAACCGATGCAATTACAGCGCTGTGAGATATACACTGGGGCGAGTATAGGGATCCCTAATGAAGCAACTGTGGAGTGGAGCCAGTGTTGATTTTGACAGCACATTTTGATTTAGTTTTAGTCATAGTCTTTTGAACAAAATTTCATTTAGTTTTAGTCATATTTTAGTCATCTGAAATGTTTTAGTTTTAGTTGACTAAATATCATAAGATTTTAGAAGAATAAATCTACAGTTGATTTAGTCGACTAAAATGTATTTTGGCGGTGCCTTGATGCCGCCGTAATGCCTGATTTTACACTTGGTTGCATGCTGAAAATAGCCGATCTACAAGCCCACAACGTGTTGCAGCGCTACGCGTTGTGAGCTTGTAGTCTTTTGGCGGGCCATGAGGCCGTCATAATGCCTTAGCTGCATGCCGAAAATAGCCAATCTACAAACTTGTAGATCGGCTTTTTTATGACCTGTGCGCAACCAAGCATAAAATGACTTGTCTTAGTTCTACTGGATCTCTCCTTCACTTGTCTCCCCCTAACACTTTAGTCTAGTGTTAATTTGTTGACGAAAAATCAATATATTTAGTCATAGTTTTAGTTATAATAGCTTAGTTTTTGTTTAGGTTTCGTTAGAGAAAAAAGCCCTTGACTCATTGAAATATTGTGAATATTTCAATGTATAAATTAAAAATCAACCTCCTCTCAGCTCTGACCTCTCCTTGTTGTTCTCTTATGTGTCACTATCATTCAAATACTGTCTGAACATGCATGGCATTGACTTTCTGTCTTTGCTTATAACCTGTGAGTGCAGAGAACTACAAACTTGAGGCTTGCCTTCTAATGCTCTACTACAGATAGGCTACGAACATTACCTACATTATGCCTAAAATGTAAACATCTGACATTTCTGTTCACATGATCTAAAATGTGCACTTGAAAACAAGAATAAAGTCATATACAGGTCAAATATCATATCAACACAATCAATTGAACAAAACCCATACTAGTCCATACTAACGCATTATAGAACCAGGTAGAACTTCTCCAGCAGCAGTCAAGCTTGCCATAGGCAGCATTTAATGGCCCTTATATTCACCCTTGCCTTCACACGGTGTCTAATAAGACCTTTCCTATTTCAGGAATCTAACTATCCACACAGAGGCACGATAACAAAAAAGGGGCTAATGGCCTCCAATTTCCCGCATTAGCGCCCATTTAATAGCTGACCTGCCCTCTCGTTAGGGAGCCCAGCATGGGAGCGCTGCTCAGCTTTGATGTGCGTGCACGCGCGCACACACACACACACACACACACACACACACACACACACACACACACACACACACACACACACACACACACACACACACACACACACACACACACACACGTAGAGTCCTCTGCCTCAGGCCTCAGTAACACTTCCACCCCACACTGAGAGCACATAATAGGGCAGTTTGTAAAAAGGCCAGCCTGTGATCAGTGATGCATCCATTTGCTGAGTAATCAAGGGTCTTTTGTCTCAGCAGTGTTTGCGTATGTATACGTACGTATGTATGCTTGTGTCTGTATGCGTATGCGTTTGTGTGTATAGTGTATACACGTATCTATGGGAGAAGGGGAGAATTTCCCTCCGCCCATCTGTCTTCATTTGCGTGCCCATCTATCTTAAGTGTGTGTGCCTCTGTGCGAGGAGCGTTTGGGTGTTTAATTCCTACATAAAAGTGCCGTTGGCTGGAAAAGATATCCTCTATGGGAAAAAACAGCAGCATACATACAGTGTTGAAATAAAGCGAGCCTCACCAATGCCACGGAGGGGCTGATGAGAGTGCGTTGTTGTGTATACGAACTATGCCATAAAAATGCCATGGGTGGAGGTTGACATTGGCAGGTCCTATTCAGGTCAATAGCAGTGAAAGGCCCTGGGTGAATAAAGATTCCTTAGGCCTGTCAGGTCCCCATGGCACTCCAGTGAACAATACCCCGCAAAGACCAGCTGTCTTAATAGCGTGAGGGACAAACAGGTCCAATCACTCACGGACGCAATTGTAAGAGCAGCGCCGACTCGAGCCTAATTTATACTTTGTTGTATGACCATGTCATTCTCTGAAAATAACTGATCTTCAAGTGAAAAATGTATCACGTAAATTATGGTTCATACTCATGAGAGGCGCACCGACTCAAGTTCCAGTGTGTTAGAACAATACAGTCTATTAGGATACTACTCCATTTGGCAGAGACTTTTGACAGGGAAGTGAATGTGTGTGCTGCACACTTCTATCAACTTCACTATTAGCATTCACAGATCCTGAGCCGACAGCAACTGGCGAACGACCAAATTGTATCAATTGAAGAGCACCTACAATGCACAACATCTATTGGTTGTCGCAGCTGAGAACCAGCTTGTGTGTGAACGGAAGTAATGACTCCATTGCAACAGATCTGTCCTGTGTCCTTGATGCAGATTGGAACTAACTGGATTTACAGTTCCCATAGTGGGGAAACCAAGAAATCTCTGCTTTCACTTATGAGCGGTCGGGTTTTTTATTGAATGGTTACAAGAGTGGGAACACTGCATAACTGTATTGTGTTTGACTGCCGAAAGCACTGGAGCAATGTTCCCTTTTCAAAGTAGATTCCTGCAGGGTGAATTGGTGCTCTAACGTGCTCTTTGCCAGACCAGTGTCTTTTTTGATAGCCTTTACATGAACTATAAGGAACTGTGGTCTTCTCTCTGTGACACTTGTGATCATTTTCAACCAGAGAAATATGAAAATTGAGCTGTACCACACTAGCAGTGTAATTCAATTGTGCAGTCATTTGTAACCTCAGCACAAACGTGATAATAAGGGTTTTTACGCTGTCTCTGTTTTCCATTGTTTTACATCCAGCCATTACCTAACTCTGTCTCCTGCTCCTAGTGCCACACATCCACAAACACCTCTCAGGCTTTCACGGGTGGCAGGTCTGGGGGGGAGGGAGGGAGGGACGGGGAAAGAAGACATCGGAAAGACGGCGAGACGCATCGCCAAATCCTCCCCAAACAAGGGCTCTCCCTGCTCATGTCAAACATCACCTCCAGTCTATTTATGCTGTGAGTTTGGTTTCTATGAGACAAATAGATCTGCAGTGTTTTGGGCTCGCATAACTTCTGGCAGGTCTGCCTGCACTGTGTTAGCCTGGGGCTGAGAGGGATGGGCTGCTGCTGTTACAGGAGACAATGGAGCCCGGGCCCAGTGATCCTGAACTCCTCCGTAGCCGTGATTCATTCTAATCCAGCAGCCTCTGCAATTAAGACAGTCACTCCACTGCACTCCACTCCGACGCTGTATAATAAAGATATCAAACCCGTCATTTTGAGAACACAAAGCAGTACACAAAGCTGCACAATGATGTTGTGAGAGGTGAAAATAAACAGCGTTTGAGGGACTGGGGTTGTTTTGGCCCACTGGGGAGGGAAATGTAGGCAGCATTTCCTCCTTTGCCTTTCTTAGTTCTGGGAGAGAGTTTGATATTGGACATTTCTGTCAACCTACAGTAACTGACAAATAAAAGTAAGATACAAAATGCACGGTTACAGGGTTTTTAACACTTTTTTCGTGTTTTTGGTTCCTACTGTATGTAAAGATAAGGCTTTGTGGGCATCTGGGTGGCGTGGAGGTGCAACACTTAATTGCGCACCACCGCAGAGGCCCGGGTTCGACTCCCGGCAGCTGGCTTGGCCGGGCACTCCAACAAACACAATTTACAGTGTTCGCAGGTGGGAAGCTGGCAGAAGATTGGGCCCGATTCACTAAGCTGTTTACACCCATATTTTGAGTGTAAACAGCTTCATGGTCTTAAATGGGGGCGTGGAGCAATGCAAAGGATCATCCATGTGAACGCGCCTCTGACCTTCAGGCAAAAAAGAGGATTTACACACCCCTTTGTGAATTGCACGTCGTTTTTTGCTTAGAGAAAATACACCCTCCTTTAGTCACTTTATGTACACGTTATTTACACTGATATTTACGACCAGCTTAGTGAATCGGGCCCATTGTGACTAATACAAGTTGGTCAGGTGACCCGTTTAGGCGGGAGAAGAACTGTGGGAGAACCTTTGCGCGCGTAGAGCTCTCTCTGTGAAACTCCTCGCTGCCAGGTGAGAATAAATGGCTGGTAACTACATGTGTATCGGAGGGTGCATGTGGTACTACTTCTGCCCCCTTCCCCAGGCCAACAGAGGAGGTTGGCAGCAACAGGGACCGCATTACACATGGGGAAAGATAAGGCCTTCTGTAAACTGTTCACAGATTGCTCTGACTCAGCCTTAAGATGAGTCTTGGCTTTAAGGATAAGCTAGCAATGCTCCTTTGGGTTTGAGTCTATTGGGTAATGATTGGTTTATGGTTTTCCCACCCCATTATAAAATACATTTAACACATCACGTCATTCTGTTTTTATTCTTCTTCCATATGGCTAAGATACGATATAAATTATTTTTCCTCTCAGAAAGTCTCCTGTTGCGAGTTCCTCGTAAATTTAACTAAACACTTACAGTAGGTGCATATTCATCATCTTATTTCGCACCAGCTGGGATACACTACTGGTCATAAATCCCCACAGTTCTGTACGCTTGAACAGCCAGGGATGTTGGTGCTCAGAGGGTTTCAAACAGACATGCTCAATATGCCTCTTTCACAACCAAGAGGGAATGTATGGCCAATGAACATATGTTATGTAGTAAAACAACCTTACGCTGATTTCGCGCCAGCAGCGGCAATGATTTCTACTCGTGTGTTCTTCTGCTAAAAGGTTTTGTACGCCAAGTTCACGCCCATTTCAGATCACAGATCGCTTCTGGTTGGGTGTTGCTCTGTCTCCCCACGCACTGGCAGCGGAAAAGTTGAATTTTTCTCTACTTTGCTGCTCCACTTATTGCTGGCTCAACCTCCTGCCACAGCAGGGACAACAGTGGTCGCTCCTCGCCATATACAATGCATGTAACCTCACCACTTTCTCAGGACGCAGAAGCAGAATACCGCTGCTGGTGTGAATTCTGCTACTGTTACACTTACATCTTAGATACCCTGAAGAAGACCTATATTGTGCCGAAACGTTGGTCAAATAAAAACAAAAAAAAGTTATTGCATCGTGGCTATGAGCTGTGCAACCTCTTTTCTTTGCAACAGTTATACATCTCCCGTGGTCAGCACCTCCTCACTACTAACTGGTGTGCGCTCCTGTTCCATTGTTTGCCAGTTAGTTACATCTTAGCACATACACACATACATACTGACTAAAAAACATTTATTGACAGGACACACATGATAGGACAAATGCATTCACCTACAAACAGTTTAAGAGGAAGTGAATGTGGGACAGAAATAAGCGATGAGGGTTATAATAGGGTTTGTGTTCCTTCATTGTGTTTAAACATGTTTTGCGTACTCAACAGCATTCTCTGCTGGGCCCATTAGCAACCATAGCACCATGGTCATCGTAACTAGGAGGGCAGCGCTTGACCTCCTCACACACACACACACACACACACACACACACACACACACACACACACACGCAAACACACATACACACACGCAAACACATTAGCACACACTCCTTCCCTCCCACTTTCCCTTCCCTTGTCTCTGGGTCGCCACCCCTCAGAAATGGACCATGAAACCCCCCCGGACATCCCCTCTACCCTATCTCCTTCTCCCTCAAAAAGTGGGCCTCGCCTACTGCAGATGTCATTAGCGTGTGTCACCCTGTCCATTCACCGTCCGCGCTCGACGTTAACAAGCCGTCACGCTGCTTTATTGGAGTTCAACTCCACCGTGGCCAATTCCTCTATGAAATTTATAGGCCATGAAAATGACTTCAGGCAGAGGAGAGGAGAGGAGAGGTGAGGTTGATCCAGGGACAACAGGAGGGGAGGTACATGGAGGAGGAGGGGGGGGGGGGAATCCAGCACTAGACAGACGTGCTGCTTGAAAAGGCACTTTTCTCCCTCTAGGGTTCTCTCTGTTGATCCCCAGTGTCTTCCCCTCCTCTGAAACCTCTCAAGGTAATCAAGTTGCACCACTTAACCGCCTGATCTTTTGTAGCTTTATTTTATTTCTTTTACAGCATGTCAATTAGTCCCCGAGACCCTGTGGGACACTCAATTGGGCCAAATCGACTGGTGTGCCATAAGAAAACCGAGAAGTCAGCAGCTCTATCTAATGAGTGCGAACACTGCTGCGGGTTATGAAAGTGACTGCGAGAAGGTGTTTGTTTTAGTGACTGATGAGCAATATCAGCCATCACTCCCTAAACTGCCCTAAGTAGGATTTTCTCCTAGGATCAACCTGGAATGTTTTGTTGAATGATATAGCGTTTCTGACTCAAGAGATTAAGAAGGTCTAAGACATGCTAACGCAGGCAATACAAACACACTCAACTCACTCAAATGTAAATGAAAAGCACGAGGTCACCATTTCAACTGTACCTGTCAGAGTCTGATCTGGGACTTGAATAAATCAATGCTGTCACTTAACCTGACAACTGTTGAGGTATTCCTGACACTGAGCAACACCCCCAAAACCCCCTCCTTGTCTGTACTGACCAGAGCAAAAATGAATTTCCCTTGTGGACAATTATACAGGCCATCTCATCTCATCTAATCTAAGGTGTGTAACCTCCATCTGTTCCAGTGGAGCTGCTATGTAGCCAGTGGAGACCATGTCCGACCGTGGTTGTACGGAATGTGTGTAACAGACTGCATGAGACGACCATGCATGCACAGCAAAACATGTGTGCATATTCACAGACACTGTGTATGTGTGTGTGTGTGTGTGTGTGTGTGTGTGTGTGTGTGTGTGTGTGTGTGTGTGTGTGTGTGTGTGTGTGTGTGTGTGTGTGTGTGTGTGTGTGTGTGTGTGTGTGCACGCGCGCGTGTGAGAGAGAGCGTGTCAGTGTAAACAGAGGGAGTGGTAGACTCAGAGACCACAAGAGGCACGTACGCTGTCTCTTAGCCAAGAGGCTTCAGGATAAAACAGAACACTAAACATCTCAGTAAACATCTGAGATCCTGGCTGCTCCTGGGCTTAATGGAAAGCCTGCTCAGTGGAATGATGAGGGGACAGGCACTAGCTGTGTGTGTGTGTGTGTGTGTGTGTGTGTGTGTGTGTGTGTGTGTGTGTGTGTGTGTGTGTGTGTGTGTGTGTGTGTGTGTGTACTCCGCTGCTCTGTGTTTTTGACTCCTTGCCACAAGTCAAGCACTGTCTCCTACTGAGAGGAGGGAGAGAGCAGGAAGCTGCTGTAGGTCATAAATTAAAACCCCCACAGTGCTGCTCAGCTCCATCTCTCCACTGACACATTTATTGTTCTGATTTTCCGCCTCTGCACATTGTCCTCACCTCTCCTCCATTTCTACAATCTTTCTCTCTCTCTCTCTCTCTCTCTCTCCCTCACACAAACACACACTCACACACACACGCACATACACACGCACACACACACGCACACGTAACTTTGAGCGTGTGAATACACACACACGCACACACACGCGCACGCGTAACTTTGAGCGTGTGAGGGCTATATTGGACAGCAGTCCAAGTTCTTCTGTATCCTGGTTCTGGGCTTCAAAGTCCCTCCAGTGTGGATGTTAAGGGTCAGTGATGGAGTGTGAAGCCTTCTACCACAGCTCAGACGCTGTTCTTGGAAGAGTCAGCGGAGAGTAGATCTATGTGTGTGCGTGTGTGCGTGCGCGTGTGTGTGTGTGCGTGTGTGTGTGTGTGTGTGTGTGTGTCTGTGTGCGCGCGCGCGCGCGTGTGTGTGTGTGTGTGTGTGTGTGTGTGTGTGTGTGTGTGTGTGTGAAGAGATGAGCTCACACAGAAAAAGAGACGTTGCCAAGATCTGGCATCTGGGAAGCTCATGTCAGGACAACCACCAATGCCAGTCAACGACAGGGCCTTTAAAAGTATACTGGACTGGGATAGGCATGAGTAACGATCATTCCCTACTCTGGCCAAGTCGGTAGGAAACATGCCATCGAACAGCAGCCCGATGGCATGCAGAAACCACAGAGGGAGCTTCCAACATATTTGGTGTCAGGATATGAGCGCATTACTTATCAGTCTTCAGTAATCATCTGAGTTAGCTTCTTTGGCAAACGTCTCGACTCATAGAGCTTTTATTGTGGATTTTATGTAGTGGCTGCATGCATTAAATCTAACGTATGGTTTGGGAAAGTGAATAAAAACGTTTGGAAGAAGGGGAGAGGATCAGTCAGAGCCTAAGGTGTCTGGAGTGCATGCAAATGCAAAGTTTCTCATAGCTCATGTTGTGTTTGGAATCGGGGCTCTGTGCTGTATTTCAAGTTACCTCAACTGTCATAAAATATCACACTGTGAGTCCAATAAAGATTCTAGAGTATTTTCATCCATGATTTACATGTAAAATATTAATATTTATTAGCTTTAATGATTTCTGCCAAAGAGGGGGATGATGAGTTCTCCCTTTAGCTTGTTCTGATTCTGTGGGATGAAGGGGGTGAATAATTACGGGAAAGGGAATATTTACTGGTACCCGGGGGAGTGGATATTACTTTTCTGCATTCACACAGCCGATGGCTACTCAGACGGCCCACAGTCTTGCTCATGGGACACGTAGACACGTAGACGGGGCAAGCCGAGGGTCGAACTGGGACCTTCTGATTCCCATGCTGCCTCTCTACTCACTAAGCTACAGACGCCTAAGCTGCAGATACTAGTGGGATGGCAATGGTAAAGGCTATTTAGGTATACTCTATGTCATTAGGCGGGTGTAATGCTCTGTGT
Source organism: Gymnoscopelus braueri (assembly GCF_963280865.1). NCBI lineage: Eukaryota > Metazoa > Chordata > Actinopteri > Myctophiformes > Myctophidae > Gymnoscopelus > Gymnoscopelus braueri. The sequence continues at coordinate 50,503,269 of NC_137604.1, read as the reverse complement.
TTACTCCTGTCTCTCCAACTATACAACTACAGTATCAGTGGTGGAAAAAGTACTCAAATGTTTTACTTAAGTAAAAGTATCAATACTGCAATGTAGAAGTATACTCCGTTACAAGTAAACGTCCGGAATTAAAAATTTACTTGAGTAAAAGTACAAAAGTATTGGTATCAAAATGTACTTAAAGTACCAAAAGTAAAAGTACTAAAATGTTTGAAAATTGCAGATCTACAAGCTCACAACGCGTCGCGATGCAACGCGTTGTGAGCTTGTAGATCGGCTATTTTCAAATAGCCTATGTATAAAATACGGCTAAAGTGGTTACTGTATGTGTAATGTAATAATTTATATCTGCAAAGTAACTAGTAACTAACGTTTTCAAATAATTGTAGTGGAGTAAAAGCACAATATTTGCCTCTGAGATGTAGCGGAGTAGAAGTAAAAGTATAGACAATTGGAAATACTCCAGTAAAGTAAAAGTACCTCAAAATTGTACTTAAGTGCATTACTTGAGTAAATGTACTTAGTTACTTTACACCACTGCACAGTATTCACAACTTCTGCTTCCATATTTTTATGAGAACAAAATTATGCTGGTACGAGAAATTCTGCTGCGATAGAGGTTGTTCCACAGTGTTGTCAGTCAAGGAAGGAAACGTCATTCCTGTCACTCTCGGCCTATAATCCAATGTATAAAAATCATACAAATGAACATATATACACAGACTCTGCAACTGCATAGAGTGCGGCAAAGCATAAATCAAGCCAGTACGTAAATGAAACAACATTGTGAAAGTATTTCTGAGAGAGCTGGATTATTGTGCTAAAAATAGGAGCATGCGACCTTCCTCCAGTAACAACAGTGGATGGTGTTTTGTGCTAAAAAGCAGGGCGGCAGCTGGCTTGGTCCACGCAGATTGTTTCTGACACTGATGGAGCAGAGATGTTTTTCCTGAACGGGCTCCAGAACCACAGTTACCACACTGCTCTGCCATGGACCGATGCCGGCTGCACAATAATGCATTAAACCCCCTTTAACACACACATAGCCGGCACTCGCTCTCTTTCACACACACACACACACACACACACACACGTGCGTGCGTGCACACACATGCATGTTCATAAAACCACATGATTGTGCACTGACACACATGCTATACTGTACATGCATCAGTGGTGGAAAAAGTACTCCGACATTTTACTTAAGTAAAAGTAGCAATACCACAAAAAAAAGAATACTCTGTTACAAGTAAAAGGCCCGTGTTCAAAATGTTACTTGAGTAAAAGTACAAAAGTGTTGGCATCAAAATATACTTAAAGTACCAAAAGTGCTAAAATGTTTGAAAATAGCAGATCTACAAGCTCACAACGCGTTGTGAGCTTGTAGATCGGCTATTTTCAAATGGTTCATGTATGGCTAAAGTGGTTCATGTATGTTTTATAATTAATCATTTATATCTGCAAAGGAACTAGTAACCAAAGTTTTCAAATAATTGTAGTGGAGTAAAAGTACAATATTTGCCTCTGAGATGTAGTGGACTAGATGTAAAAGTACAGAAAATGCATTTACAGCACACATACAGTGCACACTCGTGCTCACACATCCACAATCATATCCAACACACACACACACACACACACACACATTTACAAATACCACCACCACCGTTTCTGGCTCGCTCACCCTAATTGCAATGTTGGAACAGTAGCACTCCAAGGTTGTTTTTCTAGAGGAAACTGTTTTCTAGCGAAAATCACGGCACTTCAAATTTCCTATAACCAACTCTGACACTGTCTGACTCAGAGAGGAAGGATACAGTTTGGGGGGGATGGAGAGACGACGGAAAAGAGACCCCTCTGATCCAGAAACCCAAAACCTCACTGCAATTAAGTTATCGGTAGAAGGCAATTAGTGAGTCGAGGACTGGTCTTTGCCAGGGCAAGTGCTGACACTTTGGGAGTGCAATCTGAATTGTGCAATCGAACAACAATGTTTTTGCTGCCGTAACAATGTGACTGTAGGGGGTGTAATGATCTGAATTTGGCAGTTCTGGAACCTGTGAACAATAAGTGAACACAAGTGTAAGAAAGGGGGGGGGGGAGAAAAGAAAAGGAAGATAGAGGGCTCGCAACATGTGTTGGTGGAAAGCGAAAGCGAGCAACACTATTGTGTGGAAACAGTGCCTGTCTATAAGAGCAAGAAGTGTCATGGGGGGCTTACTGCGGGGTCACTCATTATTTTTAATGTCTCATTTCAATTATGATTTATGCATATGAGGTTGTGGTTCAAGTTGATCTCTGAGGACGACCTTTTGGAAGAAGCAGCTTAATCTTCCTCTAAATTCAGATTTTAGAATTGGTCTAATTAGGTTCTTAACCACTTGTGACCATTTAAAAAAAATCTACAAGCTCACGTGTTGTATTGTGACATCACTATTTTTGGAAGAAAAACTAAAATCTTTAAATCTTTTATTTATTTATTTTTTATTACACCTAAAATGACATTTCCCAAATAGGTACAACAGGTTGAAAGTTATTAGTAAATTAATATGTAGACATTGACACACACTGCAAATTATGATACATATTTTCCATTTAGCAGTCTCGGAGGAGGTCTATTTAAAGGAGTGAGGATTTCCAAAAGGTTAAAAGATTATCAGCTCAGGGGTGTTCAGGAAAAGGGGGTCTTAGACTATTTCCTATGTCAGCCGATAGCTTCATCGTACAGGTTGCTATAAAAAAAAGAAATCACAAAGCCAAGTGCTTTGCCAATTATGAGATGCTTGGCTGATGAATGTGACGGCTTTGTGCTTTCCAGTGGTAAGTGGTTGTGTAATTTATGTCAAGAATAATATTACCTTCAATGTGCTATTGACTCTGTAGATATTCTTTTATATTTTCTCTGGCAGGAGATGGACTCTCAGCGAGAGAATGATTGTGCTGCTCGGTGGGCCAGGAAAATTGACCGTAATTATCAAATAGACCACTTAAACTTAATCTATTGAAAATGACTTTAGAAAATACTTTGACCTCCTAGTTCAGAGTTTTTTTTATTTATTTTTTTACGTCTTTCAGCTGTTTCATAGAATGGCAAAGACCACATATAGCTGTCACCTGAAAATGTTATATTGATCAGTATGGATCAGTGTGAGATTAAGTACTTTCAGATTGGGCAAATATAATAAGGTTTGGTATATCTTCTCCCCCATCACTGACAACAGCCCACTTTCAACACATCCACCACTTTAAGACTTGAAGATAGATGCTTTTAAGATACTTCATCGTACAACGGTATCGCACACTGAAAATAGCAGACCTACAAGCTCATTCTGAGCTTGTAGGTCGGCTATTTCCAGTGCGCGACACGTCATACGGCCAAGTATATATCAGGCCACTGGCATCTATAGCTATACAGTGGTGCCAAAAATGTGTTTTCAAGAAAGGTGTAATTTCCGACTGAGGTCACAGTGTGAAAGTGTGCAGCAATCCAAACACTTGCCATTGTTATTCTAGTCCCATACATCCTACCCTACTTTTCTTTTCTTTTGCCTTTGTTTGTTATCACTTTATTCATTCTTCTATCCTTGTTTATTATTGGGGATCTCTGAGCTCTTTTCATTTCCCCACCCATCGCTATGGAAACAGTTCCCTTCTGAAGCCTGGTTTATGCTCCGTCGCATGACGGTGTCGCGTGTCGGAAAATAGCCGACCTACAAGTCCACTGCCGTGAGCCGAAGTATGAATCGGCCTCAGAAACCAACCACACATGTGTCTTTAACGATTGAAGACACTGCCCCCCAATTACATAAATGGCAAGTGATCACGTTATATGCAGCATACACCCCCCAGAGCCATTCAAGGAGAGTTACGTCACCTCCGTCCACTTCATCGGGCCAGGTCTTCTACATAGCCTTCTATTGGCGAATAGTGACAAAGCCCTAAACCGGAAGTTTACAGAATGCATTGGAGTCTATGGGCGTTTGTAACTATTTCCAGTTTACATGAACCACGTGACCGACGCTGTTTCTCCCCCCTCAGTGGCGGAACTCTCTAATATAAGGCTCTGACACCTCCTAGGCCACAGTATATCATCAGACACAATGCATAAGTTTGCACCTTTCCCATAGACCTCAAATTCTTACTCATACTGGATCATAGGCCCAGTGTTGAGCGCAATGCATTACTGACGCAATGTATTACCATTACATAAATAATGCATTACATTAGGCATAATGTTATTTTCTTTTTTATTCATTATTAATGACAATGAAGTTGTTCAATCATTTGTTATTTAGACGGATAGAGGCTGCTGCAGCTCCTGAGTGTTGCATCACGACATTTAAGCTGCTAAAAGTGAATTTCAATACCAGTAACATTATTTTGAAATTCTTCTATATTCCGGAATTTCCATCTAGCCAATTCTATACCATTTAGTTATTACTTAAAAGTAACGCGAAAGTGTAACGAAGTAAAGGAACTCAATATGAAGTTAAAAAAGGAAAATACAGATAAAACAGGTTAGAATGGCAGGTAAAAAACGACAGGTGGTATACAGGAATCCACGGAGCGCTGCCCTGCGCGCAGCCATTGCTGCTGTGTCAACGCTCCGCGGACGCGACACCGCAGCAATGGCCGCCTACAGGCAGCTACAGGCAGCGCGTCTGTGGACTCGTCTATACAGGTAAGAAGAGCGGGTGTACTACACTATCTGTAATCGTACTACAATTCTTTACCATTAGTATTAACCATGTACTGTACAATTTAAGTTTATACTCATTCCAATGGCACTGAACTCTGAGGTACACCGTGGTGAATTCCATGAGTTTTAGTATTAGTATTCAATGAGCTTTAGAGTACGTTTTAACCACTTTCAACCTGGTACCTGGCAAAAATAGATCAGATCTACAAGCTTACAACAACGACGGTATTTTCGTCACGTGACACCGTCGTACAACAGAGCATAAAATAGGGCTCGCGAAAGAATAATAAATAAATAATAATAATTGAACTCAAACCCTTAAAGCCACAATTCCTGTGAAGGGTCAGAGTTGGCTACTGTTGATACTCTCTCATAGCTGAACCCACACTGCACTGCATCAACAGGAGAGACCAGGGGAGAGACCAGGAGAGACCTGGGAGCATGCCACCCACCCACAGCTTTCTGGCACTCTTTTCTCTCTCTCTCTCTCTCTCTCTCTCTCTCTCTCTCTCTCTCTCTCTCTCTCTCTCTCTCTCTCTCTCGCTCTCTCGCTCTTCTTCAGAGCGCATGGGAGACAGGAGTGCCATCATTTATCTAGCATCGCTAACCCCCCCGCTAACCACAACTTTGATCTACTGCCAATGACCTGTCCTGGCAGGAGGAGAAAATATGAGGAGACCTTGGAAAAATATATTTACAAAGAAGAAAAAAAGACAAGTGAAAGTTCCCAAACTCCCAAGATCTCTGAAGAGAAAAGGGATGAAATTCTTCTCCTATTTCCCTCTTGTCTTCTTTTTTTCTTTTTTTTTATCAAGTAGACATCTGGATATGGATAGAGCCCATATGTCTTTTCCAATATCTTTTATGGTCTCCAGGGAATGAAGAGAGATAAAGAGGAGAAGAATTTTGACGGTGGCCAAGTTCTTCTGCGTCTTTGTCACACACAGGGTCCACTCCTATAGCAAGTAACATAGACAGAAAGGGATACAGAGAGGGGCCCCTGTTGGAAATGAATCTGCACCACGAACACCTCTAAAGGGCCAACAAAATATCAGCTCATAACACAAATATTACCAGTAATGACTCAATTTCCTTATCGACCACCCCCCTACCCCCCACACCCCCGCTTCCCCTCCCATAATTAAGCCCATTTGTTTGCTTTGTCATGTCCCAGTGATACGGGGCTTTTGTTATTAGAAGCAGAGAGGGAAACCTAATGACCTATCCAGCTGGGGGTATGTGTGTGCGTGTGCGTGTGCGTGTGCGTGTGCGTGTGCGTGTGTGTGTGTGTGTGTGTGTGTGTGTGTGAGAAGCCCCCCCGCGTGTGAGAAGCCCCCCGCAACACACACACACACAAAATCTACACTACCACTATACAGCAGGCGGCCCTCACCTTGAGCCGCCACACCCAGCAAAGATGCAGGGGGGATATTTAACCCATTACGACTCTACAAATGTTTTCTAAATCAGTATAGTTCTCAAACTTCTTAGTGCCAAGGACCCCAAAAAATATTTGTATTTGGCCGTGGACCCCCCCCCCCCCATGTTTTGTGCCATGTAGGGGCCGCCCACAAGAGAAGATCTGTGTTAGAAAATTCTAAACGCTTTCAAGAAAAGCATTATGTACAAGCTGAGCTTGTATATTATCTGCTATTTTTAACACATTGACCGCCGGGCCCGTAGTTCTACGGGCCGTTAAATCCAACGGTTAAGCACCGATCCCGTAGCCTACGGGCTGTGGTGCTTTTTCCTTTTTTTCGAAAAAACTTTTTTTTTTCAATTTTCTAGGGGGACCATTTTCAGTGTAACACCACCCGAAGTCAACCGGAAGTGCGATCCCGTTTTTTGTTTCCCGTCTGCCTCCATTCTAAGTCGTACACAAAAACCCCTGTAAACCTATGTAGTTTTTCATCCTCGCATTTCCCATGTTAACATAAACGGTCAGAACTCAAACATGGCGGCTCCGTTTGACACGTGGTTTGGACTGGTACACGCAGGGAGATGTCGCCGATGTAAACAGATCGTGTACGGCTCAATCTTAAGGATTTTAACAAGATCTATGGCGACGTGTAAAAAACAAAAAACAACAATAAAACGTTGGCACTGGTGAGTACATTATGAGATTAACCTCTGGCGGTCAATGTGTTAATGGGTTAAGAAGCTCTAACTGGTTGCAGTCAAGAATCTTGCTTGGTTCCCAAACTTTTGAGCTCAAGACCCAAAAGAGACATTTGACGTCTACCCCGGCCCCCGGGACCCAAACTAGTGAAAATAGCCGATCTACAAGCTCACCACATTATGAGTTTGTAGATTTTCAATTTTTCACAACTAAGTT
>NC_137604.1:50488735-50491235 GCF_963280865.1 Gymnoscopelus braueri | reverse complement strand
TATTCTATGTATAGGAATGATGTAAGAATTCACTTTGTATACATGCAGTCCTTCTGAATGGAGTGGATAATATGAATATGTAAGTGGATATGAATAAGAAAATGTATAATGATATGTTTACATAAAAATGTAGTTAAATCTACTTTTTTAAAGCATCTGTGTCATTTTAGATTATTTTTTTGTGTTGGCTATTAAAAAATAGCAGATATACAAGCTCACACAATCTACTCAAAGAACTACCGGTTTAGACAGCATTTGTGGAATCGGACTCAGGTCTTAATGGGTTAAAGCTGCAATCTGTAAGTTTCATGCATTTGTGCATGTGTGCATGTGTGCATGTGTGCATGTGTGCCTGCGTGCGTGGCCTATGTGCATTTGTGCATTGGGTGAATCACTAATAATGGCTCACTGTTTTGGTAAATTTGAAACGTTTTCAACTTTTCACACCCCAAGTGTCAAAGGTATGCTCAACTCCCATGACGGTCAGAATCGAGGCTGCCAAGAAATAAAGGAAACCAGTGCAGTGAAGACGGCTTGTACGCAGCAAGATTGTCGAACATTTTTACTGCACATGTCTAACGTTTTCAGTTCTGGCTCCAGGGAACACACATGGCAGGCAAGAAAACACAATGTTTGGAATATTGGAGTGTACTGGTTGTCTCAGTAGAGGACAGCTAATATTGACTGCTCTCAGAAGACGCTTGTGTTAGCGAACTCTTCAGCCAACCCAATTATCCCCAGCTGCCGTCAGTGTGTGTTGTGGTTGGGATGGTAGAACCGCAAACACACACACACACACACACACACACGCACGCACGCACACACGCACACATGCACACACACACACGCACGCGCGCACACACACACACACACACACACACACACACACACACACACACACACACACACACACACACACACACACACTGGTGGGGGACATAACAGGAGATACTTGTGTGTTTATACCAATGACAAAGATATTGATTATGAAGAATTGGAGGATTATTTATAGACATAATGGCATCAGAGCAGTTGACCATGATGTACGTACATACAGGGTGATAAACTGATGGCGAGTAAGAGTTCAAACTGCAGTGAGGGTGACAGAGGGAAGGGAATACAGGCCAGAGCCCAAAGGAGTAATGCAATATTCCTTATGGCTTCCTACCAAAAACCACTTCTCAAAAACAAGGTCAAGGTTCCATCTCGGCTTCACACACACACACATGCGCACGCATGCGTGCCGTGCGCACACACACAACACACGCGTGCACAGCACACACGCCGCCTAGAAATGCAGGCTCACATCGAGAGGAACTGTGTTCCATTATGCGTTTAGCCAAAGCAATGAAACTAAACCACAGCCACAGAAATGTTCACTTTGCCCAAAGAACCACAAATTCAACAAAGGATGCAAACAGACTGTAAAATTTCAACAAAATATATATTTATATATTTTATGTCAACATTTTATGTCCAGTGCCCCACGCACCATGTTTTGTCAGAGGCTGTGCACTCAACAGTAGTCAAATCAATGTTTTCCCCATTGAGATGTAATTTACATGGCATGTAGTATTACATACTGCTACAGCAGTTGTAAGAAAGTAAGTCATCAGGTAGTTACATGATAGTTTTGATTTATTTTTCATTCGCATCACAGCATTAATGTAATAAATCTCTCTCATACACACATACACGTACGTATACACATACATATATACACACACATGCTTACATGTAAACGCAGGCACCCACATCCTTACTAATTATTGTTTTGTGTGTTTCTTGCCAACTACATGATAGTTTTGATTTAATTTTCATTCACGGCATAAATCTCTTTTATACACATGTACACATAATGCACACATACATATACACACATGCTGCTGACATGTAAACGCAGACAACCACATACTAATTATTGTTTTGTGTGTTACTTGCCGATGCATTGAATGTAGGCTGTGCCACTGACATTATCTTCTCATATAAACCTGATATAATCTGATATAAACTTGTTTTCATTTCCTGGGTTTGCATGACCAGGTCCTTTGTTCCGTTGCCATACTCTGAACCTTTAAGCTGGCTTAAAGGTAGGGTAAGTGATTTGCGTTGGTTAAAATAATTGTTAAATAGCTCTATATTCTGATAGTACTCATTGATATAGAGTGTTTGTCCAGTATTAGGAGTTTCCTTGTCTCTCCACCTCTTTATTAAACAGAAAATGCATTTTCGTTTCAGTTTCAGTTTCATTTCCAATTTTATCCAACCAGGACAGAGAACTCAATCAGGATACAGATTAAACAAGTGAAATTGGAAGTGATGACACTAAGAAATGAGCAGGTAAAATTAGAACTGGAACACTATACAAATTAAGCTTAAAAATGGGTACTTTCTCCTGATTGGTTGAGATTTTGACACCTACCGAAAAATGTATTTTCTGTTTATTAAAGAGCTGGAGAGACAGGGAGACATCTGTTACTGCAAAAACACTCTATAGCAA
>NC_137604.1:50413735-50481235 GCF_963280865.1 Gymnoscopelus braueri | reverse complement strand
TATTATGTAATCTATACATCTCTGTGCGACAACTGAAACTACTGTAGCTTTGATCCTTGTGCTGCTATTGTGTTCAGAAGGAGAACACACAACATCATATAGTTGTTTGTCACACATCAGCTTTTCTACACTTGATTTATTTTGGGTAGAGCAAAGCATGTTTATAAAGTTATTATAATTAAAATAATCAGTGGTCCCCTTGGGGTTGTTTTGGAGTGTAAATACATATATTGCAGTTTTTCTATATGCATTTGATATTGAGCAGTACTGAACAATTCTGAGTGAGTGATATTTAATATTAATCCTAATAATATACGCAAATAAATAATGACTAGTGTTCCTGTCATTCTCGGTATGATTTTAGATCTAATAGCCTGCCTTTTAAAGTCATCAGAAATAATATGAATTATGATTCATATACATCGCAGGCTACAAAATAGTATTTTACTATTTTGATAAATCATTTTACCAAAAGCCCAACTGACTTTGATCTGGTAAATAATTATGTGGAGAGGACAATCTGCTTTCAATTACGACCGTGGTGGGCTTGTTACAGAGCTTTTCATATAAATTAAAGTGTATCGCTTTATTGCAGTGGTAAAGTTTAGCCATGAGAAATATTTCAGTAAATGATTAGGCTCAGTGGGCCCTTTGAGGTGGTTTAAAAGCATCTATATGAGATACGGCCTACAACGGGCTAAATGGACGTATGGCTTTTAAATTGCAAATTCATGTTGCATGCAACCTAAACAAAATAGTGAGCTTGTGGACGTAGGCTACAAGATCCTTTTTTCTTTTAAAGGGGGGGTTGTTTTGTCAGTGATCGTTCATCGTTTCAAAGGCCAGCAATCGTGGCCTGACTATATCCAAACGAAATTCAACAAACAATAACGTTTAAAAAATAATCGATTATTTGTATTAAAATTATTCACATGAAGAAACTAGGCCTATATAATCAGAATTGTGTATTTTCACATTGCACGCAGCTTCCATTCTAATTTAGCCTCTTTGTATTTGAGGCCCATAGGCTATTTTCAGTATGTTCGTTTCAAAATGATATTTTGATCAGCCCAAAAAATATATTAAGCCTAATATACCCTAAATGGCAATTTTGACACTGCTGTCTGCATGTCAGCATTCAAAGTTTCAAACCAAAGAACTGACTCGAAATCAGTTGTGGAAAAAGTAGGCTACTCACATGTTTTTACTTAAGCACATAGTATCAATACTGCAATGTAGAAATACTCTGTAAGTAAAAGTCCGGAATTCAAAATGTACTTGAGTAAAAGTACAAAAGTATTGGTATCAAAATGTACTTAAAGTACCAAAAGTGGAAAGTACTCATTATGCAGCATGTCCCATTTCACAACTTTTCAAATGGATAAAATGGATACAAATCTTTTGAAAATAGCAGATCTACAAGCTCACAATGCCTGCATTGCAAAACATCAAAGTAGGCCTACAGTACTTGAGTAAACGTAGTTAAAGTACTTAGTTACTTTACACCACTGAGCGAAATGGGAGATGAGTATAAGTTTGGAAAGACTTACAGGCCTAATTGTTAATGTGTCCAACTGTTGTATTGTGGTTGCCTATTACCTCATCATGATAGGTTAATTACTCACGTTTATTATGCATTATAGTCTGGTGTTTGTTTGTCTTATTGGCATGTCTTGTTGATGCATCTGTCTGTTATGTCTTATAAAAACCAATATAAATGAATATATACAAAAATAAAAAAAGTTGGATAAAAAAGTTTGTATAGACTCACCGACACATTCGTTGGCCTCCCTGGCCGTGGCCCGCTGCCACGGCCTGTCGTAGTGAAAAGGTTTGCACCTGTCGCACTCCGGCCCGGCGGTGTGGTGCTTGCACTCACACACCAGGTCTCCGTCCCGGTCCTTGACGCAGCGCGACGCGTGCCCGTTGCACTTGCACCGGCCGCCCACCTGCAGGTCCGACGCCGCGTAGAAGTACGAGTCCCGGGCCGAGTCCGAGTCGTCCTCGTTCTCGTCGCCGAACGTGTGCAGGCGGCTGAACACCACCTTGACGTCGGTGGCCGTCACCCAGTCCTGGAGCACCGGCGAGTTGTCGAAGTCGTGCGCCGAGGGCCGGCCGTCCAGCGTGCTGAAGGCGATCAGGCCGCCGGACAGCGGGTGCATGTCGGTGTGCGAGTCCGTGCAGATGGCCTCCTGCTCGTTCTGCTTGGTGATGGCGGCGCGGCTCGGCTTGTTGTACATCTTGCGGCACTGGGTCGAGTAGAACTGGAAGGGCACCCAGGTCTTGCCGTAGTCCATGGACTTGAAGATGGCCATGGACTCGGGCCGCGGCGAGCAGAACTGCAGGCTCACGTAGGTCACCTCGAACTTCTTGCCCAGCGACAGCGTCAGGGTGACGTTCTGCGGGTACTGCACGAAGTTCTCCGACTGCCAGCAGGTGAGGTTGTGCGGGTTGTTGAGGTCCGTGAGGTAGGCCGGCGGGTGGTACCGCCGCGGGTCCGAGGCGTCGCACCACGCGTGGCAGCTCCGGTGCCTCTCCTTGCCCCCCTCCGCGTCTCCCGGCTTCTCCGTCACCACGCAGTAGCGGCTGGGCGTCGTCTTGCCGCAGGTGCTGGAGACGCGCACCTCCTTCCCGAACGCCGAGTTGACGAAGTCCGGGATGCAGCGTCGCGGGTGCCCGTGCTCGTCGTAGCACGGGTCCGGCGGAGAGGTCTGCGCGGCGAACATGCTCATGGTGCCACCGTACGATGATCCAGCGTGCGCGCCCCGGCACATCAGCACTGACATGATGGTGACCGCCACCAACTCCAAAATCCTAGGAATCATTATTCCTTAGTTGTTGTTCCTTTAAAATCCCCCTGAAAAAAAAGCCATGGAAAAAGAGAATGAGAATGAAAGTTTTTGCCATATAACACGCACAAAGGGATAGAGCAATATGGAAGCGTATTTGAAATCTTATTTTGATTTGAATGCCATGGCAAATCAAAGGCTTTAGCAAATCAAAGGCTTTAGCATTCAAATCGAAATAATATTTCAAATGTATAAATACACTATAGGCCTACAATTAATTGACACCTATAATGTTTTAATTGAAGTATAGCCTATGTTGTTCACACAAAAATGCCCAACCAATTCAACCATCAGTGAACAGATTCGTGTCTCTTTAAAAAAAATCCTAATAAAGCACACTATACCTCAAAATAAAAATAGAATCAAGAGTGCAGAAAAAAATTTGTCAAAAATCTCGGCGTGTTATTATTATAGACGCCAGTCAGTCACAGATCCTCTTGTTTTCTTGTTTGTTTCTTGTTGAATTTCCTGCGCAAAAACACTACGGCTGGATATAAGAGCCGCTAGTCTACTTCTGGCAGTTCCACTCCTCTACCCGTCTTTCTCATTCACCCTGTTCTGTTCCTCTCTCTTTCTCACACTCTCACTATCCCTCATTCACCCTGTTCCTCTCTCTCTCTCTCTCTCATTATCCCTCATTCACCCTGTTCCTCTCTCGCTCTTCTCTCTCTCTCTCTCTCTCTCTCTCTCTCTCTCTCTCTCTCTCTCTCTCACTATCCCCATTCACCCTGTTCCTCTCTCTTTACTTTCTCTCCCCCCCTCTCTCTCTCTCACTATCCCTCCCCGTGTAGCACAGCTTGAGGTCAACTCGTCTTGAAGGGTGATAGCCTGCCATACAGAGTGGTGTAAAGTAACTAAGTACATTTACTCAAGTAGTTTTTTACTTTACTGGAGTATTTCCAATTTTCAATACTTTTACTACTCCACTACATCTCAGAGGCAAATATTGTACTTTTTATTCCACTACAATTATAAACTTTAGTTACCAGTTACTTTGTAGATTTTGATTATTATTACAAAACATAGCCTACATTACCCACTTCAGCCCTATACATTTCAACCATTTGAAAATAGCAGATCTACAAGCTCACAATGAGTCGCAATGTGACACATTGTGAGCTTGTAGATCTGCTATTTTCAAAGGATTTTTTTATACATTTGAAAACGTGTCAAACGGGACATTCTGTATAATGAGTAGCTTACTTTCTACTTTTAGTAGGCTACTTTAAGTCCTTTTTGATACCAATACTTTTGTACTTTTACTTTTTAAGTAAATTTTGAATTCTAGACTTTTACTTGTAACAGACTCAAACAGAGTATTGCTACTTTTACTTAAGTAAGGAATGTGAATACTTTTTCCACCACTGCTGCCATACAGCAGTGAACAACGACATCCACTATAGGGGATCAATTAAGAGATAGATAGATAGATAGATAGATAGATAGATAGATAGATAGATAGATAGATAGATAGATAGATAGATAGATAGATAGATAGATAGATAGATAGATAGATTGCTATAGGATGGACAGTTGAGCGATGTTTAGCTATCTATCCTTTGAACAACAAGCCTTTTGATTCTACAATTAATATGTCTGGATTAATTACCAATGCTCTATTTAAGATTTGATAAGCGCCTAATCATATATCTTGATGTGGTCTTTTTCTTTGCGTTTTGTTTGTTTTGTTAATAAGCATATATATTCTGTGGATCATAGAACAGCACGTCTTATGCAAACATTATCATTGCAGCATGATTGTTGTGGAATGAATTAGACCCAATTAATGAATTCCAACTTCCAAGTAAGCAGTAACCCCCCCCCCCCCGCCCCCACACACACACACACACACACACACACACACACACGCACACACACACACACACACACACACACACACACACACACACACACACACACACACACACACACACACACACACACACACACACACACACACACACACACACACACACACACACACACACAAATAACAACCCAATTTGAGCTTTTGATTTACCCACTCTCACTCTCTATCATGTCTTCTGGATGTGCTATTCAGGAGCTGTCCCTTTTTCAGAGTAGATTTCAGTATTTTGAAGGTTGAATTAGGACTAACGATGTGTTGTTTGGAAAATAAAAGTCCAAACCATTACAGAGCAATCACACTGTTTTGATACATCTGTTGCTGCTGCCTTTTGTAAATCAAGACATTTTTTACAGTCTATGATCAAGACCAGCAGGCAGGTTCAATATCTATAACGTAAATAAGAGCTCCATCTTGTGGTGATAAAATATACATGTTTATGGAGGTCCAAAGCAGATTTATGAGGTGCTATGGCCATAATTCAAACTTTAACTCTCATATTACACCTATTAAACACCTCTATACACATTTGTGAATTATACTAAACATTACAATTTATGAAAGTAAAAACAAAAATATTTGATTGCTATATACTTTCAACACAAAACAAAACAGTAACATTTGATTGAAAGAAACATGTAGGGTATTAAAACAACCAACAAAGTACAATATGAAGATATAGACTACAATTTATGTAGATGCTCTTATCCAGAGTGATGTAAGTGCATAATCGGATGAACCCTAGTCAACCAACAATAGGGCATGGTCAGAGAAGACGAAATCATTTAAAGTAGCCTAACTGGATACGAGGTATAAACCTGTCTAAACATCATTCTAACATAAGTAGTGAACTTGTAAACTTAACCAACAAACATCTGCATCTATAATATATCAAGTGCAAAGGGCATAAGTGAAATTTTAAAAATTCTACAGGAGAGCTTTTCATTGATTGTAATTGTTTAGCGTAATTAAAAACAAAATATGTAAGCAATTTATACTTTTATACAGATTAGGCTACAATGATTTTTTTTTAAATAATTGTTTTTATGTTGTTTTTAATGATTAGGTTACAATCAATGAAAAGCTCTCCAGTAAAATTCTGAACATTTCACTTACGCCCTTTGCGCGCCAAGCCCAAGTTGCAAGTTGTGATACAAGGAAATAAGGAGTGCAAGCTTTTTTATTGCCTTTGAAAATGAAACTTTTTTTTGTCTCTGCATGAGCATCAATCCGTAGAATGTTCTCCAACTCAAATGGCATGTGAGTGAACAGTCTACTACAGCAGTGGTTCTCAACCTTTTCAAGCCGTGACCCCCCAAAATAATCACTTTGAATCGGTTCCACAGATAAATATTGTGAAAATAGCCGATCTACAAACTCACAATGCCTTGCAATATTTTCTTTTTTTTTGCCTTTTTCTTATATTACTTGACAATTTGGCCAATGTTTGACTAGTTTTTATAGTATAGTTTGTTGATTACTTTTGATGCAGTAATGGTCTCTCCTTAAATTGTCACTTTACTATCATCAATCACCAAGACTTCAGTTGGGTTTGATTGATAGATTAAATACGTGATTAGGTACAGTTATACAATAATGCTAAAAGGATGACACAAAAAGCCTCGAGGGCTTGTTACCATTGTGGTCCTATGTATGCAATTAGTCAAGACATAAAGACGTACAATACTACAAATAATACAATAAATAATCAATACTAGGAGCAATAAAAGTATATTTACAGAAAAACAGTTAGGGGTAATTCATTTATATGTGAGTGAGGCTTCAATTAGGACACACACATTTGAAATATTTATTTATGTCCACATAAACAGAAGTACAAGAATGCCTTGTACAAAGGACATTAACACTGCCAGTGCAGTCAGATAATAGGAAAACAGCCAGTTACAAAGTGCCTGTAAGCATTAAGGCAGAACATTGTTACATGTTGTTGTTACATTGTTACAATGTTGGCATACTTGTCAAACACAGCATCAATCATGGGTAAAGGAAACAACGCCTCCTCCAAATTGAGCGGCTTCCTATAATAGCTGATATTGAGCAGTACCTTGCTAACTGTTTGGCCCTCCTTTTGGAGAGGCCGGCCATTTGAAGGCCCCTCACGACCAACTTGTGCTCATGCCCTAGGTTACCAAAGATAAAAACCAAAAGTTTACATCTGTAACCTAACTGTGAGATGGTCTGCTCTAGATGATGATATTTTAGCACTTTGGTTAGGAAGGCTTCCTCTGCAATCAAAAGTACAGCCGACCTTGAGAATAAACGTCTCCCTATGGTTTTCATTAACAACAATGACATCAGGGGTGTTAGCTGAAATGTTACACAGAATCATCATTACATACACAGGCTAAACATGCTCGGCCTCACAGTAGAACACTTATATAGCATGATGGAGGACCTGAAAATGGAAGAGATATCTTTTTTTAATATCAAATCCACTATTCTGTCATGCCTTTATGTAGAGTCCCCTGTATTCCCCTGTATTTTTAAGATGTGGGACATAGTTTCAGCTATTTGTTCATGACCATGATGTAGGTAGGCCTATATTGTATACAGTGAGGAGCATGATTGCCTGGAAACCAGATGGAAAGATTACGTTTAGATGGTAAAACCTCCAACCTTGCTTTCAAAGTTAAGACAACAATGCACTCATCTATGGCAACATTTTTTGGGGGGAGACAGAATGGTCCGCAGCAGGGAGACAAGCAGTCTTCCCTTGCTGTCTCAGTTCAGTCCAATGTTGCCTTTGCTGTTTGCTGTTGTGCCAATAGGAGGCGACCTCGGGCGAGCTCGGTCAGTGGAAGTTGGTGTTCTGTTCCACAACACAGTCATAGTTGCTCAGACACAGATACTGGGGTCAGATAAGTCCTCTGAGGTGACAGCCATCACCTCAGAGTTAGACCTACCCAGACTAACCCACTCCCTCCAGGTAACTTCAGCCCAGCAGCACAGATCGTTTAAGTCCGGCCAGTCTGACCACAAACACACTAATAATAATCAAATTAAAATAAACAAATAAGAACTATCAACCCCCATCAGACTTAAAGTTGGTAGCTGACAGACTGTGTGTGTGTGCGCTGCTTGCGTGCATGCATGAGTGCGTGCGAGCGTGCGCGTGTGCGTGTGTGTGTGTGTGTGTGTGAGAGCGAGCGTGAGTTTGTCCACGTGCATGCAGGTGGGCGGGACCTGGGCGGAGTTTATCACACAGCACCATCAGTGACGCGTGTGACAGTGCTGCTGCTGCTGCTGCAGATGATACATTACTTTCCTTGAATTGTAACGGTAGGCTTCTTTACACAAAGTCAGCGCCAGGAAAACAAGACAAGAACGAAGGCGTTAAACATCCGCGAGACCGTGTTGAAACAACACTTGTGTCGTTTTATTATTACCATTATAAAACACCGCTGTCAAAAAGCTGAAAGTCAGGAGGAACCCAGCTAAAGTGGCTAACTTGCTGGTTAGCTCGGTAGCTATGTGCTAGTAGCTTCCGAGGCTAAAGACATAAAGTTGTTCCTCTGGCCTAAACGAGTAAACGGCGTCTTCGTTTAATTAACGTTAATTGACTAAAGACTTTGCTTTGGTGTTCAACAAAATGATGCTCTTCATCCCTAAAGGAGTGACAATCACATAAAGTCAGGTAAGATGAGACTGTCTGCAGCCCAGCATGACAGCTAGCCTACAGTAGGTGACAGGTCGGTACCATAGAGCAGTGGTTCTCAAACCTTTTCATGTCAAGGACCCCCAAAATTACATGTATTTGGCCGCGGACCCCCATCTAAAAAAATATTTTGTTCCAGGGACTTTTCAAAAATAGCAGATATACATAAGCAGTGCTATGAGCTTGTAGATCTGCTATTTTTGAATAGCCAATATAAAATATGGTTAAAGTGGTTAAAATGATTGTGACGCTATAATAAGTGTAGCCCCTACGGAACCTCTCCCTCCGCTAAGTAGCTCCGAGGAGCTACTTAGCGGAGGGAGAGGTTCCGTAGGGGCTATAATAAGTGATGTTAATTCCTCCCAAGGACCCCTTTGGTTCTGGTGTGCAATGCATGATAACTAACTTAACTCTGGGAGTGGGCACATCTGTTAATGGTCCATTTGGTTCCTACTGTAACTATCAACAATTAAGCTTGGAACCCGCTCCAAGGAAGGAACCCTGGAGGTCCTCGGACGACCCCACTTAAAGAACCACTGAACTACTGTACAGTATATTAGTGGACGAGCCAGTGGGTCGAACCCCCTCAAGGACCCCTGTGGGTCCCTGGACTCAGTGTTGACAACTATAATATTTTTCTGTTTTTTTCTATCAGCATTCATTTATCAGACTTTCTGCTAACCAAACAAAACAACAAACAACTATTTGCCATAAGCCTTAGAGAATAGGTGTCTTTTCAAGGCAGCCTTAAAAGAGTCCAGTGTTGGAGCATGGCAAATCTCCTTTGGGAGAGAGTTCCACAGGTTGGGGGGCTGCCACACTGAAGGCTCTGTCCCGCAAGGTCCGCTTGCTTGTTTTGGGGAATAGAGAGAGGAGGTCCAAGTCTGTGAACCGCAGGTTCCGTGACAGAGTGCGTTTATGGAGGAGACCTGTGCTCAGGTACTGAGGAGCCAGGGTGTTGCGATATTTGTAGGTGAGAAGGAGGAGTCTGTAATAGATGCGGAACTTTAACAGGAAGACAGTGCAGTTGCTCATGCCGGGTGGGGGTGATACATGCTGATGTATGCTGTGTGATGTACGCTGCCAAGCCCCATACTGGAGCCTGTCCAGCCGGGTACATGATTACCTTTACGAGGCTTGCGATTCACAATTTGCTTCCTTTGTTTTAACTTTAGTTGGAGTTGAAAACTACCGATTCAAAATCTGCACAGTCACAGGACTCATCCCCCACACCACAGGGTGCATCCCCAGGCCCCAGCATCCACCTAAATAATGGAGTTTGCAACGGTAAGTAACATTACAATTGTTACAATTGTTTCATACATACAGTATGCGTTCTGCTATTGAGTGTTTATAACAATAAAGTAGAGTAACATACTGCCACTGACTTAGCCTAATAATAACTAATAACCCAATTTTCTTATATAGCTCTGGCAGATTCGTCTAGTTTCCAGGCTGCCACTGACACTCATTTGCCTCCCCACTAAAGACATAAATAAATAAAATCATTCTGAAGTTGTATTCCAATCTATCAGCCTGACAGACAAAGGATGGTTAGATTAGAGGTACAGTCAGGGAAGGAAACCGTTTTTCTACTGAAAATAAGTGGTCAGTGGCTACTTTCACCATTGTGCCTGCCAAGCTGAATTTTATTAATGGAAGAGGTCACCCGAACAAAAGTATTTTTGTTTGGATTTTTTTTGTTTGTTGACCTCACAAGGTTTTCAACAGACAGACCTGGCACATAAGCCAGTTCTTTAATGAGATACGCAGTAGGTAAACTGAAAGCAAAACAATGTGTATTAGGCAGAAAAAGACATCTGAGAGTGTTAATTTAACTGGTAAAAAGAAAAAGGTGCAAAATGAGGTCCACACTCAATATTTTTGCTGTGTAAGCCAGCTCAGTCGTTCACATCGAACTCAAGGCAAGTGTTACAGTCACTGTGACATACCCTGCCAAATGGACAAAAACATGCTGTTGCGTAACACCTGAAAACCACTGGAAGCCTTGGAAGTGACGCCAAACCAATTATCTGGTGGCTTCTCATTGGTTTCTTACTACCGGTTGCCATGGCTTCCTGAAACTGGCCTCGAGGGCGTGATGGAAATGTTGCTTGATTGACTTTTATGTTCCAGCCTTCATGCCATTGATTGGCTGTCAATGCTTTAAAATGGCTGAACAGTAAGCGTATCAGATTTTGTATGAGATATTCGTTCAAATGATTCAGCTGTGTTTGAGGCCACTTGATGTCTGGAATAAACAGTAAACACTTCTACAACCACACAGTTGCTGTCCAGATGTACTGATGCACTGCATACCCCGCCGATGACTTTTTTTTTTGGGGGCAAGAGCTAAATTCAGTTGCGATCCATTGCTTCAGATAGCAATGGAAACCAATAGAAAGAAGCCTGTGTGGATTAAGCCTCTGCTTTGACTGCAGAAGGGGGAGGGAGGAGAAAAAGCAGGAGTAAGCCATTATGTGTCGACAGAGAGGAGGAAGGGAGAGAGTGAGGTGGAGGGTTATTCTATAATCTACTCTTTGTAGCGAAGAGGGCAAGATGCAAGCAAAACAGGATTCTTCAGCCAGAACTTCTGGCTATTTAGGGAAGGTAGGGGAGATGGACATGTGTTCAAATTAACTTGTATTTAATTTGTATTATAGACCTGTGTGAGTGAGTGTGCGTGAGAGCGAGTACAGTAACAGGACTGGCGGGTATCTCCTACATAAAGTAGTATATGTATGCTACTTTATGTGTGATGATCATCAAGCAAAATTGATTTATAGACTGCTGTATTTGTGCAAATTGTGCTCATTGTTGTTTGCCATCAACAGTCAACATCCCCCCCATTGCTCCATTTATGTCACGATTGTCTTGTTTCACTAGTCTCAATCCAGCTATATTTAGCATCTGCCTCTCTTGTCTGTCCATGTTTATGTCTTGTCTCCCGTCCATGCACACGGTTTGTCCATGAGGCATGCTGCTGTGTGCGTGCGTGTGTGTTTGTATGTGTGTGTGTGTGGTTAACATTGTGTGATAATGTGTCTCTGCACATCTGCATCATCTTCACTGGATTATGTGTTATGTTTGCTGCCTCCTGCCTTTATGTTGAAACAACCAACAAATTGTTGGACGGAAGGTTGAGGGACCATGGTTGATCACGCTTATCTTTTTGGTTATTCTATTGATATTTATTCTCTTTTTGTGTCCATGATATACTGCATTATTTGCGTATGGATTTCACCTTTTGTTATATTGTTTTCGGTTGTATTTTTTTAGGAAGTTCTCCTGAGTCTCTGTATTGTATTGAAAAGGCACATGTTTGACACCAAATATGCATCACATATTTCAGATGGTGCTCTTTCAGTGTAACTAATCAATCCTTTCCTAACTCTCTTCTCATCACTCTTCTTATGCTTACAGTAACTTATACTCGTCAAATAGTGGCGAGCAGCACATTGTGGGGCTTGTAGATTGGCCATTTTCGGCTTGCAACACCGTCGTATGCCAAAGTATAAATCAGGCTTTCTCCTGTCTATATGCTCAGCACTCTAACTCTCACTCTCTCTCTCTGTGTCCTCAGGCTCATCCAGCTATCAAAGCCTTTATGAGTGGCTCTCTGAGCGGCGCCTGCTCTACGTTGCTCTTCCAGCCCCTGGATTTGGTCAAGACACGCCTGCAGACCGTGCAGAACAACAGGCAGCCAGGGTATGTGTGTGGGACATGCATGATCTTCAAAAACACATTCAGTGCTGTAATTGAACACACAGCTCAGTTATCATATGTTTATCACTCTTGTCTTCATAAAGCACCTTCTAAAACATCATTTTCTCTGGGCACACATGATGCATACTGAACATCATGTGTGCCCAGTGTGTGTGTGTACACACACACACACACACACACACACACACACACACACACACACACACACACACACACACACACACACACACACACACACACACACACACACACACACACACACACACGTCACACACACACACAGTGCTAGAATAAAATCTCCGGGCAGTGCCAGGCTGTGCTAATGTCCCACACAAAGCAATTAGTCACACCAACAGCATACAAATAGTCGTGTTCACAAGCCATTACTCTGCAATTATGTCATTTAAGGACAGGCACTAGAAATATAAATGTTAACAGCAAACATAATTATTAAAACGTCTAGGCCTGGGAGGAATCCTTTACCTCTGAAATGAGTCTCAAGAAAAATATTGGCACATTATTGGTTAATTTGCTAGAATGAATACAGAATTCTGCATACTATGCATTTACGCACCAGGAGGTCTATTAGACCAGAGAGAGGGAGAGAGTCATAGGACAATGACAAAGTTGCATAACAGTGCTCAACTATAACAATGGCACAATCAACATGCTAAATCCTTAAAAATACAAGCATCCATGCGTACAAGCAATCCCTTACGCACAGATGGGGTCGCACAGAAAAACGTGATGCGGCTGCTCTTTGGGAATAACTTGGTTACTTCTGAGGATTGGGCAGCGAACCTTACGCTCAACAGACTACGCACTAGATTGACATGTTAATCTTCCTTAATAAAAATATGTTGACTAGCCTACAAGCAGCCAGTTGCCTGGGTCGGTTGACTCCCTTGGACATTTGTTTTTCTTTAGTTAATATCAACGTCATAACCTTTTAAACCAAAAACTTTTAGTTTTAACCCAAAAATATCATTTACCCTACCTTTTCTTTAAGGAACAAAAATGGATGTCTGAACAATGTTTTTTTACACCCTTCTTTAATGTACTGCAAATTACGTCTTTCTGTGTGTCAGTCAGCCACTGGATATGGTGTTGTCTGTGTGATTTTGTGTACAGGATGAATTTTTATGTTTGTGTTCGAGTGTGTAGTGTGTATGGACTTCCTATACCTCTCTAACATTCTTCCAACTCCTCCCATAGTGCACCAAAGGTGGGGATGTTTGCCGTTTTCGTCAACGTCATTAGAACAGAGAACGTTTTCAGTCTGTGGAAGGGAGTTTCTCCAGTAAGTATCCAGTTTCACTTACAAAGTAAAATCCTCCGTGTTCATTTATTGGTCCGTGGCCAAATGCATATTAATTTGGGGGTCCTTGACAAGAAAAGGTTTGAGAACCACTGGTGTAGATGATGCACATTGCTTGGTTCCACACTTGGTGATACCAGTAGTAATATATGTGTTGTGAGCAAGCATAAATTGTATGTGCTTGTATATATCCAGTGGTCGAAATGTCAACCCTTTGTCCTCTCTGCTCAGTCATTAGTGCGCTGCATACCTGGTGTGGGCATCTACTTCAGCAGCTTACACTCCCTAAAGCAGCACTTATTCCTGGACCGGGGCCGGGTGCCAAGCGCTGGCGCGGATATTCTGCTGGGGGCTGGGGCCAGGACTGTGGCTGGGGTCTTCATGCTCCCCGTCACTGTCATCAAAACTCGCTTTGAGGTGAGAGAATTACTCCTTCAGATTGATGTGGGACAAATACTTAATTTAAGCTTGTAGATCTGCTATTTGCAGTGAGCCACACCTTCATATGTGGAGTATAGATTAATGAAATTAAATGAAATTAAGCATAAGAAAATGGTGCTAGAGAGACCTGTAGTATGTCTGATTGTTGAACTAATGCCTAACTGTATGAGTTATAATGGACTAGACCATACCCGGTGAGGTGCGCAGGCAAAAGTAGTTGCAAACGTGGGGCTATTGCACGTCCTGTTGCGCGTCCCGTCCCGTAGGCCCCCCCCCTCCTCTCGCGTGTCCCGTTGCGGCCCCCCCACCGGAGCCGTCCCCCGTCGCCAACACACACACATGCGCAACCCGTCGCGAGCACACACACACACACACACGCACACACACGCGCACACGCGCACGCGCACGCGCACGCGCACGCGCACGCGCACGCGCACGCGCACACACACACACCCTCATGCGGCCAGAGCTGTCCCCCGTCGCGAACACACATACGTGGCCGTCGCGCGAACACAAATAATGTACATTTTGACACGTGCCTCCCCAACGTGCATGCGTGCGTGTGTGTCCGCGCATACACGGCCGCGGAGGCGAGTGTTCTGTGTGTGCAACAGTGTAACGCTGTGGGGCTGTAGATACGACGCATGCGCAGTTTGATTGGCCAGCGTAAGCATGGCGACATTCTTTGACATAAAAATGCGAATAAACAGCAGAGATTTAGTGATATTGAAAAACGGGCTTCGCAGTCACATGCACATGGTAATGGTCAATGGCTGTGCGCAATTTGAGATCAATAGCTCCAGGCACTGAGGAGAACCGGGCAGAAACATTTTTGGGCTCACAGGTTTGGGCTCCACAAACAGGTGACGTGCATCACCGTTCCAATGACCAAAACTCCACTTCGGGATTACTCACACCCGGCATGGCAGACCCGTGAGCAGTGTGCACTGGCGTACACTCTGTAATAGAATGAAAATGTAAAAAGATAGACCAAATCGCAGGAGATGAAGTTAGCAGTTTATTTGTATAAAAGGAAGGTAAGAATTAAATGGTGTGAAAGACAGTGGCAACGTCGTCAGGTCCACAGATTGTCATGGCAGGGCCCGCGGAATGGGAGAAAAGGAGAAGGCAGGAGTCAAGCACACAATGTGCCATATATGTTAAATATGTGTTATGTACTGTAATACAGCATATAATATTATGATATAATAATGTATTATTATATGTAATAATATATAATAATATAATATATAACATCATTAACACATCCACCGCCAAGGGCTAATCTCATAATGTACTCACCAGTGCCAAGGTTTTATTGTTGTTTTTTGTTTTTTTCAGGTCGCCATAGGCCCCGTTAAAATCCTTTAGATTGCCCGATCCATTGTTTGTAAACAACGGGCACATGTCCTGGTGTCTACTCGTCGAGACCGCGTGTCAAACGGAGCCGCCATGTTTGAGTTCTGATCGTTTATGTTAACATGGGAAATGCGAGGATGAAAAACTACATGTCCCTGTACAGGTTTTACAGGGCTTTTTGTGTACGACTTAGAATGAAGGCAGACGGGAAACAAAAAACGTGATCGCACTTCCGGTCGAAAAAAAAAAAAAACGAAAAAAAGGAAAAAGCACCACAGCCCGTAGGGCTACGGTCTCGGCGCTTAACAGTTGGATTTAACGGCCCGTAGGACTACGGTCTTGGCGGTTAATGTGTTAATACAATATTTATCATAGTATAAGATATAATATACATAATAATACATATTATTGTAATACCGTCTAATATTATGATATCTAACAGTTTATTGAAATAATAATTGTAATATGTAATTTATTTATATATAATAACATATATAAATAGCCATATAATAGCCATATTCATATGTATATTATTTATATAGATCCACCGTCTTTCTCTCGTGTAATACTATATAACATGTATATATGGAATATATGTAAATATCTATATAATATCCATATTCATATGTATATTATTTATGTAGATCCACCGTCTCTCTCCCTGTAGTTTTTTCATAAACCTGGTTGCTTGTTTCTCGCGCACAATCTGGCAACACAGAAAGCAGTCGGTCGCGTCGCGAACCTCCCCCCCCCGCGCACAGACAGACAGACAGACACCGCACGCGAGCCAAAATCTGTGTCTGTCTGTCTCTCTCTCTCTGTTTCTCTTTCGCTCACCGTGTCTCTGCCAGTGTTGCCATGTCCTGTTATTGTAAGCCACTTTCAGCGAGCAGGAACGGAGGAAAATGCCTGTCTTAGAGGCTTTGTTTAGACGCTGGTGTGGGTAAAAATGTTTTGTTTGGCACGAAAATTACGGACATATCAGCGTGAGTGTGGTGGGAATACGGACTTTGCCGCTGTGACTGCGACGACGTAATGTGTAAGTACTCTTCGACATTTTTGGCTAACGCTAAACGGTGCCTTCCCCACACGTTAATGTGTGGGGAATTTACACACACACACGGCCGTCGCGCGAACACACAGGCGCGAGCCGCGCGCGAACACACAGGCACGAGCCGTCGTGAGCGAGCGAGCTGCGACGCGACGCATGCGCAGTTTGATCTCCCAAGACCCCAAGACACTAAGACACCAAGACACCACCGGTTAGTCAAATTATAGTTAGATTATAGTTAGATGCTGTGCGGTGGTCATTGTTTGTTTGATTTTAATTTGTCCTGACTCAATAGATGTCAGTGTTGCATTGTTGGCACTCAGCTACTGTATGTGGTCAATGGTCTACCCATTTGTGTGTGCTGGTTGGATAATGGTGTGATTCTAGTGGGACAAATTATTAGAGACTGACTGTGTGTTTCTGTGCAAGTTAATAAATGAGTGAGTTTCTCCTGCTGATTTCACATGTACATTTCGTTCTGTTATGTGTTGTATTTCAGAGTGGCCGGTATAATTATACGAGTGTGACAGGTGCCATGCGGAGTGTCTATGACACAGAAGGCATCAGGGCTCTCTTCTCAGGACTGACTGCCACACTGCTCCGAGACGCTCCGTTCTCTGGCATCTATTTCATGTTCTACAGCCAAGCCAAGAGGTCCCTGCCTCAGGGTGAGCAACACACAGCAGCCCCAGGCAGAGTTATGTCTTGCATTCTGGAACGCTAGGAAGCAGGCCACACGGTTATTATGGATACACTACCATAGAAATTGTTAAAGCAACATTGACATCTAGGGTTGCAACAATTCCATCAATTATTACTTTTTTACAATTTGTAAATGCCCCTACTGTCAATTATATAATGTATTTAAAATATCTTAACGAGGGTGCCCACAAAGCAACAGATTATGTTTTATGGAATCTTGGGCACAAATCGTACCTCTTTATCTAACGGGGGGGGGGGGGGGGGGGCTTGATGAATAAACAATATGAAAATCGTTGCTGAATATTTCACATCAAAACTA
This sequence comes from Gymnoscopelus braueri, assembly GCF_963280865.1. Taxonomy (NCBI): domain Eukaryota; kingdom Metazoa; phylum Chordata; class Actinopteri; order Myctophiformes; family Myctophidae; genus Gymnoscopelus; species Gymnoscopelus braueri. Next base: position 50,463,927 of record NC_137604.1, on the reverse strand, counting down.
TTCATGTAGGTTGATGCCTTTGCCGTAAAAAATTGACCTCATTCCGAATAAAAAATACGTTGCTATATAATTTTTGCTGTGCGTTTCCGGGCCCCTTAATCCCACACAAAAAAGGCCCCTGGTGTGTAAGGAGGACCTTTATTATGTAACTTGGCTCTCATTGTTGGTGTTTCTTCTTCAGACGTCAGTTCAGCCAGTTTCGCTCCGCTGGTGAACTTCAGTTGTGGAGTGGTGGCTGGCATCTTGGCCTCCGTGGTCACCCAACCCGCAGATGTAGTAAAGACCCACATCCAAGTCAGCCCTTCCCACTGGAACACTATAAATGCGGTACGCTACATCTACAAGGTGAGGGCTCATCTTTTTTCAAATTTTCACCCAATAGCTGTGGTAGATCAGCGGCTGGTCTTGGCATATTCTCGCGTATAGGTGACATCTACATTTAATCTAGGGGCTAAAACTGGAAACAAATTGGAGATTTTACAAACGACTGCATTGCAGGTCCTGTGCAAAGACTTTAGGGCATCCTTCACATTGGAATTATTGTTTGTCTTTAAATGTCATACACGTGAGCAGCACACATGACCTTAATGGAAACAAGCCCTGAGGGCTTATGTGGGTTATCCTTTTAGCATTATTTTGTATAAATCTGTGCCACCGTGCATTGTTTTTGCGAACTGTTAAAGTATTAAATCAATCAAAAAAACTGTATCAGGATTGGTATTCAAAGCAGTAGGCATACGTTTGTTAGCAGAGGGTTTCTCCACTGTTCTAGCCCTTACATTGAATTTAGATTACCCTAAACATATCGCTAGGCGGAGATCTCTGATCCTCTGGGCCCAAGAGTTCAAAAGGTTTAATCCCTAGCCGAGTGGATCAGATTTGGATTTTGGGTGTTAAATATATTATTTGATTAATCAAAGTAAACATATATTTCTCATTGACATAAGGTTTGCTGAGGTAATCAATGATCTCAGATAAGATATCAAAGTGATCTCAATCAAATTTTTTTGGTTTGAAACTATCCAAAATCCAAATCTGAGCCACTCGGATAGGGATTAAAAGTTAGATTAAAACTCTTGGGCCCTGGTTACAGTATGAGACTAGTCTTGGCAAGTTCCTAATAGAGCACCGAAGTCTGACGTAATTTACACATCCTAGGTTTGTCTACCTGGTTCGCGGTTTTCCACCCCCATTCTGAATCCCCATAGACGTATTTAATATCGTGTCAAATAAGAACTGTGTTCCAAAAATAAACAAATGACCCTGGCGGTTTTACTCTTATGGATATGAAGCATCAACTGACGGTGAGAAAACGATCATGTTACTTCCGCCAAATTAGTTACATTTTCGCCAGAAACAGACTGTATCAATTGTGACTGACTATCATAAACGATACAGAACCTCCTCCCTGACAATATCGACAGTTTGTTTATTTTTGGACCACAATTCTTATATGAGACGATTCTAAGATGACCCAATGTTATTCTCCATAGCGAAATTACTTTACGAACCTGGGGATGAGCGAGTGACGTCAGGACTTCTGTACTCTATTGTAAGCAGCAAAATAAAATGACATCTGTGCATCTCTAACATACTGAACACCTCCTCCTCCTCCTCCTCAGGAGAATGGCCTGCGCGGGTTCTTCCGAGGGGCTGTGCCCAGGTCTCTACGGCGAACTCTGATGGCTGCCATGGCCTGGACTATCTACGAGCAGCTTATGGCTCGCATGGGCCTCAAGTCCTGAAGAGAAACGTGAGCAGCAGGTTGAAGGAAATAAGAAGGTCAATGTTTGCACATAATATAAAATTCCCTATGTGAGAGGAAAGTATGGATATGATATGGAATTCCTTATGAAAGAACGCATATCATAAACTGTTATATTGCACTCCTGGAATACTAAAGGGCTTGATATGCTGTACTTTGTTGTGTGTGATGTCCTGCACTGAAAATAGTAGATCTAGACACTCGCAACGCATCATGCCGTGCAGAGCATGTGAGCGGATCTGAGTGGGGGAAATGCCGCTCCAGGGGGCTGTTGTCACGCTCGCTATCCGCTCATGTTGCTTCCCACCCCCGCTACGTTGCTCATCATGATTTGCGCTCTGCTCGCTCAGTCGCTCGCTCGTCCCCATCAGTGTAGAGAGCCACTTTGATGCAAAACACGCCATCCAAGTTTCCTTTTCATGTAGGCATTGTCTTTTTTTTATATAAGACGATATAAGAATATTAAATCCAGTGGGTTAATGATTAATCACCATGTTCGAGAGATAGAGAGGGGGACTCGCCTAGCGAGTGTAGTGGATCAGCCAAAACACGTGTGGATTTCAGAGGCATTTGAATGAAATCTTGATCAGGGACGTGCGCTCTGCACTTCTGTTGCAGTGTTGAGGATTTCTTTGTGTTTGTCCGTGCGAGCGGGCATGCTCAAAAATGTGTTGCGCGGCCCCGTCCGGCATGGCTTGGAGTGGCCGGCGGTCCTCGCTCCAAGTTCGCTCCTACCTTTTTCTAAACCCACCCCCCGCTACGCGAACAATCGTCCCGCGCCGCTCCAGCTCCGCTCGCATGCTCTGATGCCGTGCCGTATTGTGAGCTTGTAGATCTGCTATTTTTGATGTGCTACACCGGTGCGCAAATAAGTATACATCTTAGTCGTGAAGACAACAAGGTGTTTGGGTTGAATTGGTTAAAAGGAGTGATAAGTGAAAGTTTTGTGCCTGTGTGACTATGCGTCTATGGTCTGTATGTACAATGTGCGTGAAAATATTCCTCTGCGTGTTTGTGTGAGATTGATGTAACACCTGATACACTCTAATAACTGTGTTGACCTGAAGTAACACTCCCTCACTGCTGTGAAGTTACCATGTCCCTTCTCCTACAACTCCAGTAACATGCTAACAGAAGCTACTGCTGCTTTTCATGGAAATATAGCTTACTTTGATATGGTAACGGGATTTAATCATTCATTATATCAGTATCGGCCGATATTTACTTAAAAATGCAATATCTGTCAAATTTGTTTCAGAAAAACAATCCAGATATTTTTAGCCAATAATTTATTTTATGATATTTATTTGAATGTGAAGCTGAAAAAAGCTTTTGTAATAATTGAAGGCTCCAGACTCGATCTTTTTTTTTTACTACTACATTTACAGTAGTGTTTAAACTAATATGTCCATCAGTTGGCGCAATAAATCAGGCAAGAATGCCCTCACAGTTACTGTGTAACAGGTGTAAGGTAAACCCTACTGGAAACTTTCATTGCAATATCGGTATCGACCATGCAATTGATTGGTTATTGGATTTTGGCCAAAATGTCAAAATCTTGCATCTCCAAGGTGACGCTCAACCTGCTGTAACCTTTTGGAGTATTAGTTGAGGTGACCAAAGTATATTGATAAAGTACACCAGAGACGGAGAGGGGCGTGCACATCTCTGGCTTGTGCCATATTTATGAAGCTTGCATCAGATTTATTGTTGTTTCTCACTCTCACAATGACTTATATTTATTTACGTAAAGCTTTCTTTCAAGCTTAGAGACAATCACCAGCTGTGCATTGTGAAATACAGGGTGAGGTTTGACTTATCAATTTCAGTGATCACTATAAAGCCATTCTTACAACACTTACAAAACCTATGCCAATTTAAACCCTGTGTACAGCCATGATGCATTTGTGATGAAATGTAATATAAAACCAGATGTGCTTTCTAATCATCAATGGTAGTCGATCTCATCTGGGCCCAGAAAATGCAGCTAAAAGCTATTCAGGAATTTCATGGCACAACGGTCTCAGTAGGATTGTTGAGAGTACTGTAACCAATTTGCAGCAACATTATCATAATATGCAGCGCAAGTTGCAAAGTTCGTGTTTTTGATTTCAAAACAAATATTCTGATGGTGGGATAGAATTGTTTTTACTAATATTGGAGGGATTGGTACAATGTGCACTGGTTCTTGTGAAACAAAACGGCAAAATCCTGGAGAGACTACATTTAAGAACATCCTGTTAACATATTTCCTTTACAATAAGCCTATACATGAAGCATTACTATTGTATTAAGCCGCTATGTGTGTCTTTTATTGTGGTATCATGGGACATGGTTCTAATTTCCATAGTTTTGTAAATAGTTATTGAATATATATAGATGAGACCTATTTTTATGTAGATTGTATAGTGTGCCATCGACTATGGATATTTATTATGTTAGAAAGATGTGTTATGTTGAAAAGTAGCAGTGTTTACCCCCCCGACCCCCCCCCCAAAAAACATTTTTTATGATTTATTACATTAATTTGATGATGAAAAAACTGGGATATTTAACATTATGCACCCTCTGCAGTCTTCCTAGATTTTTTTAAACATAAGTCACTTACATGCTCTGTGCCATCATGTAGTTTTTGGTTGTTTAGGTGACATACAGTATGACATGCTTACCAAAATGAATGGGCCAATGTTCGCTAACACTGTGCAGAGAGACAAAAAGAAGAAAGTTCCTTAGCACACAATATTTCTAATGAGAATGGCTATGGTGTTCGTGATAGGTACAGCTATTGATTACCTCCCCAATGTATGGCATGATTTTGGGTCTCATAGCGTTGGAGTCTACTTTGGGACACATCACTGTGTCTTGTTGAGCATTGAATGCACTTTAGCAATAGATGCACATTATGTTATTGTGTGAACCAAGGCCCCATTGAGGCTAGTGAATGAGGATGGTTAGAGATGAAGAGTGGCTGACAGTAGGCCTACTGTGAAAGTTCATTTGTATCAGCTTATGTCTGTCTTACTTTGCTGTGCCAAACTAATGTGTGCGCTATACTTCAAACATTGACATTTTGGCCTGGCAGTTCTGATCATCATATCTCTAATAGTGCTTGTTGATCTGTTGGCGTGACTACTGTATATATGGTCATTGTTGTGGATATTTTGTCTGTGCATGTGTTTGCACAGGCAGACACTGTGCCTGTTGTTTTTTAAAGTCAATAAAAGTTTCATTTTTGTACCGTGGTTTGTTTTTCATCCTAGATATAATAGATGGGTGATAAGACCCATGATGCTTACTGCTATGGATACCATAACCAACCTATCTTCATGGTCAAACAAACATGTCACAATGTCCCCCATAGATTTATTACTCTTTGTGTGTTGACATTTCAGTTTCCTTGTACTGCTAACTACTGTTTTTTATTATTATTATTAGGGGGATTGCTGTAATTATTAATTCATAGGCTACATCATTGCGCTCTGGTTTCGCATGCCGAAAATGGACTATCTACATCTACAAGCTCACAATTGGGACACATTGTGAGATTTTTTGGACATGTGATACACAGTGAATAGTATTGTTCTTCATATTATTATCCCTGTTTTCTGCACATAACTCAGGCCACAGTTTTAGAGCTATCCACACGACTAAATACAATTACTGATGGACGTGTGAACAATCATGTGACCTCCAATGATGAAAAGAGAACACTGGTTGCAAATGGTTGTGGACATGTGACCCTGAAATGGACAGATACAAAAGATTCTTAAACAAATGGGAAATATCTATGGGAAAAAAACTAATTTGTGCAAGTTGTCAATACGGTGCAATAGAGCTAGACCATAATTTGGTGCAGGTGCCGAACAGACAAAAGATAGTCTGCACAGTGCTATAATCCTTACAAAGTTGTATGTCATTGGTGATAAATAAGTTTGGGAGCATTAGACTATCTTTCTTTTATTAGTACCAGCACCTGCCAACTTAATATTAACCTACTTGTAATTTGAAAGTAGATATTGTTATTCCTAATCATTGAAAAGGTTATAAATGTTGTCAATGATGCATCCAGGCTTTTCATTATGTTCTTTCTCACTGTACATCAAATTGGTCATTGGTCTTGTCTAAGGTTTTATACAGGGGGCATTATACATTTACAATGAGTTATCTTGTGCATGTGATCTGATCATTATTATGAATATGGTCATGTCTCTTATACAATACAATCCTATCCCCTGGTGTCCCCTGAATACAGTCACAAAATAAACTAATACTTGGTTAAGGGGCATTCATTTTTGGTCACTCTTCCTGGACAATTGACAACGGACCTAAAACAAGGGTATAGTCCACTTGACAGAATCACTTTTTCAATTAGGAGTATAAAAACATTTAGTTTTCCTTGGTATTGTAAAGGTTAGTGGCATTGATGGACAGCATGTGGATAGCTTGGCTCAGGGCATATTGTATTGTTGTGAGTTATTTGCCATAGAGCAGTGATTTTCAAGCATTTTCATGTGTCCCCCGCCCCCTTCTTCCCTTTCTTTTTTTCTATGGAAATAATAGAACTTGCACTAAAATGAATTAACCGAAAAATAAAACAGGGCTCAAGTGTTTAAACTGTTCCTGGTTTTGCTGTGGACCCCCTGGAACCCCCTCAAGGACACCTGGGGTCCCGCGAACCCTTCACCCTACTTTGAGAACCCGTGCCATAAGGAATGAATATGTGTGTAGTATTTCTAAACCATGTTGATTTTGAGTTTTATGTGCTGGTTGTAACTAATACAAGTGTTCCTATCTTGAGAAGTTCTCAAGCCACCGTTTATTATTATGGATTTGACATCCTTGTTCTCATCAAGGAAGCTTTTAGTCCAGGGGCCAAGCCATATTTTGGTACCACCTAAGGTGACCGTAAAGTTTTTGTATTTTTGTCTTCCTACATGTCTCTAGTTTATATTTTGGTATGATAGCCCTTCCAATCTTGTAGCTTAATGGCAGTTATCACTACCTACCGGCTAATGTATCCGGTAGGAGACACAAAGTAGAATCTTTGTGTCTCCTACCCCGGGCATCAAATTATTGCGACAAAAAACAAAATATATCCATGTATTCAAGGCTTCATGGGGTGTGCAATTGATAGAAAATAAATCATTTTTTGGGTGAACTCCTCCTTTAAGTTTTCCAGGGGGACTCTCTACCCATTCAGCTATGACCACCCTAGACCGAAGGAGGGTCAACTTTTACAAGCTTATGGAAAGCAGTCTTTTTGCAAACACCAAAAATCTGAGAAGTTATCAAAAACTTTACGGTCACCTTAGGTGGTACCAATTTGTGAAAATATCAGTGTTGGCCCCTGGACTATTTTGGTTCTCATAAATACTTGATCTGGCCGTTGGGTGCCATCTATCGACGTACGGCAGTATTACAAGAAGGAATATGATCGGCAAAGCCGTATAAGGAGAGCTGCGTCACATCCGTTCACTTTATCGGGCCAGATGATTGGGCAGTGGTGTAAAGTAACAAAGTACATTTACTCAAGTACTGTACTTAAGTACAATTTTGATGTATTTTTACTTCACTGGAGTATTTCCATGTTTCAGTACTTTTACCTCTAGTCCACTACATCTCAGAGGCAAATATTATACTTTTTACTCCACTACAATTATATGAAAACTTTAGTTAGCCTACTATTTATTTACTTTGTAGATTTTGATTAATATTACAAAACATACATTAAACACTTAAACACAGACATCGCCATTTGAAAACTTGTGAAACGGGACATTCTGCCCAATGAATACTTTCTCGTACTTTTGTACTTTTTCACTCAAGTACATTTTGAATTCCGGACTTTTACTTGTATCCGATCTACATTGCAGTATTGATACTTTTACTTAAAGTAAAAAATGGGAGTAGCCTACTTTTTCCACCACTGTGATTGGCTATCATTTAGGTATAAATCTAACGTCATTTCCTTTATCCGGTCTCTTCTATCGTGGGTGCAGAATCTCCATACGGCGTTGTCTCGTGGTGAGATGAGTTTTTACTTTTATCTATTCTATTTAATAGCAGTCGTTAGGATTGATCAGTAACGTTTAAATAGTAAGTGTTTAAATGGATTAAAGCTTTTTTGTTTGTTATTTGTGATATATCGGGTGTTTTCGATGAGTTTAGGTTAAAGAATGGTGCAACGTGGCTTGATGCCAAACCGTGCATGCCAGTGTTGCCATTTCGGCTTATTATAAGCGACTTAAGCTTGTTTTTCTTTAAAGTTTCTTTATGGTGGTTGCGGTTTTTCTAAAGTGTCGTTGCTTATTTAAGCTTGGTTTCAATTTTTTTTTAAACCGGTGGTTCTAAAATATATTCATGTGTTGTGCCAGGGAGCATTTGTTAATGTTTACAAAATATTCCACTTTTATTTAACGTTTTTGAAAAGAACGGATCTACAAGCTTGTAACGCGTCGCATTGCGAGCTTGTAGATCGGCCATTTTCAAATGGCCGATGCATAGGGTTAAGGTGCTCATGTGGCCTCCTTTTGGGCTTGTTTTCCTAGACCTGGTTGCTTATTTCTCTCTCAAAATATGGCAACACTGGTGCATTCGTGATCAGATATGTCCATACAGTTGTATTATAACCTTCAGTCATCCGATCGTCAATTATACTTGACATGAGGAATGAGGATATGCGAAGCGAAATTGGATGCCTGAAGTTTCATTTCAGCTCATGTAATGTGTCAGTATGATGGGGAGAAACATGGCTATTTAGGTCACATGTTTGTGTATTTAAGATGTCTTCCAAAACTTAACCTAAACTCATTGATAGCTCTCCCACTGAAGTCTTAACGCAGGTAGCCTTGGATCAAGACTATCATAGATGTATTTTATCGATTTGCATATCATAATAGGATCAAGACTATCATAGATGTATTTTATCGATTTGCATATCATAAATAAATAAATTTAAAAAGTAAAAGTCAGACTCGATAAAATACTATGGCAGTCTTGATCCAAGGCTATAACTCAAGGAAAGTGGTCACTATGTCTTGAGTTTTGAATGTGTTGAAGATTTCTAATTATGATCTCTACTGATGTTAAAATGGGGGACTACTGAGCCAAATAGACCATAACTTTGTTGCTATGGTGATCGGGCTATGCACTGCTCTTCTAGCTGCCCTGACTAAAATATCTTAGAACTGAATTGGTATTTTTAGAGATGATGCTTGCATGCTGCCTGCACTGCCATTATGCAGGCTTTGTGATTAGTATAGATTGCATTGCTAGCACATGCCCCTTTCAAAAAGCACTTGCTTTGCCTGCTCTGTGGCGTGGTGAGTTGTCGAAGAAGGGAAGAGTAATCTGTCATTACAGGTGGGTGAGATGGCAGACGAATTTTGTGCTGATTAATCTCAATCCGTTATGACACAAGTCTTATATCCTACTTGTGCTTATGTCAGTCATGCATTTTGTTCTGTTTTTTTATCGTTAATTTAGAAGGGTATTATAATTTGAAAATAACATGAGGGTTTGTCGATGAGTTAGGTTAAGAATGGTGCAACGTGGCCTTATGCCAAGCTGTGCATGCATGATCAGTCAGATAGTATGTCACCTTTCAGTCACCCGATCATTTGTTCTTGAGAGGATGTGCAAATGGATTTAGGACATTTTTATTTAACATGCATGTGTTTAAGATGTTTCGCAAAACGAACCTAATAACTCATTGGTTTTAATTTGTCTCCATTTCCAGCTCTCCCACTAAGTCGTAACGCAGGGAAAGTGGTCACGATGTCCGGAGGTCTGGATGTGTTGCAGATGAAGGAGGAGGATGTGCTGAAATTCCTGGCAGCAGCAACACACCTGGGAGGAACCAACATGGACTTCCAAATGGAACAATATGTCTACAAGAGGAAGAGTGATGGTGAGTTGGAAAAGGGGTTATTCTTTATTTGTTGTGGACATCTCCCTGCCCCCTCCCCCTTACAACAGCACACCATTAAAGCCTTGCACTGACATGTGGGTGTTAAGGTGTCGGAAGTGTGCGAAAGTGAAATGGAAGGGTTTTCGCTGCCGCCCTATGACTGGCGTTAGATAGCAACCTAAGCCACAAACCAATGATTGCAGGAGTGTTTGCCCTGATACTGGGAGGTCGGGGTTCGATCCCCAGCCGGGTCATACCAAAGACTCTAAAAATGGGACCCAATGCCTCTCTGCTTGGCACTCAGCATCAAGGGTTGAATTGGGGGTACGTCCCTGTGACATACTAGCGTCATGTCCAGGGGGAGTACTTGTACAACAAGCTGCAGAAACGGGAGATGAGGCAGCCTATGGGCCACATGGCTTGGCAGGGCTTACTTACTTATCGGTTACAGGCTCAGTGGACAGCAGTTAGGATTACTTTCAGATAGCCGCATGCAACTTTGATGCTATAGCCCTTAATGCTATCTGGCATCCAAGTTGAAATGCCAACCCTTGACAGCCTATTCTTTGAAACGGAAAAGTCCTATCTGATATTAAACGACGTTAAACTCACCAACACTGCAGCTGTACGGAAAGCTTGGGTCATCCTCTTTATCTGTCAAGTCTTTGTTTCATATAATTCCACCATGGGCATGTTATGACCTACTTTCTGTCAAATTGTGATTTATTTTTAAGTGTTCCAGTTTGGAAGCACTTGTTTTCATTAACGCAACGTCCTGCTGCCTCCTGCATTATGTGCAATTTGTAAACGGCTGGTACGCATGGCCGTTGAGTGATTTTCGAAGGGCGCTTCCAAATTCAAACACTTAATAATGACCTGCACAGAATGTATTGATAGTTTATTTTTGAGGTGACCAGTAGTACTCATAGCGCGTGTACTAATCGTTGAACCTTCTCTCCCCAGGTGTGTACATCATCAACCTGAGGAAGACTTGGGAGAAGTTACTGTTGGCTGCAAGGGCCATTGTGGCCATTGAGAATCCAGCTGACGTCTGTGTCATCTCCTCCAGGAGCACTGGCCAGGTCAGCCTACTAAGGCGCATAATAGGCTACAACCCATGAGTTTCATTCCACAGTGAGGCATCATCCATTTGGAGGTTAAAAAAAATACTTTTACGTTGTGGCTTTGACTTTTTACTCACCTCTCCGTTTTTCCATCTTAATGTGGCTGCTGCTATGAATGACACCTGAATTTCCCTCTGGGGAGCAATGAAGGTTTCTAATCTCATGAATAATAAGAATTTGTACTAATCGCTTGTTTCTTGTGGTTGAAGTCATCTTATATATTTTTTTATATCATGAGCTGATGCTTTTGATTCTATTTGCACACCATTAAAGCCTGGCACTGATCCGTGGGTGTTCAGGTGTCGGAAGTGTGCTAAAGTGAAATGGAAGGGTTTTCGCTGACACCATGAGGGCTGCGACCCAATGACTGGGGTTAGATAGCAACCTAAGCCACAAGTCAACGTTTGGTGGGTAATATCGATTACAGACTCGGCAAGGACAAAAACCACACTTGATTATCCGTGTGTGTGTGTGTATATATATATTCTTTTTTTATTGCAACTGATGGTATAATATTATTCCCTGCTGTTTCTTCAGAGGGCCGTGCTAAAGTTTGCCTCTTGTACTGGTGCCACCACCTTCCATGGTCGGTTCACCCCTGGAACCTTCACCAATCAGATCCAGGCTGCCTTCAGGGAGCCCCGTCTACTGATAGTGACAGACCCCCGTCTTGACCATCAGCCGTTGACTGAGGCGTCCTACGTCAACATTCCAACTATCGCTCTGTGCAACACAGACTCTCCACTGAGATATGTGGATATAGCTATCCCTTGCAACAATAAGGTAAGGAAAGACATTTAGTTTGCCATTGATTAATACCCGTGTCTCTGGACTGGTTGCCCTGGTTATGAGAAATATTCAGCACACCATTAAAGCCTTGCACTGACATGTGAGTGTGGAGGTGTCGGAAGTGTGCGAAAGTAAAACGGAACGGTTTTCGCTGACACCATGAGGGCACTGCCCTATGACTGGGGTTAGATAGCAACCTACGCCACATGATAATTAATTTGATGTCTACTTAACGCCACCGAGTAGATGTCCAGACTAACCCTAATCTAATAGGGTCTGTAAAGATGTATAACTAATATGTAACTGTCTGTGTTTGTGCAGGGTCATCACTCAGTAGGTCTGATGTGGTGGATGTTGGCCAGAGAGGTGCTGAGGATGAGGGGAACCATTTCCAGGGAGCACCCCTGGGAGATCATGCCTGATCTCTTCTTCTACAGAGATCCTGAGGAGGTGAGGTGCCCGCACTGCACATGTCTAACTGAAGCTTTCTTTGTTGGCTTAGTACAAAAGCCAACAAATGTAATGAACGTCACACAAACGCCTCAAACTTGAAAGCTTGACACTTATCATGGATTTCTAATTATGTAGACATACTGATGTCAATATAGGGGAATACTGAGCCACATAATAAATTGACCTTAAACTTTCGTTATGGTGATCGGGATATGCACTGCTCTTCTAGCCGCTCTGACCACAATATCTAAGAACTGATTTGGTGTTTAGAGTTAATGCTTGCATGCTGCCTGGCTGCACTGCCATTAAGCAGGCTTTGTGATTAGTATAGGTTGCATTGCTAGCAAATGCCCCTTTCAAAAAGCACTTGCTTTGCCTGCTCTGTGGCGTGGCGAGTTGTCGAAGAAGGGAAGAGTAATCTGTCATTACTGGTGGGTGAGATGGCAGACGAATTTTGTGCTGACTAATCTCAATCCGTTATGACACAAGTCTTCTATCCTACCTGTACTTATGTCAGTCATGCATTTTGTTCTGGTCTTTTTTCTTGTTAATTAATAAGGGTATTATAATTGTAACAAAACAATTAATTATCATGAATTTCTGTTCTGTATCAGATTGAGAAAGAAGAGCAGGCAGCAGCAGAGAAGGCTGTTGGCAAGGAAGAGTTCCAGGGTGAGTGGACCGCGCCAGCGGCTGACTTTGCCCAGCCTGAGGTGGCAGACTGGTCTGAGGGTGTCCAGGTGCCCTCTGTGCCCATTCAACAGTTTGCGGCTGGCGTTGAGGGTAAGACTCACTGACATTAAAAGCTTTCCTTTTTCATTTGACTTAAATTGCACATTTATATTAAAGATGCATTAGAGCAATTTTTATATAGTGCGTTTGTGTGTATATATAAAAATGTAAGGCTATAGCTCACTTCTGTTCTGTCTGTAGGTGGCGGTGCCCCTGCCAAGGCCCCTGCTGAAGGCTTTGCCGGTAAGAAACAATGAAATTGTAATCTGTGAATGAATAACGAGCTAGTAACTCGAGAAATTAAATGCATAATTGCCAGATTATTTTATTGTAATTCTAACACTACCCTCTCCCTCCCACAGAGGATTGGAGTGCCCAGCCAGCCACTGAAGACTGGTCAGCAGCCCCCACTGCCCAGGCCTCTGACTGGGGTGGTGCCACTTCTGACTGGTCTTAAAGCATCCAAACTCTAAAGAATCTGTACAACCCTAAAAGCTGTGCATAAAATAAAGATGTTTTAAGTGTGTATGTACTCATTCTGCTTTTGTTTGACCCCAGTAAAAAAATGTGTATAAATGTACTCAGTATTTTGGTAGTGTCCCAAGTTTATCCTCGACCATACTACCAGTAGCAGTTATTGTGCGCATTGAAATGAAGAGTACAAGCCTAAATGTATGATGAAATTAAGCAAGGAAAAAGAGAAAAGTTAACAGTCTATAGAATTGAAATACAGACTATAAATGGTACAGGTGAATGATGAAGTAGCCGCAGTTATAAGCAATACACTGTTGTTGATGTGGCATAAATCCATATTTATGTTGGAGGGGCAGGACGGTATGTGCTAAAACAAAAAGCCACAGATGGCTCTGATTTTGACTAACGGGGTCTGTGTAGACATCAGTTGACACATCTGATGTGATGTCTTGTATTATGTCACCAACATGCACATGTTATCAAATGTAAGCCGTTAGCATTGTTAAAACTCCAACTTATTTAAGACTGCGGGGAGTGACTCACAGTAACAACCCCAGTGTTCATTAATTGGCAGGTTTTTCCGTCTAATTGTGCTCACTACAGTAGCATAATAAAGGGCCATACAGAGAGAGCGGTCTCTACATTTATGTGAAGTTATGAAGGATTGGATTTAAATGCATAGCAAGCATCATACCACACACAGCTGGGCCACATACATATACAGTACATTGGACTTAATGCACTATAATCCCGTGGTGTTCATGTAGCCTACATGTGTAGTCAAGCTGTACTCAAAGTTTTTGATTGACTACTTCAAACAGTTTGCAAATAGTATGATTGTTAAAAGGATACCAAAAAGCCCTAGGGGCTTGTTTCCATTGTGGTCCGTGTATTAAGGATACAAGGCTGAGGCTCTGTTAGGGACTATAATGATGTACACACAGCCTACTGTAGATAAACAGTGAATGCATTGATTTGTAGACCCACGGTATAATTAGGAACATGAGTTAAATTTGCAGTTGTGAATTGTACAGCCTGGCATTGAAATTGCGTATGGTGCTTACTTCCACATGCGTAGTATAGCGCATACACATCCACCTGGATTTGAGGAGTTTATTATACAATGTACAGCGTTTCCTCTAGGATGAAGTTGTAGTGGTGGTGGTGAAAAAAGTTGGTGCTCAGAATGTATTTAATATTTAAATATTTTTTTTTACAATAGAAGATGGTTCTTATATCTTTAATATTTGTGACATAATTGTGTAAAACACATACGACATAATTATTTTCAGAAGTCTTGAGACAATTCATATTAAAACTGTCTAGTTTAAATATGAATTGTCTCAAGAAAAAAAAATATGTCACAAATATTAAAGACAAGATGGAAACATCTATTGTAAAAACTGTGGTGCTCAAATTTAAGCTGTGGTGGTGCACCATGGTTAAATGTAGGGGGAAACACTGATGTAACTTATTAGTACCCAAAGTCGCTATACAAACAAACAAAACAAAATATAAAACAAATATAATAGTAATAGAGCACTTATAATAGTAATACAATCCAATCAGGTAGAATGCATCTGATGCAAGGCCTAAGGGTTCCCAAACTTAGAGCTTGTAGATTGGCTATTTTTTCACAATGTTTCCCTCTTTCTTAGGTAATATTTGATATTGGTATATATCTTAAAATTCATTAAAATGTGCAGATACTCTGTATTCACTTATACTGTATGTTGGTTTGTTTACTGTTGAGTGAGAAAACACTGTTGCTTAAGCTAATCATCTGGGGACCCCAGTTTGGAAACCAGTAGCACCACTGATGTAAGCAATACTGGACGATTCGCAAATAACTACTAGGTCAGTCAGTGTGAATCAGAATATTACACAGGAGCAATATGTAGCGAAAATATTTCACCCCAGACGGGACTCGAACCCACAATCCCTGGCTTAGGAGGCCAGTGCCTTATCCATTAGGCCACTGGGGCTGTGCGATATAAACCTATGACATTATGAAATAACAACAATTGGGTTTAAAAAATAAAGTTTCATGAATCTGTTTTTTCGATAGTCAACTTTGTTTCACGTCATTTTCAAGTGGCATTTGACATTATTAGCACAACAGCGCAGCCATCCATCGACACCATGTTCGTTGCTAGGCAACAGTCCTATGGCAACAGTCCGCCTCATCCATCCGTGAAGTTACTCGTGACAATCTAAGATGTTTCCGGTTTGGCCGTCAAATGTATTAGCGTTTCAAAATAAAATCTATTTCTTGCCATAGCTGTTATAATACTCATAGGTTATTACTAACCTCACGTCACCAGACTTTCCACCTCGGAGGAAAGGCTATTACTATATTATGTTTAAGTTTTAGATTTACTTCAATTGACCAGTGATAGAAAGCAACTACAGTTACTTTTATAACTGCAGGTTTACTTTTATATTTCCAAATTTCAATACTTTTACTTCTCCACATCTCAGAGGCAAATATTGTACTTTTACTCCACAAGTATTTGTAAACTTGAGTTACTTTGTAGATTTTTATTATTATTACAAAATATACAATAACCACTTCGCCCTATATACATTTCGCTTGTAGATCTGCTATTTTCAAAATATTTATTTTTGACTTTTGTCATAAAGTATATTACTTAAGTAAAAGTAAAACATGTGAGTACTTCCTCCATCACTGATAGTGACGCGAATAAGTGGCGTGTTCATGATGTGCACTTGCCTTTTATTTTGAAAAGCATGCATCGGAAGTGGCATACAGTTGGAATTAACTTTGTTTAGCTACGTTCTGCACATGCTAGCAAAATGAACAGGATTTGTAATGAATACGCTGTAGGCTAGACCTGGCCTTCTAAATGTTTAAATATAATAAGCCCTAACTTGTTGTTTGCATCAATGAACTCTAGTACGTTTAGTGTGACTTTTTGTCTTGGTTTGATTTGAAGTTACCATCTTGTATCTACGACTACGTTACCTTGGTTAGAGATAAACAAACCAGATCCTCGACATGGTGAGTAACGTTAAATCAGAGCTAGGCTGTGTAATGTAATGTGAAAGAATAGAAGAATGTAGTATAATAAGATAATTTGACTTAAGCTCGATAGTCAGCCAGCCATAAGCTAAATTGTGTTGATCTCATTAGTCAGAATCAAACTTTATTGTCGCATCATATTACAAGTAATATGGGTGAAATGCTTAATTGTGCAGGCCCATTAATGCAGTTAAAAGATTGAAGAGAATAGAAGTACAGTAAAGTGCATGTAAGAAAAATGACTAATGTGCATTATAATTTAAGAGACATGTGAATCTATAAAGGAGAATCGGATGAAATCTTTCTAGTTTCTACTACAAAGCCTAAACTTGTGTGTGACTGTCTGTCTGTCACCAGCAATATGGTTATATTGCAGATATACAGGCCATCAACAGTGGATATGATGTGAGGCTGATAGATGTACAGCCAGCTCCACCAGTGGTTCTCAACCTTTTCAGGCTGTGACACCCCAAAATAATCACATTTGAACAGGGGACCCCCCACCCTTACAAGCACTTTGAATTGTAGGCATTGTAGTTCCACAGATGCATATTGTGAAAATAGCAGATATACAAGCTTGTAGTTCGGCTATTTTCAAAATGTTTGCCTCTTTCTTATATTATTTGACAATTTGGCCAGTTTTTATAGTACTTACTTTTGATGCAGTAATGGTCTTTTTTCTTTTTCCAGTCAATCTACAGTGAATAGGCTATAGTGAGCAATAACAATCAATCGGTGGTATAAATATTTACAGCAGTTAACCTAAACAGGCCTCTGATTATAATGCTAGAGTACATCCCGTGGTCCATAAGCAGATGTTCTTGTGAAGATTTCTTGATTCTGAACAATCATTTTAAAAAAAAATTCTTCCAGATCCTTTCCCGTTTAAAGCCGGCTGTGGGAGGAGAGGTTACAGTCAGTGTGCATGAAAAGAAGAAGAAAAACAAGACAAAAAAGATTCCCTGTCTGGATGAATACCTGCAACAGAGAGACTATCTTGGGGCCTTGACAGTCTTAGAGGTAAAGTTGCTTCTTTTTGCATGGCAGATATTCCAGGACTAGATCCCTACAAAGCATCATTGTATTACATTTAGATCATATTGTAAGGTAAGGTGCCCTTTACTAGCTTTTCTCTCTGGCTGTGTCCTTATCCTATCCTATCCTATATTAAAATTTCCTAATGTGGGATAGGGTTAGATTTTGAGCTTGTAGATTGGCTATTTTTCGGCAAAGAGATTTGGTGTAGAGGGAACAGCGAAGGGACCAAGTATAGACCCCTAGGGGACCCCAGTATCGGTGGTCAGTTCTTGTTGTAAGATGTAAACTGAAGCTCAGCTTGTAGATCTGCTATTTTTGGGGGATAAATAATAATAATTCCCCCAGATCTAAATAAATAAATATCAAATATCTGGCCTATAATAATGTGCAAAATAGGGACGCCAGCGTTAATGTGGTTAGTAGTGTCATGTATTCACTGACAAATCCATGGTATTTTTCTAGGATGACAGCCAGCAGATCACTGTTTCTGATTTTGTACCAGTACCACTTCATTGAGAGAATTTGTGACCCAAAACGGTGTTGTGTTCTGAGAGGGCTCTGGAAAAACAATTTCTTTAACAACTTAAGATCTACAAGCTCACAGTGAGCTTCCAGATTGAAAGTGGTTAATAGAAGAATATTGTTTCTCCTGACCTCATGAAATTTCATCCCAGTGGAAAACCACTCGGCAAGATCATGTTTGTATGTTGGAGGTTTTCAATTTTTATTTGTTTGTTTTACTCCCAATTGTATTAATCTGCCATTAACAGTTCCAGAGAGATGTTGGAGAAAAAGAGGAGCATGCAGGCCTCTGGATTGGCTACTGTGCCTTTCACTTGGGGGATTACAAGAAAGCAATGGAGGTAGTTATTATTCTGTTGGTGTTTGTCTGTATCTGGGTGTACAACAGAGAGATGATAGGCAATCAACATTCAAGTGCACATTCATCTGTTTTGTTTAGTATTTGAAGGATTGTAAACCACACAGCTCCAGTTTATTCTAATTAAGATTCAAGGCCAGGCCACCCACTTGCTTTTGTTTTGTCCTGATCATATCCCTTTTATGTGTCCTTTTATTTATTATATAATGACAGGAGTACAAGTCTCTGACCATGCAGCCTGAATGGCCAGCAGATGTGTGGGTCTATTTGGCATGTACTTTATTTTTCCTTGGCCTATATAAAGAGGCTGAGGAGGCTGCATCCAAGTGTAAGTACCATATCTGCATTAATTCAAAATGACTTGTGTTCAGCTTTGATTAACTTCACAGGCATTATTCCTATGAAGACACACACCCACATTTTACTATGCAATAATATTTAGCAGATACTTAGCAGATGTTCTTTTCCGGTACACCATGCCATAGTTGACTTTGCATCCATCCATTGTGATTGGTAAAAATCTGGTTATGATGCCAGCAAAGTGTGTTTTTCCTTCTCTGCTTTGCTTTCTAATTCTGTTATCCAATTTCTTGTTCCCTGTAGCACCACCATCCGCACTCCAGAACCGACTTCTCTTCCATTTGGCTCACAAGGTTGGAAATCCTACCATATATCACAAATCATAGCATTGGGTTGACTGCTATATAGGTGTGACTTTGCTTCACCTTCTTCTAATCTAATGTACTGTTCTCTCATGCAGAAATTATATACTCCCATTTGTTCATTGAATTTATTTCCCTGTCTGTCAACTCTATGAGAAAATGCTTTGAGTTCCAGCTGCATGTGACACTTTTGTGTAAATGTTTTCTCAGCATTGGGTTTATTTTATGCTGTATGTGTGCATCTCATAATTGACAAATAATATAGGTTCTCTCCGCCCTCTGTGTGTCTGAAACATACAGCAGAAGCCGATGATTGTAAATGTAATGGATTTATCTATATTTCATTCAGTCATTTATGAAGAACAAGCAGCTTGCTCGGCATTGCCGGTCGATCAGCGTGTTTGGGTTTCAGTGCTCAGCATTGGCCAGGTTATTATCCCTCTCTCCCTCTATCTTCTCTCCCTATCCCTCTCTCGCTACCTCCTTCTCTAGCTCACTGGCCCTCATTTATCAACGGAGCGTATAAACCGGCTTATATTTTTCCATATATTCGGCCGTACACCAACGTCG
Source organism: Gymnoscopelus braueri (assembly GCF_963280865.1). Taxonomy (NCBI): domain Eukaryota; kingdom Metazoa; phylum Chordata; class Actinopteri; order Myctophiformes; family Myctophidae; genus Gymnoscopelus; species Gymnoscopelus braueri. Next base: position 50,444,488 of record NC_137604.1, on the reverse strand, counting down.
AAGTCACATTTATCAAAGGATCCTATACAGCTGATCCTAGCGTATATCAGGTCGGAGCTTTGATAAATCTCACGTCTGAAAACGAGCGTCATTTAAATAACACGCCCTTAAATATTCTCAAAACGCCCCGATTTTACGACATGAAGATTGAAGAACCAGAATACGACCAAAGACATCCTCATGAAAAGCCAATAAGAAAGAGTTTCCCCCGTTCGCCTCACCACACACGCACACGCCCCTCTCTCTCTCACACGCACACACACACACACACACACACACACACACACACACACACACACACACACACACACACACACACACACACACACACACACACACACACACACACACGCCCGCCCAGCTGTGTTTTTTATGTAATCCGTACCGTAGCGGTACAATCTTTGTCACGTAGGCTTGTAGCCTACATGAATGACATATTATGATACCAATCACATCGCCATGAATGGAATACGTTTGTATATTAATTTATTTAACCCATACCGAGCAGTGCACAAGCAGTCATGTAGGATATTCCCTGTGAGACTAGGACGGGCGGCAGTGATTCCGTTCGCGCCACGTTAATAAGAGATTGGAGCGTCGGGTTTATATCCTTAACCCAGCCAGGTTGTAGTCTTCAAAACTCTCTATGACATAACTCCATAACATAGGACAAGCTACTGTAAGTTTGTACACCTCACTGTCCATGAAAAGATCGTCGGGAGTCCCGAAAATGCGCTCGCAGAAGCGCTGTATATTTTGAAAATAGCAGATCTGCAAGCTCACAACGCGTTGCGATGCGACCCGTTTTTGAGCTTGCAGATCTGCTATTTTAAAATAGCCAATGCAACTGAATGACTGTTAAAGCAGTTTGTTTAAATTACTTTATAAAATGTTATATTTTCCCAGGGATTATTTATTAGTGTAGTAGATATACATTTAGGAGTGGATAATGTGTCTAGATGCCTGTCAGACAGTCAGACAATGCTGCTCCGCAGGTCTAGAATGGAATAAACGGGTGCAGCCAACGTCAACAACTGGTCTCGACCAGACGTGAGATCTCAGCGTATGGTAGGATGAAGCCCACGTCAGGATATATTGATAAATGCCGAAAGGTGCGGTGATCTCGCCGTACGCCCATTATTTGGGCTGCACCGCGTTGATAAATGAGGGCCACTGTCTCCCAAACACTGGGTCGGCCATTTATGGGTTGCGAGTAAATGTCCCTTTATTTTTATTTTCCTACATTTAGTTTTTTATTATTATTATTTCAAAATATTTAAAAAAATGAATTTTTCATACATTGAAAACTAATTTTGAAAACATAAAGAAATAAAGAAATCAAAGAAATTCCATGAATTAGAAAAAAAAACTGTGACACGTTGTGTCCTTGTAGATCTGCTTTTTTCACTAGTTTGGGTCACAGGGAGACATCAAATCTCTCTTCTGGGTCTCGAGCTAAAAAGTTTGGGAACCGCTGCTCTAGCTCCCTCCCTCACTCCCTCTCTACATACCCCCCCCCCCCCCCCCCCCCGCCGCTGATCAAACGCTGGTCTGACGTCGCACACAACAGAAACTGTTGCCTAACAACGCTGATTTGTGCTGACACCTGTGATCTTTGTATTAGACATAATTATGGTCTGTGTCAGAGCCATTGAGACAGAAAGAGTTGAGTCATCCCTGTTCACGGCCAATTATTCTACAGCAACGGTAGATCATGTAAATGAGTAATGTTAATATTCAATCATTTTATTGCCAAAACCAACCTACGCGTTGCAACGCATTATGAGCTTGTAGATGCAGATCTTGCTGTTTAATGCAAAATGTTCGCCTATTATGATGACATGCCCACAATAGGGATGCCAGGGTTCAAGTGGTTAATGCCTTTTTGTCCTCCTACCTCTTGGGATGTCAGTTCAACGATGAGAAGCAGCTGATGGGGTTCCACCAGAACCTAGAGGACGTGACAGAGGACCAGCTGAGCCTGGCTTCCATCCACTACATGCGCTCCCACTACCAGGAGGCCATCGACATTTACAAACGCATCCTCCTACAGAACAGGTCTGTGTTATTTGTTGTATAAGCACATTAACCCTAGCATCCCTGCTATTCTGGGCATCTCATTATATGCACACATTTGGCAAAAATAGCAGATCTATAAGCTCACATAACCTGTTGCAATGTGATGTTTTGTGAGCTTGTGAATCTGTTATTTTCGGCAAAGAGATTTAGCGTAGAGAGGGAAACAATAAGGGGCCAGATACAGACCCCTGGGGGACCCATTCAAGGATGTATATAGGGTTTAAGTGGTTAAGCAAGGATACTGCTCCTATTTTGTACATATGTGCGTCCCTACACCACGTCACAGGTGTGCTTCAGTTTCATCCTGAACTCTTTGCAGCTTGTGCAAACTACAATTTTGTAAATGATGTAAAATGGGAGTATAGGGCCGCCCTAGTGTAGTGGTTTGAGCACACGCTTTTCGTGCAGATGGTCGTGGGTTCGAACCCTGCCTGGGGTCGACGTCAGCAAGGTCATGCGGTCGCAACGGGTTCCTAACACCAAAACGAATGGGTTCAGATCTGAGGCAATTCTCCTGAGGAGGGGCGTCTGAATCATGCCCTGGACGGGAGTCTCCTGACGTAAAAATGAATGATGATGTAAAATAGGAGTGTGCCCCGAGTGTGCGACAGCTCCTTATTAACTTATTACTGTGCATCTCACAGGTGCTGTGCACATGCAACAACGTTGCGTTCAGTCACATATTAAATATGACTGTAATTTATATAAACACGTTTATGTTTATACATCATGACTCAGATGATGATGAATCAGAACTGATTCTGATTCTGACCTTTTTGTTAATCCTCGCTCTTGATGCCTAAAAATTCTATACATTATCAATGCAACCTGCAGCAGCACAGGCTCAAATACATCATGTTCATTCATGTTTTGGGAATGTATCTACTTGCGGTCATACTGGTTCTTGAATGCCATATCCCCGTTGTCAACCCCTCTCTGATCTCAGGTCCTTTGTAATCGCAAGCTGTCAAACCCTTTTAGATTCAGTTCTGCCCTGGGTTGTAGGGCCAAGTTCAACTATTCAATGCTGGAGGTTTTTCTTTACCTTGAATGTTTGGTGAAACCATGACGTGTTGTTTAGGCAGATGCTTGGTTTGACGTTTACCTGGTATCCTAGTTTGTTTGAAGCACTACAACAGTGTTCTCTTTGCACTCTACTTATGTTACTATTCACCCTGTCATCTGTTGACATGGATTCATGCCTTATACTCTGATTTTGCATTTGTAAATTGCTCTGGATAACAGTGTCTGCTAAATACCTAAATTGTAAAGTGTAAATTCTAAGTGGAATGGAGCACGGAGGAGAAAGCACAATATCCTAGAGTCTAGTCTAGACCACTGATCCATAGACTTGAATTAAATATGAACATACTATATTGTTTCAAGACCAATGATGTCCATTGTTAGAGATCATCAGAGTAAGAGGCATGAACCCTAATCAAATACAAATACATTTGTATTTTGTAGTATACTGGCAGTTACAATTCCTCCATCTTAACTCTCTCAGTGCCACACAACGAGATATCCAGAGTTTTTTCTGAATGCCCTCAGTGCCAGAACGAAAAATCCAGAGTTAAAAAAAAAAACCAACAATGTTCAGAACCCAAGATACCATTATCTGAAGATTTGCAGCTCCATCCACTCCTTGTTTAACTTAGAACTGAAAAAGGCTGTATCTCGCTTCTTAAGCACTTTTGTTTTACTTTGAAAAAAATAAAAATTGCTGGCACAGTATGAACATATTTTTTTATTTCATTGGCACTGAGAGAGTTAAAGGAGTAGTTCACCCAATTTATTTTAAATTTTCTATCAATTACACACCCCATGATGCCTTGAATTCATGGAGATTTTTTTTGTTTTTGTCGCATTCCTAAGCCAATAATTTGATGACCGTCGGAAAGATGCTAATGTCTCCGGTAGGAGACTCAAAGTTGACACTTTGAGTCTCCTACCGGAGCCGCCGTCGGTCATCAAATTATTGGCTTAGGAATGCGGCAAAAACTAAAACATCTCCATGAATTCAAGTCTCCATGGGGTGTATAATCAATAGAAAAAAAGTCAATTTGTAGGTGAACTATATATATATATATATATATATATATATATATATATATATATATATATATATATATATATATATATAAATAAAGTATAACATACATCTCATCTTTCAGAGATTTCCTGGCCCTGAAAGTGTATGTGGCACTATGTTACTACAAGCTGGACTACTACGATGTGTCCCAGGAAGTGTTGGCTGTCTACCTGCAAAGCATCCCTGACTCCACCATCGCCCTTAATCTCAAGGCCTGCAACCACTTCAGGCTGTACAATGGCAAGGCAGCTGAGGTATGCAATGTCTGGCCTTTCACTTATCCTGGTATACAGCTATAATTTAGGTCCAGACCGATGCCAGATGTTTGGGTCCAATACCGATCCCGATTTTGGAGAGTCCTAGACTGTAAAAATAATCAATGCAATGCAAAAAGTTCAAAATCAACACAAATAGCGTTTTGAGACATAAAAAATAAGCACATAAACTGAACTTTATTTTATTTAACCACTTCACTTTCAAAGATTTAAAAAAAATAGCCGATCTGACAAAATAGTGAAAAGAATCACTGCTCATCTGCCAGTGGACTTGGGTGAGGTGCTGGAGCCTAAAGGAAACCAAATGAACAATTAAAGGGAGCCTCCGCACACTCAAAACTGTGCAAAATCTGATGATTATATTTTTTATATATAGCAAGCTTTCGGTCAATGTCATAGACCTTCTTCAGGCAATAGCCGATCTACAAGCTCACAATGGATTGTAGATCTGCTACTTTTGAAAAGTTTCACCTATGACGTGCTCAAAATATGGTTGCCAGGTTGCTTGAAAGTGGTTAAAAACACACATTGGCTGAATAAATGCAGATACAATGACTTCAGAAAAGACAAATAATGGCTGATATATCGAACAGACCGATGTATCAGTAGATTTCATACCAAAGAAGCCTGTCTAAAATGCAGCCACCAAAGTGGTTCCAGAAGCATAAGATATACAACTCAATGCAAATTAAATGCAAATGACAATGTGTTATGACAAGTACAGAATAATGATTCAGTTGGAGGTGATTGATTTGATCTAATATATTCTATATCGTCTTTGAAAAGCAGCATTGGTGTTATGTTGATCTAATTTGTACATTCTCAGGCCGAGCTGAAGAACCTCATCGACATCTCTTCCTGCTCGTTTGAGTTTGCTAAGGAGCTTATCCGACACAACCTGGTAAGCTCTTAACACGCTCTAGTGTGTGTGTGTGTGTGTGTGTGTGTGTGTGTGTGTGTGTGTGTGTGTGTGTGTGTGTGTGTGTGTGTGTGTGTGTGTGTGTGTGTGTGTGTGTGTGTGTGTGTGTGTGTGTGTGTGTGTGTGTGTGTCTCTGTGTCTGTCATATCGCTGCTGGGCAAAAATCTTGTATCTTTATGTTATTTCATAAATGAATATCCTATTTATGTCATGGTTGTCATATGACAGGACAGGTTAATGCAAAAGTAGTGATGCTAGCCGATCTACAAGCTCACAACGTGATGGCGTTGTGAGCTTGTAGATCGTCTATTATTATTTAATTACTTATTATTATTAACAAGAGCTTGTGACTAACTAAATAATATTGGATGGGGTTAAATTTCCTGAAAAGCAACCGTTTTGGACACATCCGTACAATTTTTCCGACCAACAGTGACAATATTATATATCATGTCCCACATGTGACGTCACTGTTGTGTCCTGTGCTACAGGTGGTGTTCCGTGGTGGGGAAGGGGCCTTACAGGTGCTCCCTCCTCTCATAGATGTGATCCCAGAGGCCAGACTGAACCTCGTCATCTACTATCTCAGACAAGGTGTGTGACCGCAGAATACTAACACCATGAATAACTAGCTAATTGACCACATGAACCCCTCTTCTGGGCATGTCATAAAAGGCAGACGTTCTGCGAAAATAGGTTAAAAATTCTGTGAAAATAACCTGCAAGCTTGTGAGCTTGTAGAGATTTGGTTAGGAGGGGAAAAAAGGAGGGGGCCAAGTATAGACTACTGGGGGGGGACCCCAGTCAACTAAGTATATAGGGGTTTAAGTGGTTAACTGTTAAAGCACACAGAGACTTTGCTAGAGGTTTCGTTGTGTAGTTACCATGTCATAATGTAACTAGTCCAATTGGCAAGATATCTTGCTCCATTGATGAGAGATCGATATTTAAAAAAATAGTCTCCTCATTGCACGGATAAACAACTCTGAAAGTCACTATTTTAGGACATAAACGAATGCAAACAAAACTGATTCTGCCAATATATAATATCACAAAACCTGGTGCTGCATTTTCTTCTTATATAAAAAATGTCAACCTCCTGTTGATTTAGCTATTTCTATTAGGAAGGAAACCCAGGCTGGATCCGTGGATCCGGATCTTAAAATAGTCAAATTAACAGGAAGTTGACATAAATTGTTTTAATACAAATGAAAATGTAGAACCGGGTTTTGTGATGTTATATATTGGCAGTATCAGCTTTGTTTGCATTTGGATGTATGCTAAAAGAGTGACTTCGAGAGTTGCTTCACCGTACAATAAGGAGTCTATTTTTGCTTTTATCAAGCAAGATATCTTGTGCTTTAATGAATGTTATGATTTTTTCATAATGTACACGTGTGTATATATATGTGGTCCATATCCTTCAATTCTTTCATTTCCAGATGATGTACAAGAGGCGTATAACCTCATCAAAGACTTGGTTCCAACCACACCACAGGTAGTTCTAACGTTTGTCTCAAGGATTTCCTCCACTGGCCAATATTCACAGGGCGGCCATTTTGCTCTCCTCTCATGGGATGGGTTTCCGTCATAGTTTGACCAGAGCAAAATGGCCCCCATGTTACAAAAGAAACCAGTCTGCTTCTCAATTCTCAATCCAGAACAGAAATAATGGACTAGATTTAGAGCCTATGCATTATTTTGTACCCTAATTATTTATTACATTTTCAGGAATATATTTTGAAAGGGGTGGTAAATGCTGCATTGGGACAAGACATTGGATCAGTGAGTATTGCATGCAAATCAGGAGGTAACTGAAAATGAACACACAGTAAAGTCCTCAGTGTTAATTTAACCCTGAGAGTGTGAAAATATAGTTAGATTTTTACTCTCAGAGTTAGCCCTGAGGATTTTACTGTGTGGCACTAATTGAGTTGAATGCACTACTAATGTGTGTACTGTGTTCACCTCTTTCAGAGGGACCACCTGAAAATTGCTCAGCAGTTCTTCCAGTTGGTTGGTGGCTCAGCAAGTGAATGTGGTAGGCTGAATATAAAGAGGGTCTTTCAATTTGTGTGTGTGTCGTGTGTGTGTGTCGTGTGTGTGTGTCGCGTGCGGGAGTGAGTGTACGTGCACGTACATGCATGCGTAACACTGTGTTTCTTTGACTTTTCAGACACAATACCTGGCAGACAGTGCATGGCTGCCTGTTTCTTCTTACTGAGACAGTTTGAAGATGTGCTGATATATCTAAACTCTGTCAAGGTTGGCTTTGCTCGAACATGCGTATATTGTACTACTGCACATTCATTGAAGAGCTGCTGTATTATATTATGTCCAAGTGAGATGAAATTGAGTACAAAGAACTGTAAAAGCACTGCACTCCCACACACTGTGCTTGAAAAGGATCTCTTCAGATCTCTAGAGTGGTGTTAGGTGGGCACAGTTTGTTCCAGTGTGTGTGCATGGGTCCTTTTTATTTAATTTTCAAAAAACATTTTTCTAGTTTTCAATTAAACAAAACTGACTTTCTGTGTGTGCTCTTTTTGTGGATGTACTGGCCCTTACTTTCCAAACTTCTTTTTTTTTTGCAGAGCTATTTCTATAACGATGACACCTTCAATTTCAACTATGCTCAGGCTAAAGCAGCCCTTGGCAATTACAAAGAGGCAGAGGAGGTAATGTGTTTTGAAAAATGAATGAATAAATAAATTATTGAACAGTGTTTGGAACAGTCATCTTAATTACTACTAGTGTTGGTGCTATTTTGATGCTCATTCTTCATGTGTGTTTATAGGTTTTTCTGCTGATCCAGAGTGAGAAGATAAAGAGTGACTATGTGTACCTCAGCTGGCTGGCACGCTGCTGTATGTATAATAAATTGAGACACTTTAGCTATATTAATCACTCAAGCCCTATTTCACAGATAGTGAAAATAGCCAATCTACAAGTTCACAATGCATTGTAGATCGTCTATTTTCTATAATTATGAAGATATCTGTAATGTAATTAAGTTTCACCTAGACATGCCCAAAATAGGGCTGCCAGGTTGAAAGTGGTTAATTATGATGATAATAATAATAGTCATAATAAGAGACTTACTGTAATCATCTAGGTATTCTCAAACTATTTTAAGTCATGAATTATTGATTGTAAAGTAATAATAAATAAGAGATATACACAAGTAATAAAAAAGGACAGTAGGTTGGTAAAGTAAGGTTATAAAACTACCAAAAATAAAACAGGGAGTCAAGCCTAATGGGAAGGACATTTCCTGAATGCAAAGACTAACCTCTAGCGTAGACTTTGAAATGGTCAGGAGGGCCTGCCTGAGCATCACACCTTATGCCTTTTTTAAGGTGACAAGGTCTGATGCTACTGCTAGAAGCATCAGGCGGTAGCTGTGTCTCCAAATGAATGAGTGAATTGTTCAAATCAGTTCTGAAACGATACAGCTAGTGTAGAGATGCTTTTAGAAGGGTGCAAAAAGCATTGTTTCTGCATTTTGTATCTAATTCAATTTAGTGTTTGTGATTTATGTGAAAACATTGATTTCCTGTTGTCTGGGTGATGAAGCAAAATGATGATAAAAAACAAAAACACGATCATGGCAAAATAAAATGTAAGGATGCAGCAATAGTAAAAAATGCTTACTTGTCCATCAAGACTTGAGATACGAATCAGATGTCAACCTCAGATTAGTGGCTGAAAGCTCATAAAGAATTCAGGACCACATGGATTCTGCCTAGTCTAAAATCTGATTCATTCATACAGTATGTAGCTGTGTCACGCACTGAAAATAGCAGATCTACAAGCTCACAACAAGAACTTGTAAATGTGCTATTTTCAGTATGCGACACCGGCATACAGCTTGGGAGGATTGAAATATTTACTGAGAGACATTTCTTCTTGCATCATCCATATCTATGGAATGCATGCAGCATATGCATGCATTCCCAAATTTCAATCTATTGTAAATGTAATCACTTCATCACACATTTTTTCTATAAACCTTCAGAATTATTCAACAGTTATCTACAAGTTTTGGGCTTGTAAATCTGACATTTTCGACACAGAACAACGTCTTATGATGGAGTATAGATTAGGCTTATCAGTCTTTAGTTATGACTTCCAGGGCTCATTAAGTGGTTATTTATAGAGCTTTCCACGTGTTTTTCAGATATAATGAACCAGAAGGGTCGACTAGCCTGGGAGCTGTACCTGACCATGGGCACCTCTTCAGATTCCTTCAGTCTGCTGCAACTCATTGCCAACGACTGCTACAAGGTGATGTCATCCTGTGGGTTTTTGCTGAGTCACCTGGCATCTCTGTCACGGAAGAGTAAATTCTCTGGCATATTCGTCATTGACACAGAATTTATAGCTGAGCTAAATTTGTCTGTTTTTTGTTCCAAAACAGTTTTGTGTTAGAACTTTGCTGCCCCTATTATAATGGAACATCACCTGCTGATGGAATCGCCCAGAACTAAGACAGTTTTTTGTTGTTGTTATTATTTTACTCTGGTAAGGCATACAATAGTACCAGATAAACAATATTAGCCACTTGGACCCTGGTGTCTCAATTTGGGGCATGTCCGTATATTAAAATGTTCTAAAGATTTTGAATATAGTGGTTAACTGCATGAACCAAACTCACTTCAACTATTCACTGATTGTTTAGAAATGTTACATGGCATGTACTTTGTGCTTTACAGAGTCTGAGAATGCTACTGATAGACGAGGAAACAATTATGCACATTATTTACATATCTAGGTATATCTCATTAAACTCTCACGGTACTCTTGAGCGCACTCTACCATAGTCTATGGCACTCCATCCCCAGCCCTGAGTTTAAACATGACTGTGTGGGAATAACCATAGTCCTCTGTCTTTGTCAAATCACTCACATGAAGCGAAAGTTATTTCTTCAAATTGCACAGTACTGATAATGTGCCCTTGTGGTTTGACCGATTTTGACTGCAATTGGTTTAAAGAATGTTTTATTTAATGGTTGTTGTTGAGCTAGAGTTGTCATCATGCAATACTCTCTCACCACCATGGTCTTTGTGACCTTCTGTGTAGTTCTACTTTAGGCTCATACATCGACCCAAATCTATTACCTGTACTCTGAGTTTTCAGAATGTTCCTAGAGACCATATGATTTCCTCTGAGACTAAAAGCTGAGACTACTTATGATCACATCCTTTATACTTAAAAAAAAATAAGTAATTTAATTGTGCATCAAGCTATACAATGTACAAGAATTTGATATTTGAGAAGGACATTCAAGGCGTAATGCACTATTGCTGAATGGTCACATCCTATTGTTTCAGATGGGGCAGTTCTACTATGCAGCCAAAGCGTTTGACGCACTGGAGAAACTGGACCCAGGTTCCAACTACTGGGAGGGCAAGCGAGGGGCCTGTGTCGGAATCTTCCAGCTCATATTGGCAGGCAGAGAGTCCAAGTATGTTTTTTCTTTGTTGTTATTTGTTTTTTTGATGTTGGTTCATACACTTGTTTTAAATGGATTTTTTCATAGTTGTAAATCACAAAATTCTGAACCTTCCGTTTGTTTTTAGTTCATGTTTGTGTGATATCAAAACAATTGAAATATTATGAAAGACGATGACTGATCTTGGGTTTATCGCTTTCTTCCCTTGTTCTTTTTGCTTCCTAGGGAGACACTGAAAGAAGTGCTGCCCCTCCTGCGGAGCTCTGGAAACCCCCAGGTGGAGTACATCATCAGAGCTCTGCGGAAATGGGCCAAAGATAACAGAGTTCTTCTCTCATAATAGCCTGTCTCTTATAAAGTTAGCATTTTCAAAGATAACAGTTACATGTATAAATATGCATTAGAGGCTGTTAGTGGTCATTTGTCATATGAATTGCAATTATATCTCAATGCTGACTGAAGCACAGTCAAATTGAGCTGTACTTATATTTGAACAAAGATGTTAAAAAGAGGTATGGTTATTTAATGTCTATGCTCTATTGTACTGTTTTGTATTCAAATGTCTATTTTGTATTTACATTAAAAAAATGTATTTGTAATGAAAATTTTACTGAATATGAAGAATTAAATAGCATTTTTGTAATTGTTTTTATGGTTAAATTGTTTTTTAACGCAATTGTAGGTCAAACATTACTTTTAGACTAAAAGTCCATAACAACAACAGGTGGTCTTCAATGTTAGTCATTATAAATCGGTTGGATCTGGGTGGGACACTGAGAAAGTTGGTCGTTTGTCTTGTGTGCTTCCGTTTGGGATTTAAAGTGTGGGCCTTTGCAGGAAAACGCACAATTCAGCATTTCCCTGAATAGATAGGATAAGCATGGCATCAAAGCCAGCCCCTGTTCTGCAGTCCAAAACAAACACTAGGCCTGTGTCTATATAGGGTGTGCTGTATAGACCAGTGATTCTCAAAGTGGGGTCTGGACAGGGGACCGCCAGGGGGTCCTTGAGGGAATGAGGAACAGTTCACTAATATTTCACCGGCTAGAAGAGAGAATGTACGGTATAATGACTGTTCAGAATCATAGCGTTGACTCTCTCCACTGTCATCTCCCCAACTATAATATACACAGGTGTACAATGATGTACTAAATCTAATCTAACACAAAAACCTCCACTTATGGGGGTCCCTGGCACCAAACATTTCAAATAGGGGTCTGCAGCCTAAAGCCTATAATAATCAAGTTAATTGACTTGAAAATGTTTGAGAGAACCACTGCTGTCTATTCAGCAGAACCAGTGCTGAATAGACTTGGCTTTGACTGGCCTTCACCCAGACACATTTATATAAAAGGTGATGATAATAATAATAGTCCCATCTTGTGATTGTCTTATCTAGTGTTGTGATAGGGGCGGGGTTTAGGTATGGGAGGGGGCAGACGGTGATTGGACAACGCGGATCCCCCCTCCCTCCCCTCGCTTTACGTCAGTGTTGCCATGTCCGCCTATTATAAGCGACCTTGGGCTTGTTCTTCTGTAAAGTTGCTTGTATACATTATTGGTAGTTGCGGTTTTTTGAGCTTGTCTCTAAAGTATAGTTGCCTATTTGGGCTTGTTAACTAATGTTGTTTAAACCAGTGGTTCTCAAACATTTTCATGTCAAGGGCCCCCAAAATAACATATTTGTTACCCAACCTTCTGAAAATGTTTTGTGCCAGAGAGTCTGAGCCCCATACAAGATTGCGTGGATTTGAAAATATTCCTACATTTTCAAAAAAAAATCTTTGAAAATAGCAGATCTACAAGCTCACAACTCATTGCATATGCGAGCTTGTAGGCAATTTTCAAACAGTCACTTCGTTTGGGCTTGTTTTCACGCTTGTTTCTTTCGCAACATCTGGCAACACTGCTCGCTTTCACGTATACGTAGTTTCCGTTGTGGCCGCACGCGCCGCCGCGCAGGCCCAGTGGTGACCTCACGCTGATATTTTATTTACTCCCGAAAATCCAAGATGGCTCCTGTGAATGTCTGAATGTCTGAGGTCCCATCATAGCAACATTCTGAGGATGCAAGCAGCCACGGAAAAAACAACTTTTCCCCGACCGTCACACCGCCCGGAATTCGACTCGTGTGGTGCGGAAGCGGCCCTGACATCCATCTAGAAGCCCTAAAGTAGCCTAGAAACACCCTTTAAACCCACAACATTTAGGAGTAGTTTTCAGCCGAAAGTAGCAGCAGCTTGTGTCGCTGTCCGTCCGGAGCGGAGCAGAGGCAGGCAGAGAGCTCAGCTCATCCAAATGGCCGAACCGAGAAAAGTACAGTTTGTCACCCTCTCGGCCTTCGCCGCTGGATCGGCCACGGAGTCTAGGAAACAACGCCGGCTGGAGGAGGACGACGAGGAGGACGAGGAGGAGGCCGAGGACGACGTCAACTTTGATGAAGACAGCGGCGAGGAGGAGGAGGTCGACGACGACGGAGCGGCGACAGCAGCAGCAGCAGCAGCGACCGCCGGGGCAGGAGGAGTAGTTGTTGGAAATAATGGTCGCCTCGACCTGAGGGACAACAAGGCTGAGGGGAAGAAGATCACGATGCGGTTGAACCTCTCTCTGCGCGAGCCCAGTGATCACGCGTCGGCCGAGTTTAATTATGGAGAACTCATCAAAAACATCCAGGTAAAAGGACCTCTGTCTTTTAGGGCTTATAGGCCAAGGGATCTGGGAGGCTAAGAGACAGTTCATTTTATAATAATATCCTCTAGGTAGGACGTCTCTTTTAGGGCTTATTATAGGCCAGGGATCTGCGAGTCTAGAGTTCATTTTATCGAGGTAGGACCACTCTTTAGGGCTTATAGGCCAGGGATCTGGAAAGTCTAGAGTTCATTTTATAATAAAATCCAGGTAGGACTTCTCTTTTAGGGCTTTTAGGCCAGGGATCCGGGAGTCTAGAGTTCATTTTGACGCACGGGGAAGTGCTGTGAGGGACTTGTCATCGCTTTAGGGGGGGAAGTGCACCTTGTCCTTCCATGAACTAGCGTGGTGGTGTCCATTCATGGACTTCAACACAAAAGACAACCAGTTTGACCACCATTCATCCATCCACCCAGCCCGTCCGTCCGTCCACTCTCTCTCTCTCTCTCTCTCTCTCTCTCTATCTCTCTCTCTCTCTCTGTCTGTCCGATCAGCAGAGACTGTTATTTGCAACTTCAGCTGTGGCACAAACATGGTAGTACGTTAGTAGTAGTTACTGGGGTCTTCAACGTTTTTCAGCCCAAGGACCCGTTAGTTAGTTGACAGAGAGATGAAGCAGGGACCCCCCCCCCAGTACATATTGTGTTCGAGATTAAACTTCTTCATAGATTTCATAGATAGATTCATAGACTTGTTGGACAGCACTGTCATCAGTGTATGTTGGATTCATGCTAATGTTTATTTTCAGACCGTTAACCACGTCAATACTTCGTAAACCTGACCTTTCACTCTGTCTTCTTTTCCCCCCTCTACACCAAACCTCTTTGCCAAAAATAGCCGATCTACAAGTTCACAACGCCTCAAGCTTGTATGCTATTTTTGGCTAAAGTTCTCCAAAGAATAGGGATGCTATAGGGTTCAAGTGGTTAATGTGAAAATATATATCCCATCACACAAAGATTTGGTGCCCCCCCTGCAGTAACTCTGAGGACCCCCTTAGGGGTCCCGGACCCCCTGTTGAAGACCCATGCGTTAGTTGTTAGACAGGACCTCTCCCTCCTCTGCACATGACACGGTCATGCTTATCTGGTCCTGCTACCTGTCCTACACACTTATAGACTTGCCCAGCAACAGCCTAGTCATACAGCCATTACACAGCTCTTGAAAATGCCACATGCAGTTTGGCCCTCTGGCTGCGGGTGATAGATTAGACTCAGAGAGCATTGCTGATGGAAGTAAAGTACCAGGATGTAGGAGCCAAGGCAAATGTCACTGCTGTGCTGCTATCTGATCATGACAGTGTTTTGTTTGCACGGTTCAGTTATAGATGATACAGATTTAGCACTTATTGTGTGTGTTTGCACAGTGGACATTTTTAATTTGGCAAAACTGGGACGTTTCCCCCGGCATTTTATGCATTTGAGTTATCATTATGTACGAATATATTTAGATGCAGAGGAATGCATGCCCCACATGTTGAATCATTTTGTGTTTAATTTCAACCATTATTGGCACTTTGTTTGTAAAGGGTCTATGACTTTTAAAAGTTTTCAACAATGACATTAAGTGGTATTCATTAATGGTCTTATCTTTATTACAGAAAAGGAATAACCCTCCAATTCAGAAGAATCCTCCAATTCAGAATCCTCCAATTCAGAATCCAGGCCTAAATTCCAGTGACCCCTTCAATGATGACGAGAGAGAGCGACTGCAGCTTGAGGCCTTGGCCAAAAAGTTTGAAGACAAATATGTAAGTTATTTATTTATTTATTCATGAACTTTATAATCTGTGATCTGTCGCAAGACAAATTTCAGTGTGAACTGACAATAAATTATTATCGTATCGTATTATGTTGATGTCATTGTACTTGTGTGCTTTATGTGTCTTGTTTTTGTTAAGGTTTGTTAACCAATTACTGTATGTTGTGGGTAAAATATTTTGTTGATTGTATGTGTTGATATTCATATGTTCTTCTTTTATGGATTATTTAGTTATTATAATAATTGTATTTAATTATTTATATTTTTAATCAGATGTCCTTACTAAGACTGAAAACATTTTCCCATTTTGGAGAATTTCGCCTATAGGTCTATAGGCAAAATTCTCCAAAATGGGAAAATGTTTTCAGTGTTCACTTTGGAAACGGTCCATTATGTTGGGGCCGCAATCAATAAAGAGATTGTATTTTTTCCTTCTTATGTTTCATTGTATTTATTATATCTTTAAAGTCATGTCTTATTCTTATGAATGGAAATCTATTTTCTATTCTCCAAGCATTGCTTACCTTGTCATCTAAATGGAATGTCCTCACAAGTTTCATGTGTTAAAATATTTGTGTTCTGTGTTTTGACCTTTTCATTTCCGTAGAGCAACAGCACAGCAGGGAAGAAGAAAGACAGAATGCAAGACCTGATTGATATAGGCTTTGGTTATGATGAGACGGACCCATTTATTGACAATTCAGAAGCTGTGAGTATCCTACTCCATCAACATCGATGCCATTTTCCTTCATGTCCAAATTATAATGTACTTTTTGACAGCTAAAACCTAATATATGCATGGTTAAAAAAACTTGATGTTTCACGTCATGTATTTTCCTGAAAATGGGTTATTTCCAGCAGTTCACACCATTGTGCAAAACAGTATAAATTAGGCTTAACTCTAAGGGTGAGAAGCACCCGACCGATCATGATTCTTGGGCCACGATTTGGTTAGATCACAATTCTTCAATATGTTGCGATTCATTGCATTTTTTAAAATAAATGTTTCACTTGTTGACTTGTCATAAAAAGTTGCAGTCCTAATATATTAAAAACTTAAGTCAATACATTTATTATAATTTATTATATTCCTCTATAGTTCTGTCCCTCTGCTCTGTACTGTTCCCATATCCGTTCTGCTGTTTGCATAGTCTTGTTCTTTGTAAGTTGAGATCATCCCGTGTTTGCTGCTTATTTCTGTGATTGGATTCTTTAAGACAGACATGGTACCGTCAGCTACATTTCAAAAATTAGACTCCATGTGCATGTTTGCACCTGAACTGAATGTGCCAGTCTGAAATCACGACCCATACATTTGTCTTGCTCATATCTACCCTGGGATGTGTTATTGTTTTTCATTTGACAGTTGCTCTGTATTCACGGTTTAAAACTTTGTAGTGGCTACAATTCACTTCTTTTGTATGGATTTTTTTTATCAGCTGCAGTTTGTTTCTGAATACCCACAAACTGGTTGATTGTCTGTCCCCAATGCCTCCAAAATTAGTTTAGCTTTAATGGTGTGTTTGTTTTTATAAGATATTCCTGCCTCCCCATTGCCATCATTTCTTTTGTGTATTTTCCCGTCTACGAAAGCATGTTGCTTTTTGAAATGCGGATTACAGGTTTCTTTTTTGTTTTGGGACACACATCTTTCATTTTCAGTGAACACAATTGTCACAAAACATTTTTGGTTAGCTTTGCTTATTCTTATTTTTGATGTGGAAAATGGCATTATAAAACATTTGATGGGAAGTAACCAGGATATATTGCCATGCTTGTCCCCACTGATGGTGGAATGACTTTTGAAAACATTTTTAAATGTATGGGTTGTCCTCAGTTCTGTTCCTTAAGGATTTCTTATTTTATTTATTTTATTTACCTCTAATATTGACTACATTTGAAACATAAGTTCTTACATGTACTGTCTCATATGGACTTGTTCTTTCAGTACGATGAGCTGGTGCCTGCCTCTCTGACCACTAAGTTAGGAGGATTCTACATCAATACAGGCACACTGCAGTTCAGACCAGCCTCTGACACTGAGGGAGAAGAGGGGGCCAAGGTGAGACTAATAACACTAACACTATGTTAAGAAAATTAATGTGTTTCTGCCATCGTGGAAAAGCTGTGAAAGTCATGGAATTTGAAAATTGGGGTTTCCAGCCACAGAAAGGTTATTATACTGTTATAAAAAGGTTTTGGAAGTATTATGGATTTCTTTCCCCCTTTATTTTTATTTTCAGCGATGTTCAAGTAATTATACCCACATCACAAATGTACTTATTGCCAAGTCATAGTTGTAGCTGGTCAAAAGAAGGCATGGGATCATTAAGTCGGCTAATGTTACTCTAGAAAAAAAAGACAGCTTTTCAAATAGATGGCAATAAATTTGGTCTATGAAATTGTACTGCATTTCCCACAAGTCAGGCAAACATAATGAAATAAGGTTGGCAGAAATATGTTGGAACCCTACCCATGAACACACACACACACGCACCAGTGTGTATCCCCTTCCACTTCTTTGGTTTGGTGGGCTTAGCCCACTGTATGAACAGCCACATGGCCAAAATGTAATTTGTGTTGGTTACAGCAGATAGTTAATGGTCTAAAGATGGCTGACGGGGCTGAAGCATCATGCCAAGAGAAATCTCTTAGAGAAATGCTGGCCTACACACAAAGTGCTCCCTAGCCTTTTCTGTAAGGCATGGGACATACCCCACACTGTGACGTTTTGTTGTGCTACTTGCTGGAGTTGACAAAGACTGTTTGTGTTCTTATTTCAGATTGTCATTGATGATGACGATGACGATGATGAGAAGGTGATTAAAAGGAGGAAGAAGAAAGAAGTGAACAGTTTGGAAGAGAAGAAACCCAGGAAGAATAGAGTACCTAAACAAGGGTGAGGACTTGGATAGAATGCCTCTTATAATGGAGTATATTCTGACTTGCCTTTTTGTGTTCTGTCAGTTAAAAGGTTTGATTGTTTTTTTGGCGGTATACATTCTTTTGTTTGAATATATCAGAGGGCCTCTGATGGAGTTTTCAAGGCAGATACCGATTCAGATATTTTAATTGGAGCACAGAAAGGCAGACAAGCCAGTATCGACTGATTTTTTTTTTCTCTCTCTCTCAAAGATTATGATATCCATAATGAATATAGCAAACTCTATAAAGATTGATTCCACTGTATGCGCACGTGCCTGTCATTCTAGGCCGGCATGTTTGTTTCCTCCATTTTATTTTATTTAATTTTCTTATTACACCAGACAAGTAGCATCTTTATCTATTTGAAACAAACAAAAGCTTCACAAATCGGAAAACATTTGTGAGGGCGAACTAAAAACAGATCTGCCATAATGGCCGGTACAAAATGCAAATATAAGATGCCAATTACTTAATTACTCAAGAAAAGCTGTAGATACTATAGTTAATTACAAATGCTTGAAATTGCTCAAGATTTCTCTTGAAAAATTGTTCTGTTCCTGGAACAGGAAAGCGAATATTTTTTGGAGAAACGATTGTCTTGCAGGACATACTAGATACCTTATTTGATGACACATTTCTCCACCTTTCACACAGTAATAATGCTCTACTATGTACGTCTTTGCGATACTATGCTCTTATCTGTGCCCTCACATACATGGATCATGAAGTAACACTGCCGACTGCGACATACTCTATGGCCTTATTTTGGGAATGTCTTTCTAGACGATTATTTCAGAATTGTTTTGTAAAATAGCAGATCTACTGTTCAAGCTCACAACGTGTTGCGATGCAATGTGTTAGTGAGCTGGTAAGATAATCTTTTCAAAATTGGGCTTAAATGGTCTTAAGAAAAACCTGCAGTTCAACCTGTCGGTGATTGTTTCTTTGTTTGCAGCATGGACTAACTCCTGCATCTGTTCCTATGTCAGCTGAAAAGGTTGTAGTAATCTGTAGTCTTATGAAAAGATTGGCTGCACATCATTCACTCAAATTTGCCACAGGGAGGGAGGGAGTGATGCACAACTGTGTTGTCGCTTTTCTCCAAACACTACTGGCAACAGTAGGGTTGCATGTTATTTATTGTTGTCAACCGAGGTGTCTGTCCAGATACTATCAAAGTGCTCCCGGGCCATGTCGTGTGTTGAGCGAAATGTCATTATTTACCCCTTTCTTCAACAGAGGATTGCCCCTCAACCTCCACCGGCCGGAGAAGAAGAAGAGGAAGAAGTTGATGAAGGACTCGCTGTGCCTGGCGGCCATGCTCCGTCGCTTCACGCGGGAGAAGGAGGAGTTGAGGAAGAGGAACCCCAACGCGTTGCAGACGGGCCTGCCCAACAACCCCCACTCGGTCGCTTCAACCAACCTGCTGCTGGCTTCCAACTCTCATCTCCTCCTTGGCAATGTGGCCAACAGCGACAACGTCTCCCTGGCCGATCTCACCTCAGACCCCGCCATGGTGTCGCTGCTGGGCTCGGCCAGCGAGAAGGAACTGCAGGACCTCCTTGGCGACCTGGACTTCAGCTTGCTGGACTCTGCCCCGCAGCATGCTATGGCGGCGGCCAGGGAGAACGGCCTTCTGGGAGTTGGAGTCCCAGCAAACAAAGCAGCAAGTGGTGGCCAGGCACGGGGTCTGGGGGCTTCCAGTGGTCCTTTCTCTCCACCTCCACTGCCTGATGGAGTGCCTGCTCCTCTTATCAAACGCATTGAGGACCTACGCACGGTGAGTCGACCGTTGCTTATTTCTGGACTCGAGTTTGTGAAATCATGTGGTCCTGTATAATTTTATTAGTCATATGGCTGCATTTAAATAGGAATACTGTACAGGTGGAAAATTGATCCAGTCGTTCCAATTGATCCAATGTGTTCCTCAATCCTGAGGCACAAGAGAAACATACCTTCCAAGTTTGAAGCTTCAGTCTTTCAGTTTCTTTACTCAGTGCAACTGTCGGAGTTGAATAAACTCCATGGATTCCACTTTAAGTCAGGGGTTCCCAGACCTTTCCATGCCAAAGACCCCCAAATAGCCATGATCTCTGGCTACGTCCCCCTATTGTAAAAAATATATAGAAATAGCTTGATCTACAAGCTCACAATGCATACTAATCTATTTTCCTCTCCATTCCAATTGGCCCCTTGCCACCACCTGACAGCCCCCATTTGGAAGACCTGTGCTTTAGGTTGGTTTAAAAATGCGAAAGTAGTTCAAATGTAAGGCATGAAGCAAACGAGGATAAGCAACTGAGGCGAAAAGGAATACATTTGGAAAGACAGAGTGGTAGAAAAGGCTGTATGCCTGAGTTTCAGTATGATATATTTAATGTGGGTCTGTATGTGATTTGTCTTATCGCTGTCTTGCGGAGGGGTGGGGTGGGGGGTAGGTCTTGGTGCCCCCGTGAGATGAAGTATATGTGCGTGTGTGTGTGTGTGTGTGTGTGTGTGTGTGTGTGTGTGTATATATGCAACTGTATGGGTGGGCGTATGGAGTGGTTGCTGACTCGGCTTGTTCTCCCACAGGCCTCACGTCAGTTTGATCAAGAGGGCAGGAAGAAATTCTTCACCCTGGACATGAATAACATCTTACTGGAGTGAGTGTGACAGCCTTTAAAGCACTATTAGTTGTCTACTCTTTCTCTCTCCTTTTCTCTCCTCTCACTCTCTCTTTCACCTGTTCTTTTGCCTCTCTGTTGTTGCGTGAGCCGGTTTAGTTTTACTTGGTTTAATCTTTCGCTCCGCCTTGGATATTGTGCATTTGATTCTCCTCATTCATCCTCATTCTCTCACACCCTATCATAATCTTTGATAATCTTTAATCAGTTATATTTATTATTCATTATCCCTCTGCGACCCCATCTATCCCTTCATACTTATCCCTTGCTCATTGTCGTTGTCCCTCTCTCTGTCACCAGTATTGAGCTGCAGGTGCAGGAACAACCGCAGGAGGTGCGTTCTGGCATCTACTCCCACCTGGAGGCCTTTGTGCCCTGCAACAAGGAAGCCCTCCTCAAACGCCTCAAGAAGTTGAGCATTAACATCCAGGTGAGTCCTGCTCATCTGAGGGAAAATGAAATATGCCCTCATTGTGGAGTTGAGTGTTTTTTTTTTACAGGGTTGACCGTCAGCCATTACTCTTTCTCAAGAGGGCATTTAATGGAACAAACTAAATTTAGAAAGGTCAAGGGAAGAGCGTGCAGCAGTAAGTGCCAAGTCTCATGACGCTTTCTCATTCCCAATTGTATGTCGGTGTTGGAGTCGGGATGATTGCTGGCTGCATGAGTTCCTTCTGTATGACCCCAAAACGAAGCCTTCTACTGATATAAAAATGTTCACCTGCTGTAACTATTTGAATCCACACAAACTCTCCGCTCCAATATACTAGTGCATCAGTGTCTACGTGTACATTTTACATAGTAGGTCTTTCTCTCGCTCATTCTCTCTCACCCTCTGTCTTTCTACCTGTGCTTCAGGATGACCGTCTGCGGACGCCGCTGTTGAAGCTGAAGTTGGCAGTGTGCAGCGTGATGCCGGAGCAGATACAACGCTACAACATGGACTGCATTGCCAAGGCTGCCAAGTAGGGAAACTCCCTCCTTTTTGTTTTAGTTTTTTTTTGGCGCATAAATAGCACAATCTTTTGTCACAGTTACGTCCTTCATTAGCTCTCCTTCTGTCTCTTGTCTGGCCTTTGCCTCACATGGGGATGTAAAGGTATACTGTTTTAAAGTACTTCCATGGTTCTTTACTCAGGGAGGGACGCAATCTTCAATGTTAAAACAGCGGAATGGTTGTATTAACCGTCGTGGTTTGGTGAAAACGATGGAAAGTGGGGAGTAATTTAGTAGAGCTGCTTGGTGCAAAAAGCTCACAAAGCCAGGAGCATGTTTATGTTCTCTGTGCAGTAAAATAAAATCGGCAAAAACGTGCTTTTCCACAATGACAGAACCCAGTCACAAGGCTGCACTTGCACCCTACATACAGTTTTCTTGGTGCAACAGCCTGTATCTAGCACAACGGGAACATTACGTTTATAATGATAATACTGAAATATAATTTGTAATATTGTCTAATAGTTTGTGAAACAGAGGGGGGCTCCTGTCACGCTGTTTCACAAATCGCAAATTGGGACTTATCCTGACATAAATTGTCAGCCGTGAGATTATTAATTTTTTAGCTTTAATCACTGCATACTGTGAAATGGCATAGCCGTTACATCCCTAGCACATCATCTCAATTTCACTGCTGATTACCAATAGAATGCTCTGTGTATTATGATACATTTGGATGGTTATTCATTGTTTATCTGTGTGTGTGTGTTCGTCTTGCAGGCAGCAGTCGGAGGAAGGTGAGAAGAACGGATCAGAGGAAGAGGATGAGGAGAAACCAGGGAAGAGGGTGATGGGCCCACGGAAGAAGTTTGTCTGGGATGACAAACTCAGGTAATTACCACGAGGTGCTGCAGCCGATCAGCAGGCTCAGGCATGTGCCGTTTGCTCATAGCGTCACGTTTGAAATTTATGACCTTTTCTGCTGCCACACATTAGAAAGATTTACACTTTCGAAAACCTGTGGGGGAAAGAAAATGATATTTTGTGTCCATTGATTGGCTGGAGCATTGCGGCTTGTAGAATATCTAAATGTCATCAGCAACTATGTCATAGACCAGATTTGTGTTTCTTTCATATAGCAGCATGTACACTGGTGTCGCACGCTGAAAAATAGCCAATCTACAAGCTCATAATGCAATATGCTGTGATCCTGTAGATCTGCTACGCGACACCACCCTATGACGGAGTATAAATTAAGCATAAATAGTGCGACGGTCACATTCATTGTGGCATGGAAATTTCCATTAGAATTGTAAGGAGAAACAGAAAGAACAAAGACGAGCATCGAAAGTCATTTATTTGGATCCATTTCAAGTGAAAGTTTCCTGTTTTTCAAGCTATAACAATTTGTGTGGTATCATGTTATTTTGTGTGTGTGTGTGTGTGTGTGTGTGTATAGGAGTCTTCTGTGCAGCTTGGTGCGAGTGAAACTGAGCTGCTATGAACTGGAGAACCAGTGCTCTCTCACTGTGGAGGAATACCTCAAGGCCTTCATGGAGAATGAAGTCAAACCACTGTGGCCCAAGGGCTGGATGCAGGCCAGGTATGTGTGTGTGTATTCTGCATGCGATGTAAAAAAAGAATTTCGAAGATGGCTGATCTACAAGCTGATCTATAACCGGTCACGATGAAACATGTGGTGTGTAGATTGGCCATTTTCCCAGAGCATTATTTTATAGCATTATACGTCTCGCAATAAGATAACGAATGTAGTGAATAATGAATGTAGCTCTTTGAGTTTTTGACCACACCCCTGCATTTGGTGGGGTTTTACAACTGACTTTTGTCCTTTAACATTGACTTTAATATTAAACTGCAAAAGCAAATACTTAACATGGAGGTCTGCTGTGAGCTTCATGACAGACTCCTTTCCCACTGCCAGATAATAATCATATAGGGGGCACAAAATTCTTTATCAAAAGCTTTATCGGCTGACAGTGTGTCGGACACATATAGAACACATTATGTGTGTTCTATAACATAATTGCATCCATGCAGTGCCAGTTTTTCAGTTTAATGAGTGATCTCTCTGCCTCACTTTTATCTTTTTCCCAGTCTGTACTGTCTTTGTGCTGCCTGCAGTGAGATGTGCGGGGTGAGATGAATCCCGCACAAATTACACATACTTGGTGATCGGGCCCTGATAATGCCCCACTACCACCGATGGCACCGGACACACTGCACAAAATACGACTAAACCCCTTGGGGTGTAGAGGCCTTTAAACTACAAAATACAGCCTTTTGCTATGTCAAAGCTACATTAATATTACACATTTCTGCCAGGCTTTCATGAAATCTAGTTCAGCAAATAATATTTCCATAAAAAGTATACAATCTTAAAGAAAATAATCGTTAATAGTTTGTAAACGTAAAACGTGTAAACGTCAGACATTATGGTAATAAGTACGCATTTCTTCCATTTATGTTTTTGAACCCGAAATCAAGAACTGACTGTGATCCATGATCTCTTATCATTCTGTGCCCCCCCTCTCTTCTCAGGATTCTGTTGAAGGAGAGTCGTGTGGTACACGGTCACCTCACTGGAAACCTGTAAGTGTTCACCCTCCTACATGAACCCAAGCTATTTGATAAGGTCTAATGAGTCAGAAAGAATAATACATGGGCAGTTTGGGCACTTAAGGAGAGACGTTTTGACTTGCGTCTTCCTCAAGAGTCAAACCGCTCTGATGAAGACGCAAGTCGAAACGTCAGTCACCCCTGCAAAATAATAAATATGTGCAGACCAGTCGAGTGCTCCAGTATTTTATTTGGGTATTCTCTCCTGAAGTGCCCGGGTATTATTCTGTCTGATCTGTTGAGCACCAAGCCCTTCTACCTTTTACTGGCTGAAGCGCGTCAGACTTCTCTTTGTACCTGTAACGTCTAATAAGTCTTTTAGTTGCTTCTTTATGAAGAGAGTGATGAAAAATATGGTATCTAAAAAGCAAAGTAACAAATGGTTAATCTATAGTTTAGGTAGCTAAATACCCAGATGATATTTCTCCACACAGAGTCAAGAGGAGAATGGTGCCAGGGCCCAGGGCTAAAGCCAAGGTGAGTAAAAACTTAGTTGGTTCCTCATTCAGTGTTACAAAGGCAGTTGTTTGATGCAATATAGATGGATAATGTAGCAAACTATAGAAGTCCATGTACATTTTGTCACGTTAGCCTATTTTTGACAAATATTATGACATGCCCAGAACAGGGACACTCGGGCGTAAGCGGTTAATATTATAATAGTATAATATAATAGTTATTAGTTAGTTAATTAATAGTTTGTTTGGGTTGGAGAAAGACATCTTTATTGACATTGAATATACTGTATATGTACAGGTACATACATATACAGGCCCCAACATTATCTAAAGGATAATGCTGGGTTTGTTCCTTGCATATCTCCATGCCTAAATGCGTGTTGCCTCCCGTTCCCTAGGACGGCCCGTGGATCCAGAGACCCCTTCTCTCCATGGCTACCACCACAGCCATGGGAACCTCCATGCCACACTTGCCTGCCGGCCAACGGCCCTCCTCACCCTCGGAGCCCATCTGTCTGTCGGACTCTCTAGACGAGGACCTGACCGCTCCCTCGCTGGACTCCATCTCCCACGCCTTGGCCCTGTACGGCGGCTCCTCCAAGGGCATGGGCCACTCGGACAGCCCCCTGTCCCCCCCGCCCCTCCAGATGCCCACCTCGTCCCCTCCCTCGGTCACCCCCCACTACTCCTCAACCACACAGCTGTCTGCCTCAGTCACTTCCTCAGCGCAACATTCCCTCTCCAAGACGGAGACTGTTCCCCTGGCGGGTATGCCGACTACCACTCCACCTTCCGCTATTTCTACCTCTTCCTCCTCCTCCTCCTCCACTCCTTCGACCTCGGCCTCCATGGCTCGCCTGCAGATGGCAGGCTCGTCATCATCGCTGGCCTCCAGGGCCTTGGACGTCACCTATGGCCTGATCAAGGGCTCCTCCGCCGCCAGCCAGAATCAGAGACACGTTACCATGGTGACGCCCACTCACCGGCCGGGCTCTGCGATGGGAGGGAGCAGCAACAAGCTCCATCCGCTGCCCTCCCCGTCGCCTCCCAAACAGCGGCCGCCTCCCACGTCTTCCCCTCTCCTGCCCCCCCACCAGAAGGGCTTCGGCAGCTCTCCGGGGGTGGTGGCGAGCAACCCCCACGGACTGGCCAAGAATAGTGCCAAAGCCAGTAGCGTCAGCAGCAACGGCGGTGCCATGAGCTGCAGCATCCCCACCTCCTCCTCCTCCTCTCGCTCCAACTCCAACAACTCCCACCAGTGCTTGCGGACGTTCTCCCCGGTGGTGGCCTTCTCCACCTCTCACTCCCCACAGGGTAAATCTCACCCTCTGCCCGGTCAGCAGCAGACCCAGCACCACCTCCACCAGGCCAACTTCATCACGCCCATGCAGGCCACCCTCACCAAGTCCTCCCACAGCAGCAACGCCTCGCCAATCATTAAGCTCACCCCTCGGCCTCCCGCCCCCACCCCGCCTCCCTCGTCCTCTTCCTCCTCGCCCTCCCCGTCCTCCTCACCCTCGAATTCGCTCTCCCACCAGTACTCCGCGAAGTCCCCCGGCTTCAGGCCCCCCTTCAGCGGGGGGCAGGGGAAGCAGAGCCAAGGTAACTACGGCTTTGCGGGAGGCCAGAAAGCTCAGTCGGTCGCCGGCAGCAGTAGCGTTAATAACGGCAGTAACTCCAGCAATCATGGGAACATGGGAGTCGTCGTGTCCAGTCGCCAAGAGCTCACGCCCTCCCCTTCCTCTTTGGTCTCGGCCAATCACGGTCAGAGGCAGAGGGCCGCGGGCGGGGCAGGCCAGGGGTCCAAGGCGGGAGGCGGACGCGTGTCGTCCGGTGCCCTGTCCACACCCTCTGCAGTCGCACACCTCGCACAGGTGAGATGGCGTGGAACAAACGAGGCCTGTTGTAGTGGTGGACGATGTGACGTTTAACTTATTTATGTTTCGTTACCTCTTTTGGCTCTTTTCCACTACAAGAACTGAGTGAATTGAAATGTGCCGTGAAACATATTTCACAGATTCTAGATTTATTTCCATACCCCATGGCTCTGTTTCAGATAAGGTTCTCTGAACCAAATTTGGGCCCTGCTCAGAGGGGGGTACTAAACCCTGAGTTCTGGGAACCCAGAAGAGGGACGATATACAAGCTTGTAGATGGGCTAGATTTTATGACGTACATCCCCCTTCAAGGGGTAGTTCTGGTTATAATGCAAACGTAGATAAAAATTCATTCTGGCTATTGAAGGTCATGGGTTGTTAGCCTTTGTAGTCGAAAAGAGCCATTTGTCTGCCTTAGTCACCCCTCTGTTCCTCTATTGCTTCTCTCCTGTTCTTTTTCCTCCCTCGGTTTTCACCTCTAATTCCTCTCTCCCCTCTGGTGTTGTGACTCCCCGCTCACCTCAACTTTTCTACCTCTCCACTTTTCTGCCTTTTTTCCCTCCTGCTTATGATTTGCTTTTTTCCTCCCCGCTGTAAATACTTAATATCTCACTCATATTGCTTGTCTCTATCTAACAGCAGATTTATACTTAATTGCGTGCCAGAGTTGTGGACAAAAATTGCTGATCCACATGCTAACAAGCTTGTAGATCAGCAGTTTTTGGGTCAGGACACCAATTCTATTAAAAAAAAAAATCATTTGAACAAAACAATATCACTTACACCCCCTTTAAGCATAACCCCTCCATTCTTCTTCCTCCAGGTATCGTCAGCAGGCAGTGCCCTCCTGGGCAGCTCCGCTGCTCTGCCACTGAGCTTTGGGATGTTGGGCGGTCTGGTGCCAGTCACACTGCCCTTCCAGTTCCCCTCGCTGCTTAACTTCACCGCTCCCGGAGCACCGGGTGTGGGCTCCATGGGCACAGTCGCCAGTGCCAACTCAGGATACTCCCTATCGCCGAATGAGCTAATGGGTGGGTAGAAGAAGAGCTTAACAGGGAACGGTCATGCTAAGCTCAAGCTCTTATCAAATCAAAGCTTCGTCTGTGTAAAAAGCCAGATTAAAACTTGTTTCACAGCAACTGTTCGTATAACTAATAGATTAGCTGAAAACAGTAGGTTTTTTTTATTTGTGTGGGTTACGACACACTATGATGCATTGCTTTCACCTGGTTGAAATCAGTTTATTGTCCAGGTATGTTCACATATGAGGAATTTGACTTTCACGTAGAAGACAAATCTATACAGCAGATAAGAGTGGGAAAAAAGGATTAAAAAAAGGTATACTACATTGTACATATTAGATATTGCACAGACAGGAGCAGTGGAGGAAGTGTTTTTCTTTGATCCGTTTCCTGGCTTGTTTCACAGACGAGGCTTTGATATTACAGGCTGATTTTTCTTTTCAAAGCTCAGATATCAAGCAGTGCTTTTATGCTGAAGCAAAATGGACTGCGTGACCGTTCCTCTTTTATAGCCCAATGTTTTCTTTAGTTTAGTTTTGTTCAGGCTTGTTGCCTCACTGAAATGTCGCTGTCGGGTGGACACCTCACATGTCCAAAACCGTAAAAAAAATATATGTACAATTGTGAAATAGCCGATCTACAGTACACGCTCACAACCCGATGCGTTGTGAGTGTGTAGATCTGCTATTTTCACTACTTTTGTGCACACAACATTAGGGCATTAATTTATGAAATGCCCTAATTTATTTATGAAATGGCCAAATCAGACATACTGTAACCAGATGAACATAAAAAACAGACATAAACCTTTCCTTTAGTGCCATCCTCAGGCCAAAATGTTGCACACATGATATCTGATAACGTAATAGGCAGATTGAACCCTGTTATTTAGATTTGTATTTGTTTCCTTTTATTTCACTTCAAAGCTTCTGCTGTTTACAATTATGTACCAGTGCCACATACACTCATTTTCTTCTTTATTTTTTTTGCTCTAGCCTAGCAGCTGCTAGCGGCGAGAATTTTTAGACTTGTTTTTTCTATTGCCTCTGCATATTCACCAAGTGGGTGTATGTTTGTCTGTGTCGTGTATCTGTGTTACACACCGTTACCGAAATATAAGCGCACTACCTTCCACTGTGCCGCTCTGGATTTCTCACTGTGACCATCTTGTCTCTCTTCCTATTTCCTTTGTTCTCTCGTGTCTTTTGTGCCCGTCTCGGTTACCTCTCTCCCTGTAATCACCACCACCTTCACTCTTATCCTTTCATTTCTCATGTCGACTGTCATTATACCGCCTCTTTATTTTTCTTCTCGCCCCCTCCTCATCTGTCCATTCCTCCCTCCATCTCTCCTCAGATCTATATAAGAGTCTCCAGTCAGGGGCGCAGGCTGCCCTACCTCCTCACTTGCAGCTTGCTTTCTCAGGTAATCCGCACTCCTCCTCCTCCTTAGAAGTTCCCACCCCACTCCTCCTCCCTCCCCTCTCCATCTGTCCTGTCACCATTTCCTACAGTATGTCAAGTTGACCTGTTGAACAACCATGCTGTCTTTTTGTTCCCTATTATCTGCTTGCTTTTTTTTTTGGGTGCTTGGCATGCCGGTGGTTCCTTCTCTGTGCCATAGCACAATGAAAGAATGTTGTTTTTACAAAGCTTTCTCTGAGAGAAGGGGGGGGGGTCTGTTATGTTACAGGAGGCTGCTTATAGCAGTGGTTCTCAGGGGTCCTTGAGGGGGTCCCAGGGGGTCCCCTGCAAATTTTGTTATTGCAGCATCACAATAATTTTAAACACTTTATCCATATTTATTACGTTGGTTATTCAAAAATAACAGACATACAAGCTTGTGGAGCTTGTACATCTGCTGTTATTGATTTGTTTAAAAAACATTTTCAGGTGGGTGTCCGTGGCCAAATGTATATCAATTATTAGGAGGTCCGTAGTACAAAAGTTTGAGAGCTACTACTGGCTTATAGGATATTTGAGTCATATGGATCATTTCTGTTTTTCACATGATATTGGGATGGTTACACAATGTTTTTCACATGATATTGGGATGGTTACACAATGGTTTTCACATGATATGTGGACGGTTACACAAGTGAAACATAAACACTCCTAATGCATGCTGTGGGAAGTTTTACTATGTTTGTTAATTCTCGCTCATTTTGGCTTAAATGTAGCCTGACACTCAGCCTGAATTTTCATTTCGTTTCACTCCATTATTCAGTCTGAAAGCCCTCTCAATACAGCGGAGTTCTGAGATGGGGGCGTGGCCAAAGTGGGACTCCACTATGAACCAACGCGATTGGTTCATACTGGATTGTCCCGATCCCGATTCGTCGTACAGATTTTCAACCGAGAAACACCCGCCATCGAAAGCGTCACCAGACCCTGAATGCTAGGCAAAGGATTCAGGGGGTGGAGCCAGGCTAGCTTAAATGAACAGTTCCAAATGATATCTTATGCTTCATTAATACAAAATTGGCATCAGCAGTTGCTGAGTTTGATTGTTTTGTTGCCTGAGATTAGGGAATGCTATCCTTGCATCCCAAGTTTAACCAGGTTAAGTTCACTACTAAACCACACCCAGACATAACATACCACTGAATGGCATGAAAAAATACAATTAACCCATTAAGACCCGAGGACCCAATTCTACAAATGTCAGTGGTTCTCAAACTATTTCATGTCAAGGACCCCGAAAATGATATATATTTGGCTGCGGACACCACATCTCAAAACATTTTGTTCCAGGGATCCCCAAGAACAAAGATTCTTCAAAAATAGCAGATCTACAAGCTCATAGCAAGCTATGAGCTTGTATATATGCTATGTTTGAATAGCCGAAGTATAAAACGATAGTTAAAGTGGTTAAAATGAACAAATGCCACTCTGCACTTACATCTCTCTTTCACATTAGCGTGGCAAACTGTGTTTAATGGCTGTGTCCTCTCCTCCAATCA